>NC_089754.1:37254883-37282383 GCF_040412425.1 Macrobrachium rosenbergii | reverse complement strand
CCCACCCCACCCCTGAGTGTGGGACCAATGTACAAGTAAATCTACATCTCAAGTCTCTTATTCTTAACGATCAAAGACACGTATAGTATAGGCATTGTCCTTATATGAAAGAGAAGAAAATTTATTTTTATTGTAGCAAAGACGAATAAACTTTGATATGCTGAGGTTCACAGGTTATACATTTGATAGTTGCATAAAGTCTCTCTCTCTCTCTCTCTCTCTCTCTCTCTGCCAGATAATCATATTAGAATCTGTTACGTAATTATATCGCTGATAAATAAGAGGCTCTATATAGTATTGTGTAAACAATTCGCGGTATCAATGTGTACATTGTTTTTAGAGGGCGCATTTCGACCTGTTATTACAAAGCAGCATAAAGATTAACTTTCGCGTCGACTGTTAGACTTTCCACGAAAGACTGAAATCTGTGGAGCGCAACCTGCTCATTTTTAAAGCTGACAGACTCTTGCAGATTAAAAAAAGATCTTATGTAAGCGAGGAAGTACGCAGCAACGGTAATTGATTTTGAAGAGGATTCTCTGCTCCACGTTGTAATTACTGGTGATTCTGATTACTGATGACGCATTAAGAGCAGCATAACCAAAGCCCCCTTATTTTGCTTAATAAGTAGGAAAGGTGGTTATCCCTTGTAATTAGAGATTTAATTACGGCATCGACAGAAAACTAAAAAATTTATGCTTGTAGGATGGTACCGAGGGTGAATGATCTTTTGAAGGGATGTTTACCTTCGTGGCGGTGCTGAAGAAATTCTTTTAATTCTTCCCTAAGCCATTATTATTCATTTTCATGAAGCGCTCTTTATTTCGCGGCTGGTTTTAATGCGAGTCTCATCTGCATTTTTAAGAGGCCATCAAGTTTCATCTTGAATTATGTGACTTTGGAAAGAGGAATGCTTTGGTATTCTTAAGCACCTCAAGGTGCATAAAAGTTTTTCTTTTGGAGGTCGCGTAGCTATGTGCTTTTGTTATGTTTTTGTTGATTTTTTTTCGTTACGTTGAAAACTCGTCTTTCAAGCTTGGTGAAACGGGTTTTTAATTGCTAAAGTAACGAACCAAATAGGTTAATAAAAATTTCTGAAAAATATTTAAATGAAGCATGCTTTACTCCTGAGAAAATGTTAGTTTAACTGTAAGTTAAAGATGTACAGTTTTACTGTAAGTTGAAGATATACAATTTTATTAAAAGTTAAAGATGTACAATTTTACTATCAGTTGAAGATATACAGTAATACTGTCAGTTGAAGATGTAGTTTTACTGTCAGTTAAAGATGTACAGTTTTACTGTAAGCTGATGTACAATTTTATTGTAAGTTAGAGATGTACAGTTTTACTGTCAGTTGAAGATATACAGCAGTGCTGTCAGTTAAAGGCGTACAGTTTTACTGTAATCTGTTGTACAATTTTATTGTAAGTTAAAGTACAATTTTATTGTAAGTTAAAGATGTATACAGTTTTACTGTCAGTTGAAGATATACAGCAATACTGTCAGTTAAAGATGTACAGTTTTATTATAAGTTAAAGATGTGCAGTTTTACTGTCAGTTGAAGATATACAGCAATACTGTCAGTTAAAGATGTACAGTTTTACTGTAATCTGATGCACAATTTTATTGTAAGTTAAAGACGTACAGTTTACTGTCAGTTGAAGATATACAGCAATGCTGTCAGTTAAAGATGTACAGTTTTACTGTAATCTGGTGCACAATTTTATTGTAAGTTAAAGACGTACAGTTTTACTGTCAGTTGAAGATATACAGCAATACTGTCAGTTAAAGATGTACAGTTTTGCTATAAGTTAAAGATGTATAGTTTTACTCTAAGTTAAAGACGTACAAATTAGGGAAACATGCATGCCAATATTTAAGGTTTCTCACCTCGCCATTCACTTTCTGTAATTCCGCCACACGCCTCTATTTTATAGCCGCGTCCAGTCTCCAAGCTCATTCGACCTTCCTTCGGGTTAATGCAATTTCCCCTTCAGGTAACGAAGGTAAATGGTGTCGGAGCCCTTGCGAAGCACGACGTTATTCAATTAGTAATGGAGCTTTATGGCGGTATCGCTCCGTCTAATGAGGACCGGAATATTGGCGACGAAACTGCTTGCACTGATGCTTATGGGACGCCCTGCTGGGAATCGGGTGTGGGTTGGGGAAAGGTTGGGTGGGAGGAGGAGGGGGGTGTGGCAGCTCGGGGTGTAGGGTAGGGAGAATTGGTGGGGTGGTGGGGAGGGGAATAGGTGGGTGTAGAGTGAGGAGGGGTTCTATTTGGGGTGGGGTAGGGAGGGGGAGAGGTGGTTGTAGAGTGAGGAGGGGGTTACATTTGGGATGGGGTGGGGAGGGGGAAGAGGTGGGTGTAAAGTGAGGAGGGTTCTATTTGGGGTGGGGTGGGGAGGGGAATAGGTGGGTGTAGAGTGAGGAGGGGGATCTGTTTGGGGTGGGGTGGGGAGGGAATAGGTGGGTGTAGAGTGAGGAGGGGATCTATTTGGGGTGTGTTGGGGAGGGGAATAGGTGGGTGTAGAGTGAGGAGGGGTTCTATTTGGGGTGGGGTGGGGAGGGGAATAGGTGGGTGCTGAGTGAGGAGGGGTTCTGTTTGGGGTGGGGTGGGGACGGGTGGGAATGGGAATAGGTGGGTTTAGAGTGAGGAGGGTGTATAGGTGGGATGGGGTGGGCAGGGGAATAGGTGGTTGTAGAGTGAGGAGGGTGTATATGTGGGGTGGGGTGGGGAAGGTGGAATAGGTGGGTTGGGGTGGGACGGGGAGATAGGTAGGGTGGGGAGGGTGATTGAGGCGGGATGGGAGGGCCACGGCACATATGCACATATCGATCACGAATTTAAAACAAACTTGTCCGTTTTTTTTTTCCTTATCCTTTCGCTCATTTATTGAACGAAAACTTCCAACTTGGTCGTATGGGTGTTGACTTAAGCATTTCTTGAACAAACATTAATTGGTGGAAGGGACTTGGAGAAGTTGATGAGTTAGTTTGAAGTCTGCTATTGCGAGTAATTAGTATTATTGAAAAAGGTACATGGAGAGTCGTTGATATTTAAAAAAAGAATAAGGAAAGTCATTGATATCTTTAAAAGAGAATATGGAGTCGTTGATATGTAAAAAAAAAATATGGAGTCATTTATATTAAAATTAAAGAATGTGGAGAGTCATTGATATATTTAAAAAAATAGTATGGAGAGTCATTGATATTTTTAAAAGAATATAGAGAGTCACTGATATTTAAAAAAAAGAATATAGAGCCATCGATATTTTAAAAAATCTTTTTATACAAGAAAATTGAGGAAATTCTACTTTTATGTAACTTTAGAGAAAAATGCAATTCATTCTATACTTTTTTATTTGTTCAGGATTATGAAAAATATTGTACGAGTATTTCCCTTCTCGTATCCACCCATAAATGAATGCTATCATCTTATAATTAATGCGTTTTGGTTCCTTGCATCTCTGACACAATAGGTCTAATTACATTCTTACCTGAAGATATGGTCGTTATCCTCGAAGACTTTTATTTTAAGCTTTTATAAAAGAATAGACAAATTACGTTATAATAATCTTGGGAGAGTCGTAAGACTTGGTTGGTCAGTAATTTGTTGAAAATAATCGTTATCTGGAATTGCATGAAGTGCATTTAAGAAATTTGGGTGAGAAAATTAACCTTAATTTTTCCCCTTGCCTTGACTGGTCAGGAGATGGTCAAGATACGGTTTCAGATGTGAATATGATTGGAAACTTATTTCCATTCATCTTAGTATATTGATGTTTAATAATACGTTTAATTCTTTAATGGTTAGATGTGTTTAAAATTGTCAGTATTCTTTTTCATTCAGACTTGTCAGTCAAGTATCCTTTGATCATTATATATATATATATTTTTTTTTGTGAGGGCGGGGGAATTGGGCGATTTTCAATTCCTGCAGGAAGAAAGGATGAAAGATACTGAGCGAATCATTGTAACATGGCGTTGCAACCACTATAGTCACCGACGGAATATCTTTTCAGATTTTACTCATATCAGAATAAAAAAAAATATATATATATATATATATATATATATATATATATATATATATATATATATATATATATATATATATATATATATATATGGTAGGGCATTAATTTATACCTAAATGTCATACCAAACGGGAAGCATGTTTCGAAAATGATTCTTTGCCGTTGACGTGGACAGTTTCACTTTAGTTGGCATTAAAAGCGTATTGATTGCATCCGGGTAGCTGTGTGTGTGTGTGTGTGTGTGTGTGTACGTGTGCCATTTGTTCCTCTTATTGCCATAGGTAATTTGCTGTTAACTTCCACTTGTGTTACGTGTGTGTTTGAGTGCGACCAATTGAGTCAAGCCTTATTGTTATTTTTTCCCTGAAATCCCACAAGGGCGCATATTACCCTTGTGAGTTTTATAAGGGCATCAATAGTTTCTCAACATGGGGTTTAGGTTGTAGTGTTGGGGTTGTAAGGGTGGGGTTATAGGAGAACCTTCACAACCCTTCGTTAGTCTCCCTTCGTGCCCTTTTCTCATGGAGCCTGTCGGGATGATGACGAGAGGGTAACGGGGTTAGCCTTGAGAGACAGGCGAGAGAGAGAGAGAGAGAGAGAGAGAGAGAGAGAGAGAGAGAGAGAGAGAGAGAGGGTCGAGCACTGGCCGTCCTCCTGTTGCACGGCGTCTGTTATTCCCTGTAGGTTATGGTAAGAGAGAGAGAGAGAGAGAGAGAGAGAGAGAGAGATTTCCGCTTTGTATCTTGACGATAATAAATGTTGAAAATGGTTAAAGTTTGTGGTTTTTATTTTATTATTAATTTATCTCACTTAATGAAGGGCTGGATTTCTTCTTGCTCATTTAATTAATCATTAATGTACAGCGTTAATTCTCGACGTAGAGAAAAAGGAAACACTGAATACTTAAATGGCATGAGTGTTTTTGGGCATTATTAATAATCATATTAATAATTTTCATACTGTAATTGAAAACCTCTAATTATTTTTCAACAAAATGGTAGTTTAATGGCATACGGTAAGTTTTGTATGTAAATATTTTATTATTTTCATTAATTGTTCCATGAACCCAGTAACCCTGCGGTTTTGAGATATTTTAAGAGTTCTGAAAGGAATTAATCTTTTTATAATTATAGCAAGTTCTCTCTAATATACAGATTCGTAAATGTCAGTAAACTTAAATTGTATATTCCTGTGGTGTTTTTCGTATTATTGTTGTATGTTTAGTACGTAGAATATTAAATCACAAGTTAACTAAAATGATATTTCTTTGGTTTTGATCATTATTTATTCAGTACACGAGAATGTTTGTGAATGGAAATTGAATCCAACTCCCGTCTCTCTCTCTCTCTCTCTCTCTCTCTCTCTCTCTCTCTCTCTCTCTCTCTCTCTCCCCCGAAACGCGGTATGCCAGCCAATAAGTGTTCAGCGCTTCACGTCGAAGATAAACCTCGTCCCTTCCTGTCAGTTATCCTTTCTCTTTGATCATCAGACCATTTTGATTCGCTAATTTTGTTCAGCCTTTCATCCCCCCCCTCCCAATCCCATTCTGATTCACCCCCTTAATTTTTCCCCTGACTCCCTTGTCTCTTTAAATATTAAAGTTCAAACTTCTCTTTCCTACAACCGTCTCCCCACCTTCTCCTCCCCTCCAGCTCGCTTCCGATCTCTCTCTCTCTCTCTCTCTCTCTCTCTCTCTCTCTCTCTCTCTCTCTCTCTCTCTCCACTCGGCCAAGACACGTGTTTGTTCAAGGAATTGATGCGCATATCTCTCTTCTGTTGTCGGCGAGAGGCCGATTCTTTGTGATCGTCGTGTACGTTGGCAGTATAATTTTCAATATACGATATTTTTTCTTCCTTTTTTAAAATTTAGGTTGGTCGTTTAGGCATTCTTTCCATAAAATTTTATTGTTCGTTGATAATCCATTTCATTGTTTATAATTAAAATTGGCTGATTAATTTTTTTTTGAAGAGCAAATTAGCCTTCTAAAAAAATGGAATGAAAAGTGAAAGGGTGACTCAACTAAAAGGCTTGGAATATTTCTGCTGCATTGTCGATGTTGTTCAGTTCTTGACTCTAGATAATTGGAACGCGAGAGAGAGAGAGAGAGTTGACTTCACCTTATTGTCTGGAACCTAAAAATCAAATTCCTACCCTTTATGCTCCCACACTGGCGATTTTACATAATTGCCCAAAGAAAATCGTAGCACATTCTACAGTATATTTTGGTGTCTTATTATAAGTCATTTGCCACTTACTTCTCATATAATTATTTCTAATGTAACGCTCTCACCATGCACTTTCTGTCCTTTTATTGAGTTTAGCCGAATTTATCTATCTTCAGTTTTTATTTATTCTGTACTGAAGAAGTAACTGCCTACACTCGCGTTCCTGTGTTGCGTTCAGACTTGAAAATTCAGCTTTGGTGTCGTCACAAAAGGCTCTGTCTGTTATATATACCTGTCCATGTATTTCGTCATGTCTCCACATAACACTCAGCTTGAAGAAAACCTTGCAATAACGACAGAACTCTCTCTCTCTCTCTCTCTCTCTCTCTCTCTCTCTCTCTCTCTCTCTCTGTTATCCTAGATTTACAGCGCGTTTTGAAACTGTGAACAGTTCAGGTTGGTATAAGATATTTATCGTCATAATAACTGGGTTAAGGCCTTCATTATAATTCCGTTAGCTAGAATTCGAGTGATTACATTTTGAAAGTGTCATGTAAAGACGAATCAAGTATTTTCCATAGTTATGGAAGAATATTGATGTCAGGCGAATGTTAGCTTTCAAATGGGCTTAGATTCCTAGAACTTTTTCCCTCTAATGGGCGTATTCTATAGTCTTCAATTTGAGGATATAATTTGGCATTGGTTAAGAAAATTATTTTATTGACGAATTCTTTTTCCTACTCAAGAGCGGACGATCGAGGAGGACCGCACCTCCATTGGCTCATAACATGCATCCCTAATCTCCTCTCAAGTGGAAAGTAGTTATTGATTTCAGAGCTCTGCCTGCCCATTGTGAAAAGGGGGGTTTTCCACAGTCCCGCCCATCGTTTGGGGGAAATGTCCCAAATACGTCTGGATTTGGCGAAGCCCCTCGCGTGAACGGTTATGTGAATCCATTTGGTCTCTTTTTTTAAATATTGTAAAGGTTTCGGATGATCGATTATTCGATTATTATTATTATTACTCTTCTGTTTAATGGGGTCACGCCTCGTTTTTAGGGATATTCGGGGTTTCTGTACATGATCCCTGTTAGTGTACTTGTAATAGATAAATTCATAATATCTATTAGTGTACCTGTTGAAGGGAAAATTGATTAAATTTTATGTTCATTTATAGTTCGAGTTGTATGTTTTTTTGTTTTGTTTTTATTCATCGAATTATTTACAATAGAATACAACATTCTGATTGTTAGAGATTTAACATTGCTCATCGGCAACATGCTAGTCCATTTCTTTTATAAGAATGCCACTCTATAACCAGGAAACTCAGTTTCCCGTATGCAGAAGGTTATTGGTGGTTGACTGGGGTGGTTGCGGTTGTAAAATAGATATTAAGCTCAAGTTTCCGAAGGTAATATATTCATTGTTGAAGTTATTACCTTTTGAGGAATAGGAAACTTTCGTTATTTTCTTTAAAGTTCGACACGGATGATTTTATCATTACTCGAAAGTTCAGTTTGATTTGCAAATAAATTCTATGTGGAAAAAATTGATATATTTTTTTTATTAAATTCTGTGTGGAAGAGAATTGATATTTTTTTTTTACTAAATTCTATGTGGAAGAGAATTTATATTTTTTTTTATTAAATTCTTTGTGGAAGAGAACTGATATTTTTTATTAAATTCTGTGGAAGAAGATTGATATTTTTTTTTTTTTTTTATAAAATTTTGGGTGGAAATTCAATAGTTTTTGACTTATAATATTCCTTACAGTAGGCAATAGAAATAGTTTTCTACGTTGTGTTTGGTTTGTTCAGTTATTCGTCCCATAGAAAAGGACTCAATCATTTCTCCATTAAGTCCACGTTAAGGGTTATTCAATTTTTCATTGTTAATCCTTTTGGCGAAATGCAAATGGTCAGTTTGTACTGATATTGATACCCTCATCTCTACATCCTCGTTGTGATATATGGGTACACATTATCTCTCTCTCTCTCTCTCTCTCTCTCTCTCTCTCTCTCTCTCTCTCTCTCTCTCTCTCTCTCTCTCTCAGATAAACAAGGGCTGAGACGAAATTAATAATCAGCTGGCCTATAAAGATCTGGAATGGAAAGTGGTTCTCCTCGATGGAATGTTAATATGAGAATATTGAGAATGTTATCGGGACAGACAGGGAGAATGTTAAGGTTCGTCAGGTTTGTTCGTACGTGTGTTGGTGATGGCTTCTTCTTTGATCTGTTGTGAGTTAGTCTCGTTTTGATGATGTGATCTGGCAGTTTTATCAGAATAGTATACTATTTTGAGGTAGTAAAGCCGAGGTACGAAACCTATCACAGTCATGCTGTGCTGTGCTGTGTGAGCTGAATAGAATATTGCTTTTCGTGGCGTTAAACTTATGTATACGTGAATTTTTCTTATGGTTGTCACTTTTAATTTTTATCCTCCAATTATATCCATTATAAACAAGATTTTTATCTCGTGTATATGTAATTTCTAACCCATTACAATGCTTACGAATTTAATTAATGGTAGTCTTAAGTATTTAACAAAATGACATTAGGGAAAACATTGCTTCTGGCAGCTTTATGTTGATAAGGAATAGAGCCATCGCATTTATATAAAGAAGAAGAAGAAGAAGAAGAAGAAGAAGAGAGAGAGAGAAGAGAGAGAGAGAGAGAGAGAGAGAGAGAGAGAGAGAGAGAGAGAGAGAGAGAGGGTAATATTACGCGATTAAAATGCACAGAAGAGAGAGAGAGAGGGGGGTTAATATTACGCGATTAAAATGCACAGCCACATTTGAAAATTTTTTAACAGATAGAAATTTACTTATAGATATGCATACTTAACATGAAAAAGAATTAAAATGACGGTGGATTGATTATTATGAAATGAACAGATAATTTTTTGATAATACATGGCGTTTGTTGTCCAGAGTACAATAGCAATGAATCCATTCCCCGCCAAAAAAAACTTAAGGGCGATGTTGATTGCTGAAGAAATTATGTTAATCGTAATGTTTGGAAACAGGTTATATATATATATATATATATATATATATATATATATATATATATATATATATATATATATATATATATATAAAAACTACACTCCTTCTCCCTTAGCATGCGTTGCTAGAGAGAGAGACAGAGACAGAGACAGAGAGAGAGAGAGAGACAGAGAGAACACTATTCCCAGCCACATTCATACTCAAGCATTATCTGCACACATACGTGGAAAGCCTGCCGTCTCTTGTCTTTCTAATTACAGCTGGCTGATGAGGTCCCGGCTTTTATGCTCATCAGATAATCTAACGTAAAGTCAGAAGGCCTCGGTCTTTTCGGGTGGAAGGATGAGCCTCTGACATGTTCATCATCAAAATATAATTTTATCCTTTTTTTTTTTGTACTGTGTCGAGTATCACAGTGTTTAGATTATCTATTTTATTTTTTGCATGTTTTGTGAGCCTGCAAATGCAAAGGGTAGCACTATGTGATTTTTGTTTTATTAGATTCTCAACAGTATATTTAGTCATCTTCCATTATTTCTTGTATCTTGTCGTTGGCGAGGTTAATTTCTCTCTCTCTCTCTCTCTCTCTCTCTCTCTCTCTCTCTCTCTCTCTCTCTCTCTCTCTCTCTCAGATTTAAGATTAAGGTTTTGCTTTATAAGTAAATTATTTAAAAGAACAAAAACACATAATTTGTTGCGTCAGTGACCATAGGCCTTGGAACGCCAGATAACATACCCTTTCGGCGCAACGCATTTTTCTGGCATATTTTTCTTTTCTCGCCTCATAGGTCCCAGTGCTTGGCCTTTTCCTAATTTCTATATTCCATTCCATTTCTTGTCATCGGTAGTCCTTTTCTTAGTCGTCTATCTTAGGCCTATGCGCCTCTGTTGACCTCAAGAGTGGTTCGTTTACCTGGCAATTAGTCTACTGTGGAGGGTTGAAGCCATAGTGAAGGGCTTCAGGCTAGCGGTCCTACCCAGAGACACTTTCTTAGAACTAGAAGGTTAATACCAAAAATACTTGGAGTGTTGAAATACTGAGTGCCTAGAATCAGAGTTAATACTAAATATTATCAAATATTCAGAAATATTAAGGTTAAACTGACCTATGCCTAGGGAAGAGTAGCACTGGAGCATGGTAAGAGATCAGTTAATTAAGAAAGTAATTTTTGCTGGTGTTGAGTCTCATCCCTCACCGCTTTCCGTTCTATTGTAAGTCTGTCAAGGCTGGTCGCCAATTCATTTTGCACTTGAAGAGAACGAATGACTGCAATAAGAGTCGCATAATCTAAATACTTCAGTTTCTTATATTTAAGATCAACTTTCATTCTACCAGTAAATAACCAGGAACACAATACCGTGGAACATAAATTTATAAAAAACTTTTCTACCGGTTACTTTGTGAATGGGATCAGGTATATCTTCCATCATTCCCATTTTTGTACTTGCTATTACCTGAGTCCTTATTTACCATCAGTCACGCCTTATTTGTAGATATCGTTTATCATGTCCGTTTGATACACCTTCAGTCATGCGCAGTGCATTCCTTGCTTATGCCTTTGTGTACAGATTCAGCAATGTTTTTTTCTTTACATACCTTCAGTCAAGTTTAATCTCTTCATACTTTCAGTCATACTATCTTACGTGCATTGCCTTGAAGTTTTCAAGATAAGTTTACATAGCTTCAGTCACATTTTATATCTCTCCACTTTCAGTCATACTACCTTAAGCGCATTGTCTTGAATTTTTTGATGCATTTTTTTTATTGTACTTTCCAGCTTCAAACTTCACCAAGAAAATTTTGTTCTTTTTGGATGCTGCAACGGGAAATCCTCTCCTCTCCCTCTCCCAGCCACAAATATAGACTCGTTCATTCACATATCCCGTCCACATCCTGCTCCCACGTCGGTGGACCAATCGTTCATTTATCAGTTCGAGCCAGTTGACAGGTGCGGTGTCTTCCCACGCTGGAAGCCTCAAAATTCAGTTTTCGTTTGCCATTTCTTCAAATGGCATTGGAGTGTTGATGGCGGAGTAAATGCGGTTAAATTCTCTCTCTCTCTCTCTCTCTCTCTCTCTCTCTCTCTCTCTCTCTCTCTCTCTCGTCGACTTCGTTTACTGTTAGGTTTTTTGTGATTAATCCAGTCAGTTTTCACGAAAAGTCTAAATTCAGTATTCGTTTGCTATTTCTTTAATTGGCATTGGAGTGTTAATGGTGAAATAAATGCAGGCAATTTCTCTCTCTCTCTCTCTCTCTCTCTCTCTCTCTCTCTCTCTCTCTCTCTCTCTCTCTCTCTCTTGTCGACTTCGTTTACTGATATGTTTTTGTCAATAATCCAATCACTTGACACACTAAAAAGTATTCTCTCTCTCTCTCTCTCTCTCTCTCTCTCTCTCTCTCTCTCTCGTGGACTTCGTTTACTGGTATGTTTTTGTCAGTAATCCAGTCAGTTTACAAAAAAACAAAGCATTTCCTTGGTTAATCGAATGATAACGGAAAATGCTCTGTCAAGGAGGTTATGTTTTTAGTTCCTCTTGATTCTTAGAAAGATTGAGAGGAAGTTATCTAATAGGTTTTCGGTATTTGTTTTTAAGCATCTTCAATTACCAGCTTAGTCTAGATTTTTTTGTATATTTTTTATACTGAATTTTAATTATGTATAAAGAAAACTGTAACTTTCTACTGATAATGAAAGACTAAATGAATTCGAATATTGGGTAATTACCTAAGTCTCATCTTTGTATTTGAGAAAGAAAACGTAAGAACGCAGGTTGTTTGGGTAATTATGCTAATTTCATTAATGGAGGTTTTGAGTCGCTGATTACCCTTTTTTAATAAAACTGATTTTATTATTTAAAAAAATAAAAAGTTGATTTTCTCATCTGGTTTTTTCCTCACCTAAAATTTATGTCCACTTTGAAATATCCCAGTTGCATACCCTTGACCTGAACCTTCTCTTAGGCCAAAGGTCGCGTGGTCTTTCGGCTTAGTGACATCCCACGTCCATTCCGAGAGTGTTACCATTTTTTATTTCTTATTTAACGTACATGTCTTGACTGTTTTTTCGTATATCTAATTTTCAACATCAGTGTTGCTGGTGGTGGAAGGTTGGCAGATCCTGAAGTCTGAGAAAATGTTATGAATTTTGCGGGGTTTGGAATGGAATGGAATATTAAATTTAGGTCAGAGGCCATGCGCTAGGGCCTATGAGGTCATTCAGAGTGATAGGAAAACTGAGAGACAAACATTTTTGAAAGGTGTAATAGGAGGGAAACCTCGCACTTTCATTATGAAACATTGTTAGGGGAGGGTGGAAAGCAAGATGGGAGAAAGAGGATGTGAATGGAGGTACAGTAAAAGGAATGAAAGGGGTTGCAGCTAGGGGCCGAAGGGACGCTGCAAAGGACCTTAAGCAATACTTGCAGTGCACCTCTTAAGGTGCGCTGACGACACTACCCTCCCTGCGGGGTTTACAGGATTTCGAACTCTCTCTGTTTCAAATATTTGATGCTCACTTATTGCGAATCAATTGCTCCACAGATATCCAATGAATGAAATGCTGGTACTTGTCATCGGGATGTTAGACGTTATCCTGCATGTGCAAATCGTTTCATGATTTTGAAATATTGTCTTATTGGACTTCACCCTCAACCCGTATATATGTTAGCAGGAACTTTTTAATACGGCAGTTGAGAAAGCCCGTGTTTAGCCATTTTCGTTTCTCTCCCTTCTGATTGTGCCGGATCTTGGCCAAATTTTTGGTGAGATTATTTCGCTGAAGGTTATATGTTGTAATGTATCAGGACTGTTGTTCATTTCCATGTTCATTACTTTGTTGGGCTCACCATTATGACAAGAATGAATCTTAAATATCAGTTTTTTTTTTCTTATCAAGATTCGTCAAAGCATAATTACTTATTTTTGTGTATCGCACTGAAAAAAATATAACAAGAGGATAAGTTTATTATAGTGTCAAGGGTGATGTGATACAAATCACTGTAAAAAAGTTTTTGAAACATTGCAATGTTTTGTTGTAGAAAGTTGTAGATAATGATTTTTTCCCAGTATTCAATTAGGCCTTGTGATAGAGAACGGGATTTAGAACAGGATTAATTTTGAGATTACTCTTTTCCCCCCTGGGGTTCTCCAGTGCGCTCATATCCGTGCGATAACGTTATCAGCAACGAGCAACCCCCTCCTCCACAGAAGCCACCGCCTTTGTCCTCCCCCTCCTCTCTCTCTGTCTCTCTCTCTCCCCCTTCTACCTTCCCCCTTGCAAACATACAAATGGCTGTTATCAATTCCGTGATGATAAGCGCATTTGGTAACCGTTAACCTTTGAAACTCGTCTGTTGCCGTTAGTACGGTTGTTGAAAGGAGTGACTCTGGGTTACTTTGCAATTGTTTGTGCAATATTTGCGACCTTATTACAATAACGTTGGTCGTTTGTGGTCGTCCGTGAAATTAGTTGTGCGTAAATGTATCTGATCCTGCTTAGCGTAAGCTAGTTTGTGGGAGAAGTCAGTGATATTGACTGAAGGAAATTTTGTTTTGTACTTTGTGTTTTTCATCTGGGGAGGCTGTTTATAGAAGTGATTTGTTTAAAGGTTATAGCAATGATCCACTCTTATAATATTTAGTGCGTTTTGGTGATAGCCTATATGATTGACAGGTTGTCAGTTAAAGTGCTGTTTTCATCTGGTCGATTTATTTACAGAAATTATTTGTTTTGTACGTTACAGCGATGAACCACACACATATATGAGTGCATTTTGTTGATCTATGATTAATATATTATCAGTTAGAGATATGTGGAACTGTTTTTATTGACCTACTCTGCACAGTGGTGTAAGCATTGAGCCGTACTTATTATAATGTGAGGTGCATTTTGATGACATATGATTGGTATATTATCTGTTAGAAATATGTGAAGATGTGGTTGCTAACCTACTCTATATAGTGATGGAAGTATAGGAGAAAAGTAGCTTGGCGACGTCTATCAGTATTGAAGTTCCGGGAACCGTAGATAAGATTATCTTGTAACGGATTACCTGAATTTCGTATACCGTGGAGAGATAAGTTTAGCTTTGACCCCCATTGTGGCTTGGAACAGTGGGTTCTTTGAAGTTTGTTATTGTTTTGTGTTACACTCTGTGAATTGTATAAGTTGTGAGGTATCTGTACCACTGTGATAGAGGCAGATACGATCTGATAATTTTGAATGAAAAGAAACTTGTTAATGTAGTATTTAAGTGAAAAGAGAAATACTTTGAATTGTGGAAGTTGTAAGGAATCTTTTTTTTTTTTTTGTAGCTGTTATTGATAGATACGACCTGATAATTCTGAACGAAAGAAAGCGTGTTAATGTTGTGTTTAAGTGAATATAGAAATACAATTCTGAATTAAAAAAAAGAAACGTGATAGTCGAATAGCCAAGTGAAAGGAGGAATACAATATCAAACACTGAAGAAGCCTATATATGCAAATTCGAAGAATCAGATTTAATCTCACTACCGTAAAAAAACGGTTCTTGTATATAAATTTCGAAGAATCCTTTGTAACTGCAACGACAAAAATGGGTTTGGCTCCATTCGCCTCGTCGTGAAACAATTCAGTAGTCTGTGAAAGAATTTTGACATTAGAATTATCAGGAATGTCTCCGCCAGTTCGAGTGGCGTTGCGTATCTCCCCCGTTGACGAAGGTGAGTTTTGAAAGGGCCTTCTTGGCTCTGTTTCTATCTTCGGGTGTGAATGCATTCCCTTGGATGCGTCTGTGTGTGCATTCCCTGGGATGCGTCTGTCTATACGTTCCCTTGGATGCATTTGTGTATGGACTCCCTTGGATGCTTCTGTGTATACATTCCCTTGGATGCATTTGTTTATGCGTTCTCTGATGTATTTGCATATGCATTCCCTTGGATGCACTTGTGTATGCATTCCCTTGGATGCCTCTGTGTATGTATTCCCTTGGATGTATTTGTGCATAAGTTCCCTTGGATGTACGAGTATATGCATGTGCATTCCCTTGGAGGCTTTTGTGTATGCATTCCCATTAATGCTTCTGTGTATACATTTCTTTGGATGGGATTTTGTATGCATTCCCTTGGATAGGTCTATGCATTTCTATGGATGCATTTGTGTATGCATTCCCTTTGATGTGCTTGTGTGTGCATTCCTGCTGATGTATTTGTGTACATATTCCCTTGGATGTGGTTGTGTATGCTTTCCCATGCATGCGTTAGGTTAGTGATGTAGAAGTTTAAAAAAAAAAGTGATACGGACGTATTTTCAATTTCAAAGGTCACTATTCCAGTCATTGAGCGGGCCAGTAATTACCTCCGCTTTATGTTAAAATGACTTGTTTTGTCATCAAATTAGAATGCATATAGCCCAATAACAATTTCATCACTTGGATTGCTTACATACTGGGGACACATGCATAATTTGCGGCAGTGATTTTTTTAATTTATAATTTAATATTATTGACGCTATTGGCCTTAATGCGTATTGTAATGAAAGTTAGTCTTTGGTTTGCAAACTCCTTCATTAATGTAAGAAAGATAATCGTTATATTTATTATTATAATGATAAATATACAATTGCGTGCGTATAAACATCAACAAACGAAAAACTACTTTCTAAACGTTTGAGTTAACAGATAGAAATGGCATCAGTCACTTACTGGAAGTCTTATCTCTTATCGTGATTATTTTCGAAAGTGGGTTTGTGACCGAATTTGGCTGTCGTGACTTGACGTGAATGCAGTAGGAATTATTCAAGTGTTCATGATACCCTGAAAATGAAGGTTTGTTCATTTCCTTTCATCGAAAGTTTGTAATAATCTTTATTTAACAACATGAGGTTATTATAACATTTAGTTACTGTCATGAGATTATTGTAACATTCACTTACGTGATTATTATAACATTCAGTTACTATCATTTACCATATACTTATCATCAGATTTTGTTTTTTATCGCAGTGATATTGCATTTAATTATTTTCTGTTATTAACATAGGCAGTCGCATTTTAAATAAAGTTTTAGCAATTAATGGTTATTATTACAGAGGTATGTTGTAGGTCATTTACATATATATTTTTTTTTATCACAGACCTTGGAAAAATTTTACTAACCTAATTTTACTGGCTCTTAAGAGGCCTTGGAATATCATGCAAGCTGCTTTGTGGCGTTCTAATATTCTATGAGGTCGACCTCGATGAGGCTGTCCTTCGCAAAAGTAACCTGCTAAGTGGAGGCAGTGAAGAAGAAAAAAAATTTCTTATTTGTTGTTATTGTTGATGATAATAGGCGTCTCGTTATTTTCATCTTTTTCTCCTTGAAAAGTTTTCAAGCGAATCTCTTTTGTTTTCCTCATCAGCGTTGTTTATTCGAGTCCGTTGGATGTGACTTTTCCATTTTATTATTTTTTGCTTCATTCCTTTTGTCTCTTTGTTTACTATTTTGCTTTTTCGATGCTTCAGGAGTTTTAATGTTTTGTCCTTTTTTTTCCAGTTGTGATGAATCTTTTGAACTGGAGGTATTTTATCAATATTTCATGCTGGCAGGCATTGTGGTGTAGACAGTCATTCTGATTTTGACATGATAAACATAATTTCATAACTCTTTAATATTTCGCTAATATTGTTGCTTTTTCACATGATAAACATAATTTCATAACGCTGTAATTGCTAATATTTTTTCTTCTCTCTTTCAGTTTTGTTTACCCTAAAAATTCTAAACACGAACATTTACCGATGTTTTCATAATTTTGGTTTATTTATTTGTATAATTACACATTGATTTTAAATGGGTCATAACCTTTTAATGGAGTACGATGGGCAAATGTCATTGAAAGATGCTTTGGCAGATCTGTTAACGTAATGCATCTCTCTTTCTCTCGTGCCTTTGTTCGGTTTGCCAGTCTGTGTGGATATCTGCCTCCAAGTTATCTTAAAATAAGCTTATTGATTGATTTCTTCTTTTTGTGGCGGTGGCTATGGGCCAAGAAAGAGTAGGTCACTGTATGTGATGAATCCGGATGTAGGTTTCAAGTTTTGATTCGTTGTAAGTACTCCTAGGTTAAGAAATATAAACTCTGTGCTCCCGGACCGAAGGTTTAATTTTAAAAACATGATAATTAAACCCCCTCCCCCCACCAACGGGGTTCTGACGAGGGCATGTATCCTCTTTGCTGAAAAATTCAGGAAAAAACATACCGGATGTGATGGCTAACAGGTGCGTTCATAACGTTTTGTAGTTGCATATTTTTTTATTGTTATTATCATGTCTCTTGTTCGTGCTCTGGTATTGCGTCGCCAGAGCGTCATAGGTAGTGACTTATCGCGTCGTATTACCACACCCTAGGGCCTTTGCGTCGACATATAAAATTACGTAGCAATAAACAGGAATATTTCAAAGGCACCTCTTATCGTCGTCATGCGTATTAAAATGATCGTTTCAGTCTCTGTTTCTATAGCAGTTCTTTACGCGACTTCAGTATATTAAGGCTACGTAAGTCATGTAAATGTTTAATTCTATAAACGTTATAGTGAAAGATTGTTTTGACGCTTTGATTCAGAGAAGGC
Source organism: Macrobrachium rosenbergii (assembly GCF_040412425.1). Taxonomy (NCBI): domain Eukaryota; kingdom Metazoa; phylum Arthropoda; class Malacostraca; order Decapoda; family Palaemonidae; genus Macrobrachium; species Macrobrachium rosenbergii. The sequence goes on along the minus strand of NC_089754.1, from coordinate 37,264,577 downwards.
AGAATGAGTTCTGTTATTTGATGCTGGCTGTCTTCGTCATATCACCTTTAATGGTTCTCTTGTAGCCTGTGTGTGTGTGTGTGTGTGTGTGACGGACACGTACGTTTGTTATTCTTCTTTTTAATATTATATTTAAAGCTTATGGCTCTGGTCTGTAAAGCGTTGGTCTGGCATTGCTGGTTGCCAGAAGAATTTAGGGTATAAATATTCTCTTGATGTACATTATGCTTGGATAAACATTCTCTCTCTCTCTCTCTCTCTCTCTCTCTCTCTCTCTCTCTCTCTCTCTCTCTCTCTCTCTCTCTCTCTCCATGGGAAAAATTTGACGTATCGTTCGTAAATGTGTGACATGTTCAGTAAACCATGGACTCATAAAAATTGATTTCGACGTTCAAATTGGTCCGGTATTATTTTTGTAGTAATTAATACCAGTTATATTCGTCAATTTTCCCATAATTATATTAGCTTTTGTGACATCCTAATTTTTCCTTTGTATAAATGAAATATACGCTGTATACGTAGCTATGATGCGAAGGTTGAGTGAAACTTAAATTTTATATAGATATACTGTATGTAGGCTATATACGAGGGTAAGTCAAAAAGTTCCAACAAAAATTCAATATACTCTTTATTTAAGGAAATTCAAACATCATTTTTCTACATATCTACCATCTAACTCTATACACTTTTCAAGGCGCTGTTTCCACCTCTGCAACCCTTCTTTGTAGAAATTTGGGGCCTTTCTATTAAACCATGTTGAAACTGCATGTTTAGCAGCATCCAAAGATTCAAACCGGACTCCTCTTAAGTGTTCCTTGAGTTTTGGGAACAGGAAAAAATCTGAAGGAGCAAGATCAGGACTATAAGGAGGATGTGGAAGAGTTTCCCACCTAAATTTCCGTAGGACTTCTCTTGCAACCCTTGATGAATGTGCTGGAGCGTTATCATGATGGAACAAAAATTCTGCGGTGCAACTTTCCTCGACGTTTTTTAGCCAATGCAGTCTTCAGTTTTTGCAAAATACCTTTGTAGTAGTTCCCGGTGATTGTTTTTGTCCTTCAAGGAAATCAATCAAAATCACTCCTTTGGAGTCCCAAAACACTGTTGCCATAACCTTCTGGGCAGATCTCGCCACTTTGAACTTCACTGGTGCAGCTGAAGCTCTTGGTAACCATTACTTTGATTGAATTTTACTTTCTGGTCATATTGATGGATCCAAGTTTCATCTCCAGTAACAATCCGGTCAAAAACTCTGATTCATTTGATTCAATCTTCGTTAAAACTGCAAGAGAAAGTTTAGCTCTTTGATGCAGTTGGTCTTCGCGCAACGCTTTTGGGACCCAACGTGCTGAAAGTTTATCAAACCAAGATTTTCATTTAAAATTGAAAATGCGGAACCATGGGAGATCCCAGTTTCATTAGCTATCATATCGATAGTAATCCGACGATCTTCATCCACTAGATTCTGCACCAAAGCCACAATTCTTTCATTTTTGCAGTCGATGGTCTTCCCTCTCTTGGGTTGTCTCTGAGGTCCTCCCGACCATCCTTAAATCGCTTTATCCAATCATAAACAACTGATTTAGATGGAGAAGAATCTCCATAAACTTGTTGCAAAGCTTCAATAATTTTCCTGGTTTCCAATCAAGCTTGGTCAGGAAACTTGATGTTAGCTCTCATCTCAAAATTTTTATTTTCCATGGGTTCAAGAAGTTACTTTTCTGAAGCAGATGTTAACACCACGGTAGCAAGAGGATGACTGAGGTAACAAGTCTATATGATCACTACATCACAGATAATTGTTTACCAAGTATTTGGGTTGTTTCATTCCTGTGTAAATACATCATTCAACAATTTTTCCTGGAACTTTTTGACTTACCCCTCCTATATATATATATATATATATATATATATATATATATATATATATATATATATATATATATATATATATATATATGTATATGAGTGTGTGTGTGTGTGTGTGTGTGTGTGTGTGCTTGTTTCTACTATAGGTGACTTTTGTTGTCATGTCATTAATTTTTGTAAAATAACACCAAATCAATCAGTGATTCAGTACCAGCATTTTAGAGTTTCATATAGCGTCAAAGTTGATTGGGAAACACGGATGCACTGTTATCAGTCTCTCCAATTCTGAACTATTAAACTAAGTTATCTTTTCTTTCCGGCCGTGGACGTCCGGTCTTAAATAAGAAAAGATAAGATTAAATATTTCATAAGAATGCCGAACTTTCCGCTACGAGCCAGTGTGTTCATGGCAGGATAAATGGGCAGTTTTGAAGTGTGATGAATTCCCGTCAGATTTGATGAATAGTACGAATATTCATGACGATGCAAATGGCGTGAGGGTATTGCGATACCTCGAAAAGATATATATATTCTCTCTCTCTCTCTCTCTCTCTCTCTCTCTCTCTCTCTCTCTCTCTCTCTCTCTCTCTCTCTCTCTAGTGCACTGTTGCGTATATAGTCAGTAAATGTTCCTGCTGAATAACCAACGTTTACAAATGTAAGTAAATGTTGGTTGATGGGAACGTTTGTCACGTGGTCTTCAGACAGCTGATTGTATGAGTGTTGTATCATGTGAAAGACCTTATGTCAAAAAGGCCATGTTTGCCATTTGAAACACCATATGTCAAAAAGGTCTTATGTACTCTTTGAAATATTATGTCAAAAAGTCTCATATACCCTTTGAAAGAACATATGTCAAAAAGGTCTTATGTACCATCTGAAATACTATGTCAAAAAGGTCTTATGTACCCTTTGAAAGACCATATGTCAAAAGAGTCTTATGTACCATTTGAAATACTATGTCAAAAAGGCCCTATGTACCATTTGAAATATTATGTCAAAAAGTTATTATGTACCCTTTGAAAGACCATATGTCAAAAAGGTCTTATTTACCATTTGAAATACTATGTCAACAGGGTCTTACATACCCTTTGAAAGACCATATTTCAAAAAGGTCTTATTTACAATTTGAAATACTATGTCAAAAAGGTCTTTTGTACCCTTTGAAAGACCATGTATCAAAAAGGTCTTATATACCATTTGAAAGACCATGCATCAAACCATATGAAAGACCATGTAACAAAATGGTCGTACGTATCATCTGAAAGACCATATATCAAAAAGGTCGTATGTACCATTTGAAAGACCATATGTCACAAAGGTCTTATGTGCCCTTTGAAAGATCGTAACGCCAAAAAGGTCATATGATATACCTTCACTGTTATTCCTTGAGGGAAATCTCCAGTAAGAAAAGGGATTAATTGTTTCAAATCCATTTTTTGGTGGGGGGCTGGGAGGATGATTTTGTTAGGTATTGTTACATAGCTTTAGGACCCACAAACCATAACATTAAATCCTTTCGGATGACGTGAAACTTCATGTGGCATCCTTTACTTTTGCTTTATGTAACATATAACAAATTTACTATTTTCAAGTGCAACTTGTTTGAACTATTGGTGTTTCATTGAAGCACTTGTCCGTTAAGACGTGTTCCGGGTAATAGAAACCGACACTTTGTAAAGTGGTAAGTTGCCACGATTATTTATATCAGAAGAAAAAGGTAATTGCATTTCATATCCAGAAAAAGGTGATAATAGTTGCGTAAATGTCACGAATGTAGTTGCAGTACTCTTAATTAAAGTGTAGTTTGTCTCCCTTATCATTATTAAGCCGAGTGCGAAGGTTTTTTTTTAAGAAATTATCTAGTTAATGTATTATATAATATAATTATTTGAAGTGGGTGGCAGATTTGTAAACATTTTAGTAGAAACTCCTCATTTGCGATTGATTGGATGAAAATTCTGAAGGCAACTTTCCTTAATTGGATTTCTGATTAGACTTATGGGTAGACTATTGATGTGGCCAGTTAGGAAATGATAGGAAGCTGTGCATCCTTTTATATCTTAAGACCCCTTGCGTTTTTGTAAGGATCTTTTGTAAATACTAATGTCAGTCACAGGAAATCCATGCGGTTTAATTGGTTGTTTTAAAACCCTCGCCTTAGGCAGGTAGCAGCATTTGACTAGTGATGCTTACAGCAACTTGTGTCTTTTAAGTGTAATCAGTATCTTAGGGAACGAGTATTATCAAGGGCGTAAAATTGGCGAGCCGTCGGCTGTATCGATTTAATTAGGTTAAGCTCCATTATCTATCACGAAACTAATTAGGTTAAGCTCCATTATCTATTATTTTCGTGACGGTGTATTATATATATGTGTGTGTGTGTGTGTGTGTGTGTGTGTGTGTGTGTGTGTGTGTGTGTGTGTAAAAGTAATATTCTTTTCCTCCATTGTCTATTAACAACTGAGAGATGGCAATATATATATATATATATATATATATATATATATATATATATATATATATATATATATATATATATATATATTATTATACCTCACAGTTGTTTGTTATATCATGAAAACCTCACAGTTGTATCCCCTATTTAAAAAAAAAAAAAAATTGCATCCGCTTTGAGTTCTTGACTCAGCACTTTTCTCAAAGGTCCTCTGAACCAGGGCTGCATTATGAATAGCTCATGAATGAGCTACTGAAATGCTGAAAGTGAAGATGATGATCAGATTAAGCGCCGGCGAATCGAGGAAGTGTTTATCTTAAGCTGCCTTTTATGTTACGGTAATTAACGCGACGAATTCAAGGTCGTCTGGCGATTAGTTCGTCTCAATTAGCTTTTAGTCTTTTGATCTTTATTTTTATTTTTTTTTTAAAGGAATCCACTCCTTAAAAATGAGTATTTTGGTCTCTATTTTTATTATTTTTAGGGAATCCAATCCTCAAAAATTAGTCTTTTATTTTTTATGTTTAAGACGTGGATTCAGCAGCCAATTACGGGAATGTAAAAGGTACGCAAAGGGTTAATTATTAATCCCGGAACATTTTGTATTCTTTCAGAAAATGGACAACCCTTCTCCCTTCTCCCCTCTTTTTCCAATTAAGGCTCTTGTTTTTCCAGTGTGTACTTCTCTCTCTCTCTCTCTCTCTCTCTCTCTCTCTCTCTCTCTCTCTCTCTCTCTCTCTCTGGCAGTATCCATGTGCTCTTGACCCCGAAGAGGGTAAGGGGTAAGTTATCTCTTAGTGTAGTGTCCATATACCACGTACCTCAAAGATGGTAAGGAGCTCTCTCTCTCTCTCTCTCTCTCTCTCTCTCTCTCTCTCTCTCTCTCTCTCTCTCTCTCTCTCAATGTTAACCTCAGAAAGGGTAAAGGGAGAGTTACTGAACAAGCAGGTTTCAATCTCCAAGATTTTATCCTCGGCATAAATCAGTGGCAAGTCTTGGGTTGGTTATCTTGGGAAGTTTATTTGTTGAAGGGTGCTCTCTCTCTCTCTCTCTCTCTCTCTCTCTCTCTCTCTCTCTCTCTCTCTCTCTCTCTCTCTCTCTCTCTCGCTCGGAAATAGACCATGTGGGTATCACTATTATTGTCTTAAAGAACTATAGTAACTTCTTTTTCATTTGCTTTGGTTGGTTAACCAAACGGATTTGATAGTATTTTGGTCTTGAACTTTAAAGAAAGTGAATGTTATGCGCTGTGTTGCATGATATTCAAACGTATACATACACACACAAATTATATATATATATATATATATATATATATATATATATATATATATATATATATATATATATATATATATATATATATATATATATATATATATATATATATATATATATATATATGTGTGTGTGTGTGTAGAGAGAGAGAGAGAGAAAGAGAGATTTCTGAAATTGTCTCATTACCTAGGCTTAAAAATGGAACTAAGACAATTAAGATATTTTTAAGCATCGAAAGAATAACATACTCAGAATATCCGTAAAGAGTATTCTTATTATTATTATTATTATTAAGTAAATCAGCGTAATTGCTTTTGTAGAGTCCATTTCCAGTAGTTGTTGCTGACAAATTTGAGGAGGATAAGACATTTTATTCACAAAAATCAGAACAATTTAATTTAGTTTGCCAGTGCCGCACTGGAAATTCCGCCGATATTATTGTGAATATTAAGGAAGTCTGCAAAATACCAAAATACCTACCCCGCCCGTCCGCCCGCCCGCCTGCCTCCACAAGTGTTATCCACCCATTAGATAGGCTTACCCCAACGGGAACGTTATTGGAATCTAGGCCTGTTGAGATCATCCGCCCTCTTTAGGCAGGCGACCCTGTAAAAGCAGGGCTCCATAGAGACGGTGACAGATCTTTAAGGAGTCAGTAGGCCTAACTGCTGAGGGTTGGTGGTGAAGAGATGTAGGCTTCCAGAGCGTCGATTTGCGGCCTTAGTTTTCGTATACGCTCTCTCTCTCTCTCTCTCTCTCTCTCTCTCTCTCTCTCTCTCTCTGAGTTCCTCATTGGACGGGTGGGTACCGTTCTCAGCTAGCACTCTGCTGGCCCCGCGTTCGATTCTCCGACCGGCCAATGAAGAATTAGAGGAATTTATTTCTGGTGATAGAAATTAATTTCTCGCTATAATGTTGTTCGGATTCCACAATAAGCTGTAGGTCCCGTTGCTAGGTAACCAGTTAGTTCTTAGCCACGTAAAATAAGTCTAATCCTTCGGGCCAGCCCTAGGAGAGCTGTTATCAGCTCAGTGGTCTGGTTAAACTAAGGTATACTTAAACTTCTCTCTCTCTCTCTCTCTCTCTCTCTCTCTCTCTCTCTCTCTCTCTCTCTCTCTCTCTCTCTCTCTCTCTCAAATCTGCCTGATTTCATAGTAATTATCAAATTTTTATAGTTTGGGGTGAGATATAGCGAGTCATGAAATTCAAGTTATTTTTATACATTTAAAACTGTTTTGTGTCTCATTTTAGTAATGCCACTTCCTACAATGGAATTTTATTTTGTGTGTGTGCAGTTCTTGAGTATAAATAATTTTCAAGTGGACGTTTTTGGTACTGAATATGATGCATTTACTGTAGAACTGTCATTAAGACGGGAGCTTTTTATATTTCGTATTTATCTTTCCGTAAGATGTATTCAAATCTTCTTAGGAAAAAGATACTAAAATCTATAGCCTACATTAATAAGCTGGGGAAAATTTGACATTGTCATTTACTTATATTTTTAAGGTTATATTTTGTAGGCACATGGATTCCTTATTCAGGCTACTTTATGTAATCTTCGCACGGTCGACAGAAGTTAAATGACCTTAGGTGAAATATAGTTTTTCTTGTATATTTGGATGTATTTTTCTACAAGAAGGAACCTCCCTCCTTCCTTCTTTCAAATACCCAAACTTATTCCATCTTTTTTCGGAAAGCCTATTTCGTTGTGCAGTTTTGATTTATTTATGTGTTTTTATTAATTATTTATTTTCACCATCATCATCATCATCATCATCATCGCCTCTCTAACGCCATGCGTCGTATGTCAACCATAAGAATATGTCCATCTGCTGTGTTGTTCGATGTGCATTCCAAGAATTAAAGAAAAAAATATGTTGATATCTAATGTAACTGTTTAGTGGTAAAATTTATGGCACTTCTAGCGAGGAACTTATGTAAAAATCATCTTGAAAACGCTTATATGATATAGGGATGGGTCTCTCTCTCTCTCTCTCTCTCTCTCTCTCTCTCTCTCTCTCTCTCTCTCTCTCCCCTCGTATAGTGGATCACAATTCTAGCAAGGAACTTTTGTAATGATCGTCCTGAAAGAGCGTATATGATATCGGGCTCTCTCTCTCTCTCTCTCTCTCTCTCTCTCTCTCTCTCTCTCTCTCTCTCTCTCTCTCTCTCATATAGTGGATCCCATTTCTAGCAAGGAACTTTTGAAATGATCGTCCAGAAAACGCGTATATGATATCAGGCTGGCTCTCTCTCTCTCTCTCTCTCTCTCTCTCTCTCTCTCATTGTTATTGCGTATCGGAAACTGTTCTGTCCCATCCTCGGCCGCTGCTTCGCGGGAGGTACGAGAACAGGAAGTTTTAAAGGGGCGCTGTTGGTTGTTTATGTATCGCCAAAAGCGGAAACTTGTGTCTCCCCCCCCCATTTTGTCCTTCCCCTACCTTTAACCCCCTCCTCCTCCTCCCCCGAAGCGACTTTTTTTTTTGTAATATAGACGAGTCAGGTCAATCAGACTTAGACCTTCCGTTCGCGTTTGCGTCATGTTATGAAGTTGGTGGAAATTCGACAGGAGTTATGGCGTATGTAAGGCTTAAAAAAAAGGTATATTTAAAGAGACTTTTCCTTGCTCTCTCTCTCTCTCTCTCTCTCTCTCTCTCTCTCTCTCTCTCTCTCTCTCTCTCTCTCTTTGCTAGCTACAATTATGTGAACTGGGCGATTTGTTTTCTTCTGAAACCGATATGTCTATTTATTCACTTATTTATTTGATACATTTTCATTTTGATTTTCTCCTCAAATCTTTCAGATCATCAACAGAGAGAGAGAGAGAGAGAGAGGAGCGGAGATTTTTGCTTCCGAGTGATTTCACCACTCGACGAAAAAAAAGAAAAAAGCCACTTGCGCTGGCGCTTTTTCCGTAATTGACACATCCTTTCATCTGTGAGTGGTTGTTTTTAATTGGCCTTGCGTAGGATTCGTGATGTACAGTCGCTTGTGTGGTTCAGGCTGAAAGGTGACTCCATTTCTTTATTTATGGAAGGTAATTGAATAAGCCTAAATTGTTAGCATTGTTTTATGCATGATGCTGGCTCTTTCTGTGATTTGTGTTCCAGTTATGGATAAATACGCTACATTTCACCTAATTGTTTTTGCAGATAAGAATATGGTAAAACTGAAATATGAAGATCGTATTGCGCATACCGATTTAATGAGAATTAATTCTTTTGTGGTTTTTGGTATATAACCTTCCCTGTTATGTATTAAGTGGATCTAAGTTCTTGTTTTATTGGAAAGAAATTAAAGTATTCTTAACGGTTTGTGTTTCTAATTAGAGAATTGACTTTCGAAATCGACGTTGTTTTTAGATTTTTCTTCATCAGAACTATTATAAATTACTAGTTTTGTAATAGTATTCATATTTATGGGATTTCAGCCTAACTCAATAACAAATTGCGAAATGAGCTGCATTAGGTCGTGGCTTCAACAAAGAAGTGTTAGCTTTTCATTTTCTTAGAGGTAATGTTGAGTTTAACTTTTTTGGAAATCGGCCATAATCGAGGGGCAAATTTATATATATATATATATATATATATATATATATATATATATATATATATATATATATATATATATATATATATATATATATATATATATATATTTCTTTATCAGGATCTCGTTCTCTTAAGTTAGACATAAGTGTTGAATGCTCCGTCGAATATATATACCATCAACAAAGGGGAGCCTCGACGAGGTTTATGTGTAACTTTTACTAATATATTGCTTGTTATTTTTTTTACTTGGGGGGCATGTAGACTGCCAGCATATAAAGCTAGTAAAAAAAATACTGTACTATTTATATGTAATAACAAATAGTGGTTGATACTTTGAAAACATAGAGAGTGTTTTGAGTGAAAGACATAGATTTCACGTTTCAGACGCTAGACACGTTGCTCACAACTACAGTAAGTTGAGATAGGTGGATAAATGTACAGGAGCCATTTTGGGGAGAGACATGGGCGTGGAAGAGAAGACTCTCACCCTCCGGCCACATGATGAGGGATGGAACAGACAGAAAGGATGGAAGAG
>NC_089754.1:37219883-37252383 GCF_040412425.1 Macrobrachium rosenbergii | reverse complement strand
CTCTCTCTCTCTCTCTCTCTCTCTCTCTCTCTGCAAGACTTGTAATTCTGGTTCATCAAGATAAGTGACAATCTTCATTAAGGGTAAATATAATGAGGTCGTCAGTGTTACTTTGTTATGGAAGCAATCTCTTTTTGTATGTTTGTCTGTTTTGAAAATATTATAATAACCCCTGTTTTGAGATTGTTAAAATAACCCTGTTTTGAGAATGTTATAATAACCCTCCATTTCCTACACGGCTGGACTCATTAACAATAAAAGTTCATCACATCTCTTGTGAAATTATTGTTGATTTTTATTTTTTAGGTTTGGTAAGAGTTTTAAGTTTTTATTTATGTCAATGTTAGATTTTGTTAAGATATTTTCGCTTGTGTTGAAAGTGATATTTCAAAAGTCGGTTATGTTAATTTGCCTCTAAATTAAATTCTCTTCTACCTTGACCGGTAATGCAACAAAGGGATAATTAGACTTTTGTTCCATCAGCCTGGGCTTCAATTACGCTGAATTAGATTCTGCTTTTGTGCGAGTTTTCAATTTCTTTTAGGTATTCTTGCTCGGTTTGTCGTTTTACTGTGTATTTTTTTTTATTTGTGTTTATTTTTTCAAGAGGGTTATTACATTTTTGTATCTAACAGGAGGAAGGGGGCTCCCGGTATGATAAAGATAAGTATACGTTAGTTTTACCAGACCACTGAGCTGATTAACAGCTCTCCTCGGGCTGGCTCGAAGGATTAGACATATTTTACTTGGCTAAGAACCAATTGGTTACTTAGCAACGGGACCTACAGCTTATTGTGGAATCCGAACCACATTATAGCGAGAAATTAATTTCTATCACCAGAAATAAATTCCACTAATTCTTCATCAGCCTGCCGGTTTAATACTCCTGTATTGGACGATATTTTATATTACTTTCTCGTGATAGGTACTCATTGTAGTTTGAGTTTTCGAAGATATATTTTTAATGGCCGTTAATGTCGGTAGAAATATTTTATTAATGGTGTGGGTGGAAAAGTCTTCTATTCTGTGTCTATATTTAAGGCAATCTGGTGCCGGATCTTCAAAGAAGCTAATGTCGTAATTTGGACCTATTATAATAATGACTAGGCCTTTTTTAGTTATATTCGTATAAACCTAGAGACTATGCTTATGAAGATGCATAAATGTTAGTAAAAGATTTTACCCAACTGATTGACGTGGAAGACCGTACATACTCGTATTGTTGTGCATAGTAATTTTATAGGAAGGTAATTCACCTTACTTGGAAATCAGTATTGTTGATAACAATATCAAATCTTTTTTCCAGAAGTGACGGAACCACCAACACCAAATACTCTTCTTCTCCCACCTCTCCCCTTCCCACAATAGCTTCCCCCACCCCCTTAATGCCCCTCCCAAAATAGTAATGTTATTGTGCACAGTGATAGTGAAGGAAGGTCCATACTTGGAAATCATAATTCTATAACGATATCAGATCATTGTCTAAAAATTGACTGAACCACCACTTCCACCTACTTTTGTCCCCCTTCCACTATTTTCTCTCTCTCTCTCTCTCTCTCTCTCTCTCTCTCTCTCTCTCTCTCTCTGCATCCTTTCCTTCGACTTTTCTCTCTCGCGGGACTCTCAGGAACTGGGTCAGGACTCTGGCAAGCTGTGGGTGGTGGGATGCCTGGCTGGCCTGGACAGCCCTCGTAGGTTGCTCCTCTTGACTGGCCTCAGAGTCTTTTTTTTTTATCAGGTCTCCGGGAGGGGAAGTATGGTGGAATTAATTACTGTTTATTAATAATTTATTTATTCGATGAAGGTGACGATTTTGCCTTTGTTCAGGTTAATTATTTGTTGGTTTGACAGTGACTGTCTTACGTTTTCTTGATAATGTTTTTCGTGGTCGTCATTGAGACGCGTTAGAAATGTTTTTTGGAGATGTAATATTTTATTTAATTTCAGCGGTTGAAACTACATAATTCTGTGGAATAAGAAGCAAGATTAATAATCAGGTCATCTTTTCATTGGGATTACGAACCTCTCCTCCTAAATATAAATTATTTTAGTGATTGCAGACAAGAGTCGTTAATAGAAAATTGTGTTAATTATTGCAAAGTAGACTCAAAAATAAAAAAGAAACATTTTAATTGTGGGAGTACAGAGCAGGGCAGGACATTTCAGTATTTACGGCAAGTGGGTAGAAAAAGTTTATCTGAAAATATCACATAATATTAATTTATTGAAGGATGCCATCTTGATTCACGTCCAGTGGATGCAAAAGTCTAGCAATGTTCTATAAGTGGCATTCAAAGTGGTTCTTATAGAATTAAGTACAAGACCGTCTCTTTCGAGGAGACAGTGTTTGTTTGGCAATATTGGGCAGTATCGTTAAGCGGTGTATACCTTTCGATTTACTTTCAGAGAGAAAATGGAGAAGAGATCATCACCTAATATTGAAATTTAATTAACGGGAAAACTCGAAACAAGAAGTAGACTGACCGAGATATATTTAAATTGAAATAGAATGGGGTATTTAAACATCCTGCTAAAACTCTGTTGGGAATAACTTGCCAACGTTGAATCTAGTTCTTCTGACAGTTACTTGTGCTTATATCAACGCCGAAAGTTACATTAAAAGTTTATGGCTGTATTTCGTCTCTCAAAAATGTTGGGGGAATTTTAAGGAAATATTCGGGAAACGAATTGGAGGTTTATTTCGGAATCTTGCCTGCAACAACCGTCAGTAAAGGAAGATATAAAAGTTTAACGTTGTGAACTGTAGCAGGATTATATACATACACCCACAGACAGACAGACACACACACACACACACACATATATATATATATATATATATATATATATATATATATATATATATATATATATATATATATATATATATATATAATGTATATACACACACATACATAGGTGAACATGTTTGTTTATGTTATGATCCACCTACAACGTTAGGCGTAAATCTGATTTGCATTTAATTGGAAATCCTAACCATATGATATTTGTGCACGTCCAAATGTTTTGAACTTCCAGTAACGTCTTCCACGTCAAATCAGTGGCTATTGTTGTATTGTGCAACTCATATTTTTTTTCATATATATGCGAAGACAGGCACAGTAACATCGCATCTAGAATCTTAAGAATATCTGACTCACGAGGTGTTTCAGATAGTTTTCAGCCTGAATTATGTCATGTGGGACATGTGGAGAAATCTGTCCCAAAGCGTGTCAAATTAGGTCGTGTATATTGTTCAGTAAAATGCTAAATAAAGCTACCTTCATAGATTCTATTGTTTGACAAATCCGCAAGCAGTGTGAGGAGGCACCGGACGTTGAATTGAAGAATATTGAACATTTAATCAGCAAAGAAAATTGAAGAGTAAAAACAAAGGCATTTGATGTATATTTACGGTCTCGTGAAGCTCATGAGAATTGTTGTGGTGAATATTCAGGTTTGTATTGTATAGCTTTAATCGTTGATCCAAGTCTCCCTTTGTTTGAAATGTTGAAGCCAGTGGATATGTAAAGATTGAATCTTTATGGGCCTTGTCATTTGTATTTCACCGCAGAGGGAGAGATTGTGTGGGTGGTGGGGAGGGGGGTGGGAGTTACAGATAAGGTAATTCGCTTTACAGTCGTCGTCATCGTCGTCGTCGTCATCATCATCATCATCATCATCATATTCGTCGTCGTGAGTCACTGGAAACGTCTGGCCGTATCGATCTGATGACGACGAACCGCCGCTTCCAACTTGATTCTGTTGCTACGCTTCTTCCCCTTCCTCCTCCTCCTCCTCCTCCTCCTCCTCCTGTCACTCATAAGCTTTATTAAGTGTTTTATTATGTACAGAAAATATATCTTTAGTCTATATACTGCCGACCTTGCCGCCTGAAAAGTCATCTTGGAATAGCTCCTGTGCTTTCTGAAATCACAGTGATTCTGGTGAGATTTTTATGAGCTTGAGGCGAGAGAGAGATATAGCTGCTGCTGCTCTCTCTCTCTCTCTCTCTCTCTCTCTCTCTCTCTCTCTCTCTCTCTCTTGTTGGTCGATTTGGAGCTGCCGTTGCTGCCGCTGCCGCGTGCTTTCCTTATTTATACTCCTGCTCTTTTTTACGGCTTTTCTTGCGGGGCTCGGCGTTGAAACGCGTAGCCTGGAATTACTGTAGGGCGTCCTTTTTTTTTTTCTTTTTTTTTTGGCGTAAGTCAGTTTTTTCTGTCGAGGTTTATTTTGTGTGGAGAGAATAATACATTATATGTAGGTGGATGGTCATTGTACTGCACCTTGTTTTTCATGCTTCGGTTGGTGCTGCTGGTTCGTGCATTGCGCAGGTTTTCGTTCTCTCTCTCTCTCTCTCTCTCTCTCTCTCTCTCTCTCTCTCTCAGGAAAAAGAACTTATTTACCGGTGTTGAACTTTTTATACCTTCATTTGTTCATCAGCACTTTCTTTGTCAGTTACTTCTTGTATCCTAACGCATTTATCTGATTCCAGACGTAATGGAATGTGTGTTTCCTTGTTTACACACACACACACACACACACACACACACACACACTCTGAAGTGGCTGTACGTGGCTACTTTTAGAATCGTATTTGAGTCCTCTAAAATTTATATGCCAAACTAGCAACCTTCCTGGAGGACAGAGGGTGCGAACTGGAATTGTAAATGTGTGTGTGTGTGTGTGTGTGTGTGTGTGTAGGTTTTTGTGGCCGGGGAAAGTGAGCGGGGGAGGGTGCTCGTGCTTCTATTTTGATCCTGTGAGGCTGTGACAAACAGGGTCTTATAATTCGGCATATACGTGGAGGGAGAAGACAGTTTTATTCAATTAGCCTACTCTTATGAAAGGGTTTGCTGCTTAGTATGTCAACGAAGTTTTAACCCTTACTGGTTGCGACGCCATTTTAATTAAAAAGAAAGAACGATGAAAACTTTTGTGATTTTAGAAAACCTTTTCTTTGGTCTTTAAAACACCGGCTATTCACTAATAAGAAAATGTTCGTTCGTGGTAAGTTCAAATTTATTATATACGAATATTTAATGCCATCTGCTAATGTAAATTAGAAAAAGATGACCTCTTTTGGGACTTGGGATTACCTCATCGAGGCATTTTCCTGCGAGGCATCGGTCATTATTTGTATTGGCTATAGAAAGCAACAGCGTTCGTTCTGACCTTTGGACGGACTGAGAGAGAGAGAGAGAGAGAGAGTGGGGGATTAAGCGTTCATCGGGAACAGTTATGTAAGCAGCATCTCGTATTTAGCCATTTGAAGGTTGCCACATCGTTAACAATCTAGGCATGGAGGTCAGAGAACCTTGAGATAAACTTGTTGCAGCTCTTTTTTCTTATTTTATTTCGTGAAGCCTTATTTTTTGTCTCTTACAGGCACGTGGTTTCTAATGTTAATGGTTGCTTAGATTAAGTTAGTAATAACTGGATTGAAGATCAGCATTTGTTTTATATTTGTTATTCTCTTAGTTTACAGAATTCCTCCAGTAAAGAGATTCGTCCTGTGCAAGAGGCGTTTGTAAATGCATGTGGTTTATACAGATGCGTGGTTTTTGATTCTTTATAGTTATGGCAGTTATGAAGGCTTGATTAATTATATATGTATGTATGTATGTATGTATAAATATATATATATATATATATATATATATATATATATATATATATATATATATATATACTGTATGTGTGTGTGTATATATGCATATGTAGTTATATATATATATATATTATATATATATATATATATATATATATATATATATATATTATATATATATATATATATATATATATATTAAATGGACGTTTCGTAGTCCAGTGGTTAGAATTCTTGCATAAACAACGAGAACGACCAGGATCGATTCCTAACAAAAGAAGAAATAATAAATTACGGATTAAGTACCTAGCAATTAGATGACTGTGGTGGGCCGCACACAGAATGGATTAGGGCATACGACCTCCATCTTCAATAATGAGAAGACATTGAGTAACCCCTTTAATGGCATTTTGGCATGGGGCATGAAGCTATCTACCTTTTTTTTAAATCTTTTTTTGTATATGTATTTATATTGTGTACAGTATTTAAAGAATCTTGGAGACAAGGGACGTGAAGTTATTTGTGTGCTCTATTTTATTCGTGGTTCCTACTTCTGAAAGTAGCAGCCTTTCAAGTCACTAAGTATCTCAAGTTGGACCTTAATCTTTTTCTCAAATAATCGTTGAAAGATTAGGAACGCTCGCTCCTACACTTGGGCAACTTTGTCTCTATCTTAACAATATGTGGAAAATAACCCTCCCCTCTTCCCCCCCCATTCAGAGAAAAATCTCTCTCTCTCTCTCTCTCTCTCTCTCTCTCTCTCTCTCTCTCTCTCTCTCTCTCTTCATACAGGCCCATGCGTTAAGTACACGTATAAGTAAATATATACTTAATCATGTCTCACTGTGTGCATGTGTGTGTGTGTGTGTGTGTCTGTGGGCCTATGTGTAAGAAGATTCAGCTGCGTAGTACGATTGAGTGCTAGCAACACGTCCAAAGCAAGTTAAGCAACATTGTTTGGTTGCTACAAGCACGACTTGAAGTCATTGGATAATTCACAACAGAAGACTGCCACGGCCCTCTCTCTCTCTCTCTCTCTCTCTCTCTCTCTCTCTCTCTCTCTCTCTCTCTGATGGGGAAAAGGAGAAGTCATCTTTAATTTTGACGTAAGGCATGATGCATTTCCTTTTTGATGTAACCTTGCAGTATAAATTTATTTAAGCCCTTAATTAAAAAGAAATAGTAACTACAATACGTTAACGGCGTCAACAAAATAGGTCTTTTGTCATATATAGAATGTTTATCCTCTATTATTAGTTACTGTTTTCAGAAGGAAATATTTTCTCGTAGTTAAGCGATATACTGGGTTTATATAGAACGATTGGAGGTCAGTCTCCGCTTCATGGGAAAAAAAATGAACCTTTTGATGATTCCAGGAGTGAAATATGGACTTGGTATGTGGTGGGCTGTTGTTGGTCGCATCTGGTGGTGAAGGTCGTGACTGGAAAAATATAACGTGGTTGATCGTATAATTAAGAAATAAAAAAAATGAAAACCTCGGCGAGGTAATCCTCACCCCCATCTATATGCAACGGATCACCAGTTATTAAGCAGTTAGCGTCCTCTTGGGTCAAGTAATACTCATCCCGCTGTCCAGGTTTGAATAAACACACGCTTAAGTCCTGAGTATCAAAAGTGGCATCAGTATTTTTTTTAAATACCACTCTTTGAAAGGTACAGTTAACGGATAGGCATTGACCTTTATTGAGTAAACTTCCTCTATAGTTTATTGGTGCCGTCGGATTTTCCTCAGTGGTGGTTTTATTTTAACGTCAGTGAAAGCTCCTTGTTAATGTAAGCTGTAGAGAACGGGTAGTGTTGAAGTTATTGCCATAATAATGCGATGATTCGATAATTTTACTATGATAAGATAAAGTTTTATAGCCAAATGAGAGATTCACACTATGACTGTGACCACGTTTAAAATGAAATTTCATTGCGATCTGGATTTCTTATCCTTCTGGTCTACGAGATTTTAGTAATTTTAATTCTCTGCTCGCTGGATTTCTGGATTTCTGGATTTCTCCCATATGGCAGGTAATGATTAAGACTCCATTACCTCCAGGTAGAATAGTAGGGGATTTTAGATTCGCTCTCAGTTGTTAACTATTATTGTTTTTGTTGTTGTTTGGCATGGCTGGGTGATTAAAGGTGGTGTTTCTGACGTGTGGCTGATCCACTCTCTCTCTCTCTCTCTCTCTCTCTCTCTCTCTCTCTCTCTCTCTCTCTCTCTCTCGTTGGGCTAGGTGCGTGCTGCCACCACCATGATATAATCAATAGTCTCATCCTCCCCCCTCCCCCATCCACTCATCCATCTCTCTCTCTCCCACTCCTTTTCTCCTTCTCCCTTCTTTCTCTTCTTCTCTATCCCCCTTTTCCATCCATCCATCTATCCATCTGCTTAAAACCATTCGCCCTGCCATCCACTGAGCTTGGTTCCGAATCTGAAAAAGTTTTATTCTTTTAATATGGAAGTCAATCTTTTCTCGTCTGTCATATTTTAATCGTCGGGGTGATGCCTCTCATTTATGAATTTTAATCTGCAAGGAAAAACTCTTCAGTCGTGTGTGTGTGTGTGTGTTTTTTTTAGCAGAAAAAGTCTTGACACTAACATTTACTGTTTTTTTTTATTGGTAAGGTAAATGATCCGCTGGTATCATTGTTATCCGGGAAGATAATGTTCGTCAGTTATTGCCGTATTCCAGAGGATAATGCCTCTCCGCTGTCGATATAATCGGTAAGGTAATTCTCCTCAATTGTTATATTCATAGGGATGAGAATGCTTTTTCGAGGTTATCGGTTTATTTTGAGAAAAAACGTTTCTTGACTGTTTATTCTGAGAAAATGTTTCTTGGTTATTGTTTTATTTTGGGAAAATGTTAAGTGATTATCTTTTACAGTACATTGAGGAAATGTCTCGTAGTTATCGTTTTGTTTCGATAAAATGCCATTTAGTTATAATTTTATTTTGAGTAAATGTTGATTGATTATCGTTTCGTTTCGAGAACATGTTTCTTGGTTATTGTTTTATTTCGAGAAAATGTTTTTTTTTTTTTTATCTCATACTGAGAAAATGTTTCTTTACTGTCGTTTTACATAGAGAAAATGTGTCTTAGTTATCGTTTTATTTTGAGTAAATGTTTCTTGATTATAGTTTTATTTTTGAGAAAATGTTTCTTAATTATAGTTTTATTTTGATTATGGTTTTATTTTGAGAAAATGTTTCTTTGTTATCGGTTTATTTCGAGAGAGCGTTTCTTGTGTTTTTTTTTCGAGAAAGTGTTTCTTGATTATCGTTTTGAGAAAACGCTTCCCGGTCATCACAGCAATCAGAAAACGACGCTTCCCACTCGTATTTAATTGGAAAGGTGCCTCTCATACGTCATTCTCCGGTCAATCCCGTTCGTGCGTGAGTACCTTGCGTTCATTAAAATCAATAGACGTACACCAGTTGCTATTGGGGTCCGAAATCGATAATATCGACGGGGAATCGACCGAATACGTAATAAGCTCACTTCAGTTGTATCATTAAAAGACGCAAAAGTTATTCGAGCTTGATTTTGATAAGCTCAACTGGGCGCTGTTTGAAAATGAGAGATGCCTTCCGGCGATAATGACATGCAACGTTCATCTTATTTTTGAAGATTTAATTAGGCTTCCTTGGGTGGTTGTGTGTTGGGGGGAGGGGCAGGGGGGAGATGGTGAGGGGTTAGGTTATGTAGGTGAAGTAGCCTTCAACCTCAGCGTGGTATTTTTTTTTTTTTTTTTAACTAGGTTTTCCAGGTACGCGACTTTGTGTCTGTTGCTTTTTTTTCTTTCTTTTTTTTTCCATCAGTGGCTTTCTGTTTTCATCGGATTTTACAGTGCTTCATAGTCTTATTTATTTCTACTAAAGTTTAGTCTCTTATTTATTTCTATGTAAGTCTAGTCTCTTATTTATTTATATTAAAATTCAGCCTCATATTTCTATTGAAATCTCTTATTTGTTTATGGAGGAGAAACATTTTTTTTTTTTTAGCTGAGAATAACCTTCGTGACCAAGTGATAATTATTTATCATAATTGCCACAGTTTTAGACTTGAGGTCAGCCTTATTTCCGGATAGTTGTTCAAGTGTCCGTGACATTTCAGAAAATAATGCCGTAATTAGATTTATACATCTTGCCTTAGGCGGGGTGCCGTCGTTGTTGGTCGTTGTACAGAGTATAACGTGAAGCTTTGATCGTTTCTTTAGGAAATTTATTTATTTATTTATTTTTAAGTTTTTTTACGTAAGAAAATGTCATTAGGTGTAAGGCCAATGGTATTCCGTTGAGAAATGTGAACAGCTTTTAGGGCGAGGAAATACTTACAGAAAGGTAATGAATATAATTTGGAATAAATCACTCTTAATTGGCATTTCTACTTCTGCAATGCTTACGCAACTTACTTTAATTTCATACACTTACGACGGTAACCGTAGCTAAGCGCTTATTACATATCACTGATATAAGGTGAAAGTTCTACGCAACGTTTTTAACTGCCATTTCATCACCGAATGACTGCTGGCTGGCAGTAGAGAGACAAAGAGACACATTTTATATAAACAAATTGAGGCAGCCCCAGACGGGAGGAGTGAGTGACTGGACAAACTGGCCCTGTGGGAAACTTTGAAACCGAAGAGATCGGAAATCCTGATCCGTATAAGGTTTTAATCTGATCGTCCTTCCCTGGAAAAGGTTGCTGTAGACTTGGTGTTAGTATCTAGTGCAATTTTTTTGGCTTCGTGGGGTGTTATCATTATTCGTAGTTCAGACTTTTGTTTTCATGACTCCCTTAAATTGTATGGTAAGAAGGCTTGAGGGACTCGTTGAGGTAACCCGATAATTGTTTGGTGTATCATCACATTCAGTGCGGTAGATATAACTTGGTTGAATGATAGCATATCACTTGTTCTCTCTCTCTCTCTCTCCAGTAAAATTGTCGTCTCACTTTGTCATTGCTTATACTGAAACTGTTTTTAATGACGACATATTCGACTTGGTAAAGCATATTGTAATTTTTAGCTTCTAGTTTGAAGTAAAAATTTTTCTCATTACATTCATAGTAGTGTGTTACCTGATGGGCAGAACTATATACTGGTGATTTAACTTTTGGTTTTTATACATTTTTTACTTTTTGTTGATCCTTGTTCCTACTTGCCCTGAAATTCTCAAATTTTCATTGCTGAGTAAAGCAGTAAATGATTTACGTAATATTGTAAATTCTTGAAGGCAACGAGAATTTCGCCCAGTGTGACTCTATATCAGCTGTGAAAGGTGCCACAGCCTTGATGGTTATGCAGATTGATGTAAGTTTATCTTACTTTAACATGAGTTCCATTGAAGACGTTTGAGGTTTGTTGTGATTGGGATTACTTTTGTTCTTGTTTGAATTTATAGACTGAATTTGAGAGTCCATTATTAAGTGACTGAGATTGTCTGCGAGTTTTGTAGAATTAACTTTTGATTTTCAGTGGTCAGGCAAATTTTCATAATAGTTCCAGTGTTGAATTAAGCTAGAATTAGTTTTCAATGCTCTGGCATATTTTCCTAATAGAGTCACTAATGAATTAGCGTCAAATGAATTTGTAATGCTGTGGCTTATTTTCATAATAGTTTCATTAGTGACTAACGTAGAATTGATTTTTAATGCCTGGGCAAATTTTGTAATCGTATCATTAATAAATCAGGGTAACTCATGAGATTAATCCCATTTGACCCAAAGTCATTTTTAGAAGGCATACTTTTATTATAAAGGAAAACCCCATGATTCCTAATCGTTTATTAATGAACAAACCTAACTCATGAAAATAACCCCATTTGACCCTAAATCATTTATATAAAGCAGACTCTCCTCATAGAGGAAGACCTCACCAACTCGTACATAGCTCCTTATGTAACTTTCCTGAAGGCGATGAGGTTGCTCCCGTGAGTCTCTCGTCCGATTTTTAATGACGACGTTAACCCGAATGGAGATTCATTTCGTGATCACTTGTAAGCCTGATGAAGTCGCCGGCTTCTGCAGTTCATGAATTAGCGGAGCGAAAAAGGAATTCGATAATTTAATGTCGACTTTAGTTGGTTTTCGTATCTGTCTGAATCAGAAGCTTTTTGGTGTCTTCTTATGGTTTTATGTAAACTGATTAACTATGGTCCTATAGCTCGAGTGAATTTGTAAAAGATAATTATAAATGTCAGTTAGATTTCATGCTTTGTCGCAATGATTTTATGAGCGTTTTCCCAGTGAGTATGAAATAATGATATTATTATTATTATTATTATTATTATTATTATTATTATTATTATTATTATTAGCTTAAGAAACACTCCTTTTTCGAGCAAATCAAGTTCCATCGAAGGCAACTACTGCTTCAACGAAACTGCGTTTGCACAGAACTATGCCATTTATTATTATTGATGTTACATTTCCTTTGGACTGATTAGTTCAGCGAATAACATGAAGACTTGTGAGCAATCATATTTCTATAATAAACAAGTTTTTATGAATGACATAAAAAACATCACTGATGCAAATAAAAACAAAATGACAAGTAGAATATTTTAAATCCCTCCATAGACTATGCCTTTAATGTTTTCGTCAAAAAAAGTTTATTCGTACATCGTGACAGCTTATGTTTTGTCAGGTGTTTGTCTTTTTTTTTTTTTCCTTTCTTTTTTCCTCACTATCCGCCCTGTGTGTTAATAATATAGATAAGGTTTCACGACCTCCACGTGAAAGTGACTCACGGATGATTATATGTTATCGGGCTTATTATGCTGAGCTTCTTATCAGGCCGGAAGCGATTTGGTAACCCGATAAAGCACATAATGTTTAATAAAGTTCTTTCAAGGACGAGTAATAAAGTTTGATATGTATTTTCTTTCTGTGCCCTGATTTAGGTTGTCTGATTAAGAGGTCTGTTATGGATTATCATGTCTTTAAGATATGATTGACCTGAGCATGATTTAAAAGTTACACTGTTACATTAGAGGTATGGTTTGTTGGAGGTTTTTGTCTACACGCACAATTAAATTCAAAATCTACAAGCACAGTTGAATGCAAAAGTCTACAGGTACAATTAAATTCAAAATCTGCAGGTACAGTTGAATACAAAAGTCTACAGATACAATTAAATTCAAAATCTACAGGTACAATTAAATTCAGAAGTCAACAGGTACAGTTAAATTCAAAATTCTACAGGTAGGCTACATTTGATTCAAAAGTGCACGCACAATTGAATTAAAAGATATACATGTAAAACTGAATACAAAAGCATACACGTTCAAATGAAGGAAAAAATATACATGTACAATTAAATTCAAAAGTCTGCCGACACTCACGAACTAATTCTTTACTTTGGAAAAGAACTGATTAGTTAGCGTAAACTGACTTGTGAATGTGACTATACCCAAGTACACTAGGTGTAATGGGTCATTAGCATGCCTGGAATAATACCATCAAAGCATGTGAGGTTTAGCTTTCAGCAATACCATATATTATTAGTTTTGTTTCATTTGCGTTATCAAAAAGCTTTATTCCTGTATTCATGATTTGTACAGCACATGTCGGTAACAGAATTTGACAGTAGTAGCAGAGGATAATTAATTAAATTACTGAATTGAGAGAGAGAGAGAGAGAGAGAGAGAGAGAGAGAGAGAGAGAGAGAGAGAGAGAGAGAGAGAGAGAATAGGGAAAGTGATCAGTGGCAGCTCTTATTAAAACGTATTTCCTTTCATGTCGGTATAGGAAGGGTGCTCTTAGGAAAACGATTTAAAATAGCGTTATTAATTCGTGAGCAATTTGAGAGAGACTGTCTAATGGCGTGCATTATTTTAATTGGGCATTATTTTCCCCGTAATGATTTTTATCAGATAATCGACCGGTATAGAAATTTCATTAAACATTTTGATTGATTAGTTTTAAATTCTGATTTCAGAAACATTCATTGATTAGTTTTAAATTCTTTGAACTTTGAGAGAGAGAGAGAGAGAGAGAGAGAGAGAGAGAGAGAGAGAGAGAGAGTGTTTGGCTGACGTCAGGGCTACCTGGTGTAAATACCATGATTTCAGAAGCATTCATGAATTAGTTTTCAATGCTTTGAACTGAGAGAGAGAGAGAGAGAGAGAGAGAGAGAGAGAGAGAGAGAGAGAGAGAGAGGAAACTGACGCTGACACAGCTTGACTGACGTCAGGGCTACTTGCTGTAAGTCTGGACAAGTTTTCCCGGCTGTCTGTGTGCCAGTCTGTCTGTCAGTCGGTCACTCAATGTCCGCGTCGTCTCTCGGACAGCTTGAGCGCTGCTAAGGCTTACATCAATGTCACTCATCATTACTGCGGACGTATGACGTAGTTGTAGCATCCAGTGCCACTTGCCTTTCATACTGAGAAGATAGGTTTAAGGTTTCTTTGAATTTGATATCAACGTTAATTACCTGTAATGCGGTTCTAAGAACTTAACATCAACGTTAATTACTTGTAATACGGTTCTAAGAATATAACATCGACGTTAATTACTGGTCATGTGATTCTAAGAATTTTACATCGACGTTAATTACTGGCCATGTGGTTCTAAGAATTTGACATCAACGTTAATTTCTGATAATGCGGCTCTAAGACTTTGACACCAACGTTAATTACTGGTAATACGGTTCTAAGAATTTAACATCAACGTTAATTACTGATAATGCGGTTCTAAGAATTTGACATCAACGTTGATTACCGGTAATGCAGTTCCAAGAATGACATCGACGTTGATTACTGGTAATGCAGTTTCAAGAATTTGATAACGTTTATTACCGATAATGCGGTTATAAGAATTTCACATCAACGTTAATTACCGGTAATGCAGTTGCACTGGAGTTACGTCATAGCAGCCTATAGCTTATGTAGAAACGTTTTCATTTAGTGTTCTTTGAGAAACAGTATCCTAAATCCCCTTTTTGTGCTGGAAAGATAAAAAATACGTTTTCGTTTGAAAGCATCCTCAACTAACGGAAATAAATAATTGTTAATTTATGTCCCTTAAATATTTTCAGGAAAGGCAGGTAATAAAAAAAACTGAATTTAAAATGTTTGAAACACAGACTGATAGATAGACAGGTGTTTTCAGTTTCTAAGATGTGATTCTTACTTGTGGCTGTAAATGTTCCTCTCATGACACCAAAACTCAGTGACATTGAAAGGGTGATAGACAGTTGTACGAGGTCTGCAAAGGGATGCTGTGTCATTTGTTCAGAAGTTACATCAAATGAGAGAAAAAACTTATTTCCAATTTACGATGGTTATTAATATACAAATACAAAATACAAAAACTTCCTTTTTTGTAATCTGACAAAAATAAAACGTTTCAAGATAACAAGTTGAATTTTTTACATAAAAGTAACAATTGTAATAAATATAAATATTTTATAGGTACAATGCAATCTGTAGATTTTGAGTGAGCAAGATCAGGGCACTTGTTTTTGGGGTACTTTAGTCGATTTTTGAGTATACGGCTCATTGACTCTGAGCAATGGTCCCGTTTCTTCAAGAGGTTCTTATTTATTTCATTAATTACGTTTACAATTTTCCATCTTCATAATTTTTAAAACGAATCAAAGTCACTTCAGTTTATCCAAGTTTTTATTTTGTTATTGGAATGTATCTCCCTAGCACTGTCTTCTGTGTTTACTTATCCATGCAGAAGGAAGTATTGTCTAGTCACAAGCCCAAATTCGAATACGAGAATGTCTCGCCATACCCCCACCCCCCACGCTCCCCCCCAAAAAAATGAATACTTCATATTATATCCTTTGAGGTGGCAGAGGATGCTAGGTTGAAAAGATTTGGGGGTGGGGTGGGGTTTGGGAAGGGGATGATCGGGGGTGGAATCAGGGTCTCATCTTTCTTACGAATGAAATCAGAATCCCATTGGATGTTCGATTCTCTCTCTCTCTCTCTCTCTCTCTCTCTCTCTCTCTCTCTCTCTCTCTCTCTCGATTTCTCAGCTGTTGGCTGCCTGCCACCCACCCACCCACCCACCGATAGTGGGTTGTTGCACTATCGGATGATAACGTTATCCGACGATAGAGATCAAACTGGGTGGGCCTCCAATAAGCCTTTCGACCTTCGTGGAGTTTATTATCGCTACGTTGATTTTCCTTTTCTCGCCCTTGAGCAGTTTTGGGCCTCGACGACGAAGACGATGAAGGAGAAAGAGAGAGAAAAAAAAGAAAGTTGGAAAGGCGCTGCTGATGGGGTAAAGCTTATTGATTAGTTGTAGGGCTTTGCGGCCGCCTGATGAAGAAGTTTTTCAGATTGGCTGAAAATCATTGCGTGGGATTATTAGATTGGAAGGGGGTTACCCTTGGTGGTAGGGAAAGGCATGGGGTATGGAGAGGAGGGGTGCGGGGATGGCTAGAGACTTAAGAGACTTGAAATACTTCAGTATCTTGTGGTTCTTCTTAATTTTCTCTGCCTTTCTTTCGAATGTGGCCGAAAAGTTTTATTTTTCTTTCTCCAGATTTCTGTCGACATGAACCCCGTGGCTGCAGATATCTAGAAGTCAGTGGAAAATCTTGTAATTAGAGAAGTTTGATATAAATTAAATTCCTCAGGGTTGTAGGAATAAATCAGACTGAAATGTGTTTTCATCTCTAGGGTTACTCGAGACAATATGTAGTACTGCGATGAGATTCGATTATTGTGTGCAGGCATGTAATGCAAGGCTCTGATGAAATACTAGATAATTAATATATATATATATATATATATATATATATATATATATATATATATATATATATAATGTAAAGACAAAATCCATGAAGTAAAGGACTATAAGTCGAAAGGCCTTGCAGCGCTCCATTGTTTCTCTTTCCTTCGTGGATTTTGTCTTTGTTTATATGTTCATCACATTCCATATTTTCGTGATTCAGTTATATATATATATGTATGTATGTATTCCTCTACGGACATGAATCATGGTATATTAATGAAATTAAATCTAAAAGATTTTGTCGATTTGAGGACAGAGCTTTAACAAGAATATTAGGAGTCAGATGGCAGGATAAAGCGAGATACCATAAGGGGAATTAATGAAATTTCCGTATGTAAACGAGATTATATTAATGAAAGTGAATGAATGGTGACGCAAGTAAGGCGACAGAGTATTTGCAAATGGTTGGGGTGAGTTTTGCAGTGTCCACAAGAGACAAGGTAGGAATGTACTCGTATAGTGGGATTGTTAAGCCATCTCACCTCTTAGAAGAGAAGTTTAAATGCTGAATGATGCTGTGGTAAAATGTTTGTGCAATTTACATAAAAAATGTAAGTATGTTTAGTAGACATAGGTGAGTGGCACAGTATGTGGGCAGGGTGCTCAACGTGCTATTGATGACCTTTTTGTATAAGTGTTAAGCGACTAATGTCATGGAAGTTTTCTGCACAGCGTGTTCATCCACGATTTAGGATTTGTAGTATAAATATAGCAGGCACTATTGTGTTTTTTTTTTAACCAATGGTTTATGTTTACCATAGGTATTGTGAATATTCCAAGAGGCATATGTTAATACGGGGATTCATGGTGGTCTCAGCGCACGACCATCTATATGTGTGTGTGTGTGTGCGTGTGTGTGGTTGTCAGACTGTTACTCATTTGTCATTTACAGATGCCAAGGACTTCGTAGGCTGTCATTTACTTAACAGGAAAGTCACGTGTTGATGTTATATGCTGAGTCGTTGGGATGAATCTCTCTCTCTCTCTCTCTCTCTCTCTCTCTCTCTCTCTCTCTCTCTCTCTCTCTCTCACACACACACACACACACGAGCATGCACACACACACATACAGACTGCATCGCTTCCATTTGTCTTGTAAATATATTTTGATTTTTTTTTACTTTAAAATCATATATTTTTCAAGAAATTTACATTTGAGTCGATGGTATACGATAGATAAATATGTATCTATATACAGTATGTGTATGTATATATATACATACATTGTATATGTATATGTATATAGTAGAAGTAAAATAAAAAAAATGCATTATTTATCTGTTATTCTTACCCAAGTGTAACTTTATTCGAAGGTACTATAGGAATTTTTGCATTTCTTTTGTGTTTTCGAATTTGATATTTGTAAATTTAATTCAAATGTCACAATATTATTTCTGTCCCCAAATGGCACTAACGCCTCTACACCCCTCCATAACAGGATATGTTGGTTCATCGTGATGACATGAGAATGACGTTCTTAGTAGTTTGAAATTGTGATGTCTCAGGGTGCGCCC
This sequence comes from Macrobrachium rosenbergii, assembly GCF_040412425.1. Taxonomy (NCBI): domain Eukaryota; kingdom Metazoa; phylum Arthropoda; class Malacostraca; order Decapoda; family Palaemonidae; genus Macrobrachium; species Macrobrachium rosenbergii. Next base: position 37,234,483 of record NC_089754.1, on the reverse strand, counting down.
ACGCTGCAGTAAAACATGTCATAAACACGTCGGTAACTTGTCGAGCACATTACAAATTAGTTGTATACAAGTCAACAACTTGTTGGTAGTCTTAATCAATGCTTCATGCGATTATCTAGTATTAGTCCGAGATTCGTTTTTCGCTCACGACTGTTGACTTGTTTTCAGCTTGTTTAGGATATGTATGCTATAAGTTGTCGACATGTGTTACTGACATGTCTCACTGTAGTGTAGAACACCCTAAGGGCCCAGAAAGTACTTGTGTTGAATAATGTCTTTCAGCTTTTCGGTTCTGCCTGGGCTTAATGTAACAGTAAATGGCATTGGAGGTCATCCCTCTTGATATTTTGTGTCTTATATAACTTAATTAATATTTTATGTCTTATATAACTTAATCTTGTTGCTTTTGGAAGAAATTCGTGCCAGCATTCTTTATTGGCCGATTAACGCAGGATCAGCTATTTGTAGAGCTTGTATGGACTGAGTGAATGTGTCTTGACAATGTTATGAATTTTTTTTTCTTTCTTTTATTTTAGTTAATACAAATATATTTTAACCAAAAGACATTTTTTATGTCAGTGGGTATAGTCGTTGTAATAATAATTTTTTTTTAGTGATGGGAATGGGACTTTTATTGACATATTCGTAACTCCGTATGAATCAAAAAGAGCGAATTGCTCGCTCTTTCTCTGAAAACTTATACGTAGTGACTTACGTTTTATGTAGATGCTGTTTAAATCTGACGGATTTCCTCTTGAGTTTATGGTGATGAATTATTTAATAATTTATCATCCGGTTATATGTCAAAAACCAGCAGTAGTTAAAAAAATCTGACTCGTGTTGTTTTCCTAGAACACAGTGGTGAATGTTTCCTTCCTTCAGTGCTCTGTATCCGGAACAGACACTTAATAAAAAAAAAAAAAAACACACAACCAGCAGCAGCAGGCGACGGACTTCGTTCCCCATGGGAGAGAATTACAAGGACCGATAGGATGCGAGGGAGAAGAAGCTCGTGAAGGACGCGATAGGGAATTCTATTATGACATCAAAGGTGTCCTCATCTCCCGTTGTTGTTGTGCTCTATTACATAATGGCGTTCCCATTGAGGTGCAGGCAGAGTGCTCGTGTGGGAGGAGGAGGGGGAGGGGGAGGAAGGGTGGGAGAGGTTGGGAAAGGAAGATGAATTTAGTGCAGATGGTAATCGGCCATACACGGCGCACGTCGTTAGTCAGGACTGGAGTTGGACTGTTTTGTTTTGTTTTTGATTAGTTGTTGTCTTCTTTGTTTTGGATGCTGTGATTGATAGGAAGTGCATATGCTGTGTTGGTTTATTTGGGGGTATTAGCTGTAAGATTTATATGGAGTTTTGAGTAATATTCAGATTTTGAGGTACTGAGATAAGAGCTCAGAGCTGTGCTGTGGCTTATTCTTACTTATTCTTGATGATTTTACTCTTAAGATTAACCCCGTGTTTCTGTTATGTTCCAAAAATATCTCTTGTTAGGTGACGCTGCTAATACACTGCTTGTCTTTATTTGTTAGTCTATCTATGTGTCTGTTTATATGAAAGTTTATTGCATTTTCATCCCTATGAAGAAGATATGAAGTCTTACTTCCTGTTTTCATAGATTATTATGTACGTTTCGAGTAGCTGAATAAACTTTTCGTTTTGCCCCCCAATATAAAGTATTAAGAATGTCAGACGAACAAGGAGTTTGAAATACTGTGATGTATTTACAGATAGGTGTAATACTTCATAATTTTTAACGGTTGTTTATCATTTAGCATTGTCACTGTTCATGTGATCGATGATTTCTATTCTTGGCAGGCCAATCTTTTTCTATTCCTATTTCCCTTTCTATTCTTTACCATTGGTGGTCGACTGCAGAGCGTTACTGGGTTTGTCGTGAGAAAGGGTGGCTTTTAAACGGGTCACAGACTTTTAAATCCTGCTTGTAGTAATTGAAGAGTTTCATATATTAAGAAACTAGAACACCAATCATATTTTTTAATATATGAATATAAATTGCCTTCAGAAATTTAAAAAATTGTGGGGAGAAGCACACAAATCAATTAAAGAAGGTTAAAGTCAAAACTCTGCACGACTTTATGTACAATATCTTAAATTTTTTTTAATATCTTGTGGATTTGATTTTGTAATAGCTATTGTTTCTTTTTTTATTGATACCTCGATCATGATTGTTTATTAATTTTTTTTTTAACCTTTCGTTCCGAAGATAATCACTGCCTCGCTTCGCCAGCGAAAAGTAATTCTTATTTATGAATTAAGTAGTTAACCTTCATCTCATAAATTTAAATGAAAAACAAGGCCACGTTTTCAACTCCTATCTTATTTTTGCATTTTTTATTAATTGTGAAGCTAATTGAAATCTCTGAAGACCTGTGTTCTGGCATTTTGTATAGCCTAATTAAATTCACGTGGCGTACCTCTCATCATGGTCAGCACGATATTGGTTGTTGACCGGACCGACTCGGTATAGCTGATTAGAAAACTTGTAGAAACGTGATGGCGGTACAAATAAGAGTGCCAGCCAGTTTAGCTAAACTTTAGAACTTTGAGTGAACCAATCTGGGTTGGAACTTTGAAGTTTTTGGTCTGAAATGATTTCGTTACGTCAGATTAGACCACCGATGAAATTAGGAGTTGTGGGTTTTAAGCTTGTGTGTGTATTTATGTATGTATGTTAGTGCGTTTATGTATGTATGCTTTTTATGTGTTATGTGTTTTTTTAGCCGAATATCATACACGAATTAACAGAATGGGTAAAAATTACCAGGCAGATTCATCAGGGGATCTTGATATGATTAACATTTGGCAACCTTCTGGTCAAGAGTTGACAGTATTTTTTTAACGATGGAACCATCTTATCCTGTTGACTATTTATAAGGATGTAAGTGACGTGAACGGCATAAATATGAACGAGGATGCTGACGGAACGGATTGAACATAATGCGTAGTTCTGGGCCTCCTGACTTGAAAAGTGATTTGTAGTTTTCTTCATTTGCTTCGTTTTCCATTTTCTTCTCTATAGTTGCATTAGTGTTTTTAGTTAAGGATCTGAATTTCGGCCTTTTGAAGGTTATCATTAATGTAGTCATGTTGAAAAACTGATGTTTACTTTTGAATCTTTGAATCTTACAAATGAAGTTTGTTATATGACCATATGGCTTTCGTATTGAGCTGTTCGTACGTGTAAATCGTATAAAAGTTTTCCAGATAAATAATACTTCTTCTTTTTCTTATTTCAGGTGAGGAATATCTTCATTCGTTGACATCCACATCAACAGGTACTGTTATTCATTGAAAAGTTGCACATATACAAGAGAGAAAGTCCGCCAACTTTCGCTCAGCCAAGTGAATCTTGCGCAAGTTATGCTTAAAAGTGAGCTTAGGCTCCCTCCCTCAATAATCGTTGAGCATTTTGAACACTTGCACCTCTATTCACTTAGCCTAACCGTGTGCAGTAAGAACGCTTGATGCAACTTCTAACATTAATTCCCGTCTTATAAACCCCAATCCCAACCTTGTGTAATTTGCTTGAGTGGAATGTTAGTTGAACTACTTTTATTAATATTCCAATATTGAATAAGAAACTTTTCTCTCGCAAAGCTGTACTTGTTCCTGACAGTCGATTTTTCACAGCAGTATTGCCTTTTATTTGTGATAGAATTTTCGCTGCATGTTTTCGACATGTAAAGAATGTCATGTGTGTAATGTATCACTTACTGTTCTGTGTGCAAATTCCTTTCAGTTAGGTGAGACTGAGGAGAGTAGCTTGTATGGCTTGATAGTAATATATGGTTCTTTTTTATTTTGTTAGAATTGAAGTCTTAACAAGCAGTAAATCATCAGATATTTTTACATAATCAGTTTTGTAGATGCCATGGTCACAAACATATTTTTCGAATGTCAGCGACTTCTGTACGTAAAACATCACATTCCAAAGAAATTTTCTCCTTCTCCTCTGTGTAGGTCATTGATAGGTCACAGCAGTTCAAGACAACTGGGGTAGTTTATGGAAGTTTACCTGTGGTTCACCTTTGGTGGTTAGTGACTTGTCTCTCCGTCTGCCTTGGGGTTGTGTATCGGCTCTTGACTTAGCGTTATTCTCCACAGTGATTATGGGCTAGACATGTTTTTGAGACTTCCAACCACATCAGCCACGCTGTGGGATTGGTGATGGAAGATATCAGTGGAAATTTATTCACGAAGGAATGTTAGGGTGCATCCACTTTGCAAAAATACGTGTCATAAATATGTTAGGAACATATTGCATACATATCACAAGCATGTTGGAAACAAGTCACCGACCAGAGTCGGGTACGAGTCTGTAAAATGCTGAATAATTTTATGAAACCCTGATTAGGACTACCAACAAGTCGTTGACTTGTATTTAACCAGTTTTTGTGAGCAGTGAGTTGCCGGCATGTTTACATGTTTTTAACATGTTTTACCGTAGTTTGGACACAACCTCTGTAGTGCTATATTGAGAGTATTTGAAAGGTAACTTTAATCATTTTTAATCACTGCAGGCTGTGTTAAACACATTTTTGTATTTATTTAGAAAGCAAAAATTTATTGAAACAAATACATCTTTATGGAAGTAAGTAATGTTATATAAATTGTTGGAAAATTGGTGGGATCTTCGAAAACGTTACATGTCGCAGTGTTTATGAAAGTTAACAGTATTATAAAATTTTAAGGAAGGCTGGTGGGAGCTTCAAAAAACTTTAGTTATTGCAACGCCAATTTACATTTAGTATGAAGATTGGTGGTAGTTAAGCCTTCTTATGGCTTTGGCGGGGGCGGGGGTTAGTGGGTGGCCGGCCTTGACCACGTGAGTTTGAGTAAGTGAGGCGTCACATGGCGTGAGTTAAGGAGAAGACCGACAAAGAGGCAGCGGTGGTGGTAGCGTGTTGTTGTGGAAGGCCGGAAGTAACAGAACGAAAGGGTAGGTGAGAGAGAGAGAGAGAGAGAGAGGGAAGGGCGTGTAGCTTTGGCCCTGGGGAATGTCTTGGGAGGAAAGGTCGAAGGGAGAAGTGGAAGTAGAAGTTGGTTCGTGGTAGGAACCACTATAACACCCCCCTCCCCCTTCCGCTTCCGTAACCCTCCCCCTCCTTCCCCCACCCTGAAAGGAAACCTAAGTGTTGCCATATTTCTACTTCTTCGAATCCATCTGTAGTCTGTGATGGTTGGTTTCCCTGTTGCTATGGATGATGTAGGAACTGTTCCGGATAATTTATTCCTTTTTTTTTTCACTGTGAATTTGAAGAAATATTTCTTCGCAAAGTGTAGGGAATCGCTTTGAAATATAATTTACTTCCTGTTCGTTCGTATAGCTTAGTTGTATCCGTGAAATTTTTTAAATAGTTTTAAGAAAGGAATTATCTGTATAGGTACAGTAATCACCATTGATAGCGTAGTTTGTTTAAATGTGTACTAAATTAATATAAATCAAGTTTAAAATAATGGAGATATGCATTTCTGTAAGTTATAAATTTTTCTAAAGTATATTTGTTATACATTTTGAAAACGCATTTTGTCGTGAATTATGTTTATTATCTCAAAAACTTTTTTGTACATTAATTAGACTTAGATATTGATAAAAAAAATTGATTTAACATGTCTAATAATAACGTTAGTTCATTTCCTCGTTTCTGTGAGTTTTTGTGACTGTAAGCGTGTGACTGCCCATCCGGGACTCTTCCTCATTTTTGAGAGGTAGCGTGATCCCGGTGCGAAGGGTCGAGGTTGAAGAAATGCTAAGTCACATTCTCTCTCTCTCTCTCTCTCTCTCTCTCTCTCTCTCTCTCTCTCTGTGCGTGTGTTTTCTTTGGGAGGGCTTTGGAGCGGGGAGGGTGAGGGAGATGGAAGTGAAATAGAATCTTCATCTTCAGAAGATATTTGTAAATGATGCTAAAGGTGGTATGTAATTATGGTGGGAGAATGTTTTGAATTTTTAACTAATATATATACTGTATATATATATATGTGTGTGTGTATGTATGTATGTATGTGTGTGTGTATGTATCTGATCATAATTTAGGTGAAGCAAAAGTCAGGATATAGTTTAACCGGATATGGCGAAAATGGGACTGTAATTATAATAAAAACTGATCTGGTAAGAAGGAAGGGACAAGAGCTGGGGTCATGGTGACAGCCGGGAGTGCTTGTGTATGTATAAGAGGAAAGAAGAAGGTAGGTTAATATCATACATGGTAGGAAGAGGAAGTGAAACGTCCAGTGAAGGGAAAAGGGAGATTGTGTGAAGTGTATTGCAGAACAGAAAAGAAGATTTGCATAGGATTATACAGTAGTAAGTATGAAGTTGTCAAGAAGAAAGTGAGAGAGAAAAAGAATGTCAAAGTTGAATCATTTATTGTTTTTTATTGGTTTTTATGTTTCTCTTGACGTATGAATTGTTGACAACATCTTACAGTCAGGAGCATTTAATTTTATTGAAGTAAAATGCGTAGGGACTTCAAAATAATGTTCAGCAAAATTTCTGTTTGTTAAGTTTTCATATAAAATTTAAACTTTTTCATATAAGATTTACAACTTTTTCAGAGAGTTTCACAAACTTTAAATGAGAATTTCTTCAGTAAGATCTTTAGTAACTGCTTTGCATTGTTGAATATTGCCTTATTCCTTCGTATTCGTTATGAAATCGTATTATAAAGACAAAAGCTAAATTCCTGATAATAACCACCCACTTTGAAGTGTGAGAAATAGAATGACAAACAAAGGTATTATTGTATTTATTATCTTACGAAAGGAAACAAAAAATAAGAGAAAAATATTTTCTTTACGTCACTGTCCTTGCCGAGCGCCCCTGACCTTTTCCGTGACCTTTCTTTCTCTCACTGAGAATTATAAGACTCCTGTACTATTAGATATGCTATTTCACGATATTCAGAAATGGTTTGAATAGAGAAAAACAGTTGGTAATTAGCTGTCGAAGCTTTTTCTGATGAAGTCAAGGGTGGAAATAATTATAAAATCGTGAGAGTTTAATAGAAATTTTGTGATTGTAATAATGGTGGGGAATTTATTTAATTTTTTTGTGATTGCAAGGGTAATTTTGAGTTATAAACTTAAATAGAAATTTGTCATTCTAGTCATATACAAACTTCACACTCGCCTGTTATCGTGTTATAGTATAAAGAATTTAGCAGTTTTACCATTTAAAACTAAGGTGTGTATACGCGTGATACATACATGTATAGGCTATATATTTATGTACTTAGGTGTGTGTGTATATATATGTGTGTGTGTGTGTGTTTGCACGTCATTCGTGAGATTCATCCCTCACATCCCCTATCCCATGGTCTCAGACCATACCCTATCGTATTTCCATTTTTGTGGTGTATTTTAACACTTCGTATGCCTCTGGCCTCTCCTCCGTTCCTTTTTCCTTACCATTCCCTCTTCCCCTGTCCCTTTCCCCTCCTTTCCCCCCTTTTCGTGAACGTGCCTGAGCCAGGGCCCACCCAAAGAGCACGTGTTCCTTTCCCAACGCGAGAGAAGACGGAGATGGGTATTTGGGGGAATGCGATAAGGGTGAAGAAGAAGAAGAAGAAAAAGAAGAAGAATAAGACGTAGTTAAGATTCCTCGGCAGTTTGAAAAAAGAAGGACTAATGGTGGAGAGGTAGTAAAGGCCTTCCTTCTATCACTTCCTCCGTCTGCGCCTTCCGGAAATTACGAAAGCATTAAGGGCTGTTTAATTTCCTTGTTTGTGAAACAGACGCTTTTTAATTATTATTATCAGTGTCTTTTTCTGATGTGTGCTTTTACTGCTTATGTAGGTGTGTGTGTGTGTGTTTTTGTATTTGTTTCTTTGTTTGTACGTAATTCATTTCTTATAATTTCTTTCCTTTTTTTGTCTCTTTATCTTAAATTAGGCATTCAGTTTTGCGCAAGCTTACTTTGCGAGTTATAATAAATCATGATTTTTCATATTAATGTCCCCTCATTTTGAGTGCTAATGTTGATAGCCTTCTTTGAAAGTCTTACACTTGTGGTTTTGTAAATCACTCTGTAACTATAAATAGTGAACGGTTAATGAGCTGGAGAATCTCTTTTGAAGTAAGCGATGTGACTTTTACATGTTTTGAATTTTTGGGTTTCGAATATGCTGTAGTCTACGTTTGTCGGATATGTTTCTTTTTGAGACTTTTTTTTTTATTACTCTTTTTGGTAAGTTTGTCTGAAATGTATTTAAACGATAGTTTTTTGTAAGCATAACTTTGATAGATATCAAAATTATTAACAATCAAAATAAATAAAGTTTCCCCGCTTTATTTGTTGTCACATGTGGCCTCATGCATATCATTATTGCCAGCCCATTGAATCTAATAATAACAGTTAAATAAGCAGATTGAAAGTCGTTGTATAGGCTGAAATTCGCTGTAGTGTTGTGACATTCGTCAAAAGAGAATAAGACTTACCCAAGGTAATATTTTCCTATCTTGAATTTTCCACTTACCGATTTACACAAGGTTCGTGATGGTCACGTAAATTAATCTCCAGCTGTAATATAAATAATTCTGCATGAAATTGACTGGTAGACATATATTTTTGGAATAGCTTTCCTGTGACGCAAGTCCTTGCGAGAAATTAACTTCGGCTTCAAGCATTTCAGCTCGCTTATTAAATATGACATTTTCAGATTATGCAGTTTATCGAGCAAGATTATTTTTTCGTTGAAGAACAGATTATCTTACAATAAGAATCAGATTTTGCAAACGGTTAGGGGCTCGATGTCTGTGTGTATGTTACACCTACCTTGTTTCTCTCTCTCTCTCTCTCTCTCTCTCTCTCTCTCTCTCTCTCTCTCTCTCTCTCTCTCTCTGAAATTTATTTAATTTCTTACGCCTTGCAGATTTCTTGATGTGGGAGGACTTGTCCTTTCAACTGTTTGAGCCAAAATTGGTATATACATATATTTAGATATATGTATGTATGTATGTATATGTGCATATATATGTATGTATGTATATGCATGTATATATGTGTGTGTATATGTATATATATATATATATATATATATATATATATATATATATATATATATATATATATATATAGCCTATATATTTCTCTAAGGAGGTTCAGACAAAAATTCTAAAAATTTTGGTACAATTCTGTACTAACGAGAACCCAAAGTATTTTCGACATAATTCCGCCTGGCGTATTTTGTCAGATTAGAAGAAAAATAAAATAAAATAAGAAATGAGTCGCGTTCACCTTCCCCCACTCACTAAATGGGATATGGAAATAAGACGAACGGAAAAGCGTACACGTGACTCCCTGTTGATTTGAGTTCCCTTTGAACTGAAGCGGGCCCCGTTTTCACGGTGTTTGACAAACGCCGTCTTTGATCTTCGAATGTCGAGACTACTATTTGCTGTATGGCTCTCTCTCTCTCTCTCTCTCTCTCTCTCTCTCTCTCTCTCTCTCTCTCTCTCTCAGAAGAGAGAGCTCTGACACACACACCTACCCTTTTTCCACACACACACACACACACACACACACAAAGAAACAAACCTGTACACACTTACATGCAGAAAGAGAGGGCAAACCCTTACGCACACTCACCCTTTTTGCAGTGAGAGAGAGAGAGAGAGAGAGAGAGAGAGAGAGAGAGAGAGAGAGAGAGAGAGATTTTACACGTTCTACTTGGAATTACCGCCTTTGTTTTAGAACCTTGATAATGTCAGTATTATTTATGTAATGGTTTATTTTTAAACGTGGATGTGATAGTTGGGCGTTGACAAAAAAAGAAAAAAGTTCGTCATGAAAACACCAGATTTTTATTGACAGTACAAGCAAATTTTTATTTGTTTCGTCAATATGGTTTATAAATATGGACACTACAGAAGTTCTCCCACTGATGTCAGTGTGTTAATTTTTTTTTAAGTCTGTATGACTCATTTTACTGTTACTATTAGGTAATCTGTCTTTTTAACTTTGAGTCTCCTTTGGTTGTAAATGTATTATTATTACTCCCCATTGTGTAGTTCATTTAGTTTAGTTTGAACTTCAACGTTAAATTTTTTCTAATCGTAAGTTGAAGAGTTTCTCTATACAAATTGCACAATTTACTAAGGTCCCAGAGAGAATATACACGATGTGTGATTGTGGATTCATTTTATTCTTCAACGTGAACGATTTGAACAATTCAAGATTGTAATATAATCAGTGTCTATATCTGTATATATATATATATATATATATATATATATATATATATATATATATATATATATATATATATATATATATATATATATATATATAAAATATATAATATAATATAATATATATATATAATTATATATATAAAATATAAATAATATAATATATGATATAATATAAATGTACTTTTTCTTTAATCCCGACTGGATCAGGAATGTTGAAATAAGTGCTAAAACGATATGTTGCTCAAAACTGCACTTAGCTGGTATTTTTTATTTTATAAATTGTTACATAATTTAGTATTGGTGGAATATTTTGTAGAATTCACAAAATGTAAAACTCACAAAGAAGTATTTTTTATTTTTGTTTAAAGAGAATTATTGGAGGCTATGTATAACTGTATTGATTATGTAATCCTGACTGAGAGCATATGCGTAAAATATACAAAGAAGTAATCTTTTTTTATATTTTAGAAAGTGAGACAGTGGAGGGCCGCTATATAACTGCTTTGGTTATTTAATATAACTGTGGGTATACGTGTGTACTGTACGCTTGTCTTTGAAACGAGCAGACAAGCCAAAAAACAAAAGTAAAAAATGCGCCGAAGTTTCTTAGGCGCAAACGAGTTTTCTGTTCAGTGTATAATGCTGAATGAAACTCATCCGCGGCCCACGAAACTTTCAACCACGGCCCGGTGGTGGCTTGTGTTGTTGACACCTATAGCGGTACCAGATGCACTATCATGGCTAACTTTAACCTTAAATAAAATAGAAACTACTGAGGATAGAGAGCTGCAGTTTGGTTTGTTTGATGATTGGAGGGTGGATGATCAACATACCAATTTGCAGCCCTCTAGCTTTAGCAGTTTTAAAGATCTAAGGGCGGACAGAAGAAGTACGGATGGACAGGCAAATAGCCATCTCAGTAATATGCTTTTACAGAAAACTAAAATGAGACTTATGAGAGGCTTTGCTCCGGCGATGCTTTCGAAGATGTCGTGCACGAACGGAAACGATAATTCATCATTACGGGTGATTTAAGCGAAGATGATTTGATGGACTGATTGATTTCGCAGTCATCACTCGTCGTTAGGGCAATTCGTGTGATTGATTTGACGAGTTCCGATTAGACATTCAGTTGTCGTTATAGCGTGAGTGAAACGGATTTACATAGCTGGGGTGTCACCTTATCTTAAGTTATTGCATTTGAGAAAGCTTGAGTGACACCTGATAACTTCATAAATCAGGCAGTCATTTAGAAAGTGATGAAGATTGATGTGTTATTTTCTTATAATTTATTAATCTGGTTAAGGGTCCTTGTAGTCATTAGTTTTCAATCAAGGCAGTGGAATTTACAGGGAGCATAATTTCTAACAATGTTAGTCAAGTTTTCATTTGTGTATTAAGGAGCAAATGGAACTTGAAGGTTGAAGTGTATTTTTATTATAGTCTATTAACCTAGTTAAAGGTCATTGTAGTTATTAGTGTTTAATCAAGGCAGTGGAATTTACAGGGAGCGTAATTTCTAACAATGACAGTCAAGTTTTCATTTGTGTATTAAGGAGCAAATGAGACTTACGATAGGGGATATTGAAAATTAAATAGTTATTTAAAGCTTCTTTTACATCGTAGTTGCTAGGTATAGTTTTAACGAATCGTTATGAAATAATAACTTCAAACAATGTTAATAAATTTTTCATTTATGTACTAAGGAGCAAATGAAACTTACGATACGGGATATTAAAAATTAAAAAGCTATTTATAGCTTCTTATAAACCGTAGTCGCTAGGTATGGTTTTAACTATTCGTTATGAAATAAATTTCAGAATAAACATAAGGAAATTAATTTTAGAAAAAATATGAACATTAATTTTTGTAAACTTAGCGTAACTGCTCAGTCTAATGCATAAAAATAACATTAAAGAAATAATCATTGAAAACTGAAAATTCATTTCTTGCAAAGCAGTCATAATTACTCATTCGTCAGCACATACTAGAGACAAGACAGTGGTGAGTAGTCTTAATGCTGGCTGCGAGGTAATGAGAATTTTATGACTTAAGTGTACTATTTCGACCGTTTTATGCTTAAGGTTGACTGATTTATGGTACCGGTACTGAATGAGACAGACAGACAGACAGACAGACGTATCAGCAGCGTCAGACGGAGTATTTTTTATTCTAATTAGCAAGATCCTTGGATGATGTGTTTCGTATTCAGAGCACGATTTCAGAAACCATTGTACTCTCTCTCTCTCTCTCTCTCTCTCTCTCTCTCTCTCTCTCTCTCTCTCTCTCTCTCTCTCCGTTAACATCATAAGCGGAAAGTTCTATATATAGTGTCTTGGTCATTTCAGGAGTTTGGAGTTGGGAAACCTTTGACCAGTTTCTGAAGTGGGCGATGTGTTAAATTTCTCCCTTTGAATGGAAGTGGGAAGTCTTGGTTCGTTGGGCGAACAAGGCGAAGCGGCGTAAAAAAGAAAGGTCTTGGTGTTTGTGTGTCTGGGGAATGGGGAGGGGTGGGTTGTGGTGGGGGTCGCGCTAGAGAGATTTGAAGATCTAGAAGTCCCTGAGAATTGCCAGAGGCTCTGGGAATGAAACTGAATCTATAGCTGTTAGGAAAGCTGAAATAAAATAGTGGAAAATGGGGTAAAGGGTTTTAAGGCAACAAACAAGAGTAGCAACATGTTTGGAGAGTGAGAGCTAAGAAATTAGATTAAGATTATAAAGAGTTACTCTAGGTAGGCTGCTTCTGCAAACATTGTGTCGTTTTCCTGTATCAGGTTTAATACTACTCAATATGTAGGACTTTTTATCCTGGTTGTAACTTAAGTGTTGAATAGTTTACCTAATGCAATTGTGGAATCTTCTGATCTGCAAATGTTTAAGCGACAAGAAAATTCATTCCTGCTGTTTCCTGACTTCTCCTGAATTCAGGTGTATCGGGTTTATTTTCTATTCTTTTACATTTATTTATTATCACCATTTTCTTTAACGTGTCTCTGCAAGCTGATTTCCCTTTGGAGCTCTCTTGTTTTTGTAGTAAATTGATTCTGTCCATAAGGGTTTTTTTAGCTGAAGATTTAGAGAAAGGAAGGAAGAAAGTGAATTTAGGAACCAAAATGTGAAAAACGGAATTGGAATTTGTAGTGTTGACAATTCCTTGGAATTTAAGCGAGCTCTTCATTCCAACGAACAACTGTCTCATTAGATATTCTAGGACACATGGAATGCTGGAATGTCATTGTACTCAACCTGTTGCACACGTACAAGGCAGCATTTGCGATTGTATCGACAGAGAGAGAGAGAGAGAGAGAGAGAGAGAGAGAGAGAGAGAGAGAGAGAGAGAGAGAGAGAGAGAGAAAGTTTGCCTCGATATATAGACCCCTGTCCCCCTTTTTTTTTTTCCTTTCATGCTCTCTCTCTCTCTCTCTTACTGGCACCTACGTAGGACGAGTTCCTTTGTTGAACAGGTTTTCCAGACCTACTTTTACCTGCTTTTATGATCTTTGCAACAGTTTGTTGCAGATCTCATTGAAAGTGTCTTCCTTTGTGGTTCTCATTCTTTTCTCTGTGTCATCTTTATTTTCTTATGTATTGATACGAAAAACTGACTCGATGGAAGCAGTTTTGGGATATTTCAGAGTACCAATGAAGCTCTGTAGGTGTTTATGTTTATGATTGAACTTGCTGTTTGCGTGTGGTTAGTACGTAAATATTCAAATTTTTGATACTTGACCATTTGTTTCTCTCTCTCTCTCTCTCTCTCTCTCTCTCTCTCTCTCTCTCTCTCTCTCTCTCTCTCTCTCTCTATAAATTGTGTGTGTGCGAAGAGTTTACTTAGTCATTATCAATAGGAGATAATGTTTAATCTGGACTTGTAACTTAGCGGTTTTTCTTAACATTAAATATTATATCTACCCTTTATAACGTAGCTGTTCTTTAGAACCTAGCTTCAGCTTTCATTGGTGCCCCACTCAACTTACTGCTTATGCCAGTTACCATAAGAATGCCCCAAGTGTAAGGCGCCCCAGTTAAACGAACTTCAACACGTGAATGTAGTTATATAGTCATTACGAATTTAGGAATTTAGGGATGGTCTGTATGGACAGACCAACGGATGTCCTTGTTGTGTTGTTACTGTAGGGTCGCGTGTATGGGTGAGAGAGAGAGAGAGAGAGAGAGAGAGAGAGAGAGAGAGAGAGAGAGATTATCTAATTCAGTTGTGCATTTCAATTACAAGAATGATTTTATCGTTGAAAAGCCAAATTTTAAAGACATTTTTACTTAGGTAACAACATTGCAAATTTGGAGCATATCTCCAAAGATAAATAATTTTATTGAACAAATATAAATAACTTTACTTCGAAAGACTTTTGTAATT
>NC_089754.1:37204883-37214883 GCF_040412425.1 Macrobrachium rosenbergii | reverse complement strand
GTAGATACCGACTCCTACACGATTTATGAATTGTCTCCCGACTGGATTAAAATAAGAAGACATTATACAACGTATTACAGAATTGTATTTGAGCGGAATTTTTTTTATCTCATTTAAATGGATTTTTTCCCCATATTTTCCTACTTCATTTTTAGCTTCGTCTCTTCCCTCTTTGAAATTGACACCGTCGAGATTTTAAATCGTCATCTAATAAGGATATAAGTGACTTCTGAAGGTACATTCTTCGTCGTTTATCGTGATGGAAAAAAAAAAAAAACAGGTTTTCGAACTGTTTCTGGGGAATACCAAATGAAACCGGAGCTGTATGAGCTTCTGAAACCCTTTTTCAATCTTGAAGCATCCGACTTAAGAGTAAATTATGAGAGAAAACTTTGTAAACCCACGTATCCGTTTCTCTCAGTTTGTCGATATTGCGGACAAGCATATTTTTTCGAAAAAATCCGATTCAAGGTAGATTGTCAATTACTATGCTTGAATCAAGAATTACCAGTGTGGTTTCCAACAGCTGATCAGCTGAGATACTGAAGATTTCCCCTGAATAAAGCAGTCTGTGTTAGGGGTGAGAATTCAGTCTGTGTGAATTTTTACTATTGCTTTTTTGATGACGTCATGATGAAGTTGAAGGTAGGTATGATTTTAGGATAGCTCTTGCTGTTGGGTTCTCAACGCCAAACAGAGCATGACATTATGGAAATTTTTTGCATATTGTAAGTGAGAAAATTTACCATTATCTCGGCTGATGCTTTCAATATTGTAACAGTTATCTGATGCAAGCTTCTCCACTCCAAAGTTGCTGACATAAATTTCAGGATACCTAATAGAATTTTTTCTATTTCTTCATGGATAGACTTCATTGCAATATGACATGTTTTTTGTGTGTGTTTTAAGGAGGGTCCCAGAGCCAGTGGCTATACTGGCTTCAACACCGATTTCCTTTTTTTTATTTTTTTTGCTTTGTCAAGTCACATTCGCTGCAAGTGACAAAGCTGTTGGATGCGCAAGCGACCGCCACGGGTAATTTCACATTGCTTTGTCATTGACAGCAACAAGAACTCTGCTTCTCCTCTGCCTTCTGTTGCCTTACTGTTTGTCCCCTCGTGATGGACTTTGCAAGCAACCGGTGGTTACACTTTACATAGTGAAGGTTATTAGAAAAAATGCTCTTTTCTTTGGTGGCCATTTTTGCATCAGTGATACTCTGAAAGATGGTAAATAAATATGCAGGTTGTCAAATTGATGGTAACTGCAAGGCATGTTATTTTTTTTACCGGGTTTAAAGTATTTGTTATTTGTTATTTTTAGAATAATTCCTGCAGTGTTAAGGATTTAGTCTTTTTAATTCACCTATTACCTTCTGTGAACTGCTTTCAAATGAGCACCATATTCTTTGGAAGCTTGAATTTCAAGTCATTGGCCCCTGTAGGCTTGTTCCATATGAACAGGGTTCTTCTTCTGAAGAATCATCATCATCAGCATCTTTTGAAGAAGAACAATGATAATAATAATTGTAATAATATTTTAAAAATAAGTATCATTGTGTAATTCTTTAATCCAGATAACTGATCCTGAAAGTATTTGATATTTGTTATTTTTCTTTTATAAAAGCGTCCGCCAGTGTAGAGGGATTTAGCCATTTAATAACATTAAATGGATCTCATTATGCAGTCCTTTAACACAGGTAACAATTTTCTCACCTTGATCTCGACACCTTTAACCTCGTGAGAAATTTCACTGGAAGGTGTCGCTTCTCATCACTGACAACACGATCCTGTCGTAGCAGTCTTGCAGTGTGTTTGCGGGTCGCTAATGACGTCAAGCGAACCGTTTGTGTTTCCCCCTTTTGCAATATCCGCTTTTGTTTTTAGTGTTATCGTCACTGCTCTGCGCATGCGCCTTAATAGTAGATGTTCTGTATGCGTTCAAGTACCCTCTCGGTCGTTTTTTGACCATCACTGTTTTTTGTTGGAAGTACTGGATATGATGTTAATTGTTTGTGTGTGTGTGTGTGTGTGTGTAAATCGTGTGTACATGCTCTTACGCATAATTCACACACACACACACGCAAACATGTACAACATTACCTCGAACGAAATGTATAATAATGTGCTTTAAATATGTGCATTTTATATAATCAGTTGTTTATGTTTACCCAAAAAGTCCTAATGATGTTTTGATTGCTTTTAAATATTAACAATGGCAATAAACACCGAAGTTTTCAGCCACGTTTATTTTCATATTTATATTTTTATGTAATTTGTAAACAGTTTTGAAATTATATCCTTAATATATTACGATACAATGCGGTAAGTTAGGCAAGAAAAAAAAACACCTCACATACGTTTGTGTGTGTGTGTGTGTGTGTGTGTGTGTGTGTGTGTGTGTGTGTGTGTTCTTGCCTAACTTGACACATACATTTTCGCTTCCTCTTGAATCGTGTTGCGTAATTCAGCCTACCTACCTGGCCTACTCGACCTGTCTACCTTTTTTTCGGGCGGCTAAGGTGTCTCCTTTTTGACGACATGCGGCGAGATTGGGGGCAGGCATGTTGTATGTGACGGTCGGCTGGATGTCTTCTTTGTAGCCAAAAGGGTAGGCCGTAGATATGATCTTGAGGCCTGCTCTCTCTCTCTCTCTCTCTCTCTCTCTCTCTCTCTCTCTCTCTCTCTCTCTCTCTCTCTCTCCCTATCTTGGCTGCCACCAACATACATTCTGAGCCACGTTCCCCCTGCTGGGAAGAGAGAGAGAGAGAGAGAGAGAGAGAGAGAGAGAGAGAGAAACTCTTTGTGCCGGGAAGTCTGCTTCCCTCTCTTCCCGGATGATTTAATATCGACCTGTCTGTTTCGTTTGCAATGATGACGTCATTTCGGAGCAAATGTGTGGAGGTTGGGAGGGGGGGAATTAAGGGGTAACGGGAAGAAGGGGTAGGGGGAGGGGGTTGATTCGATATTACTCGAGTGGCGTAGCTTGTTGATGTTCATGGCTTTGATATTTCTCTCTCTCTCTCTCTCTCTCTCTCTCTAAGAACTGGTTTGGAGCATTTTCCAGGAAATTTGACATTAGAGAAGTTTGGGAATTTGATTCCACCGTAATCCAAGCCAGGTTGATCTATATTTAATAATAATAATAATAGCTTTTTTTTGTATGTATGTGTGTCTTTGTGCGTGCGTTTGTGGGAATGTAAGCGAACGTCATTAATCCGTTCCGATGCAACCCTTTCAGTAATCATTATTCTTTCTATCCTTTGTAGGAGGGTAGTGTCTTCATTACACCTCAGGCGGTGCACTGTAGGCATCACTGAAGGGTGTACTATGCAGCGTCCCGCATTTTAGCCGTTTAATTCATCTCCGTTCCTACTTCATTTCTTCCATCTTGATGTCTAACCTCTCTAACTATTACTTCTTAGTGTGACTGTGGCGTTTTATCCCAGTTCCACCTTTGTATCCTTGTACTTCATCTCATTTAATTCCTGGATCTCTCTAGCCTGCTGTCCAACCACTCCAACTCCCTCTTTTCACTGTTCTAAGTGCTGAATGGCTGAAAGTTCCCCTGTGCTTGGCTTGATAGCCGAAATTTCATGATTCATCATCATTCTCTCTCTCTCTCTCTCTCTCTCTCTCTCTCTCTCTCTCTCTCTCTCTCTCTCTCTCTCGACATAAATGTAGGACTGTTGACCTGAGCAGTGGATTAGATACCTTGTTGTTCGTGTACTGTGGGTTGCAGCAAGGAAAGAGAGAGAGAGAGAGAGAGAGAGAGAGGAAAACCTTTCATTTCACTGATGAAGGCAAAAAGGGAGGACTTCGATGAGGTAATCGTTACCTCATTGCGGTGAAATTAGTCACATAAATCTCTCTCTCTCTCTCTCTCAGGGCGGGAGGCCTCGACGAGGTTACCCTAATTCCATTGTTATGAAAGCATTCTCTCTCTCTCTCTCTCTCTCTCTCTCTCTCTCTCTCTCTCTCTCTCTCTCTCTCTCTCTCTCTCTCTCTCAGGGCGGGAGGCCTCGACGGTGTTACCCTAATTCTATCGTTGTGAAACCATTCACAAATCTCTCTCTCTCTCTCTCTCTCTCTCTCTCTCTCTCTCTCTCTCTCTCTCTCTCTCTCTCTCTCTCATGCAGGATAACACCTCGTATTAGTCATTTCGGTATTGATTCACGTAGAGACCCGCTAAGTGCTTTTCATGGAACTGTGAATGGACGTCACGCCGACCAACCAACCGGCCGATGCTAACTCCCAGCAGTTGAGCTTCGTGCATCGTGGCATCTGTCATTGACTCACCGTCAATCCGTCATTGACTCCTCGGCAATCCGTCATTGGCTCACCGTTAATACTTCATTGACTCGCCGTCAAATCCGTCATTGACTCACCATTAATACTTCATTGACTCACCGTCAAATCCGTAATTGACTCACCGTCAAATCCGTCATTGACTCATCGGAAATCCGTCATTGACTCACCGTTAATACTTCATTGACTCGCCGTCGATCCGCCATTGACTCCTCGGCACTCCGTCATTGACTCACTGTTAATACTTCATTGATTCGCCGTCAATCCGTCATTGACTCAGTCAAATCCGTCATTGACTCACTGTCAATCCGTCATTGACTCCTCGGCATCCGTCATTGACTCACCGTCAATCCGTCATTGACCCACCGTCAATCCATCATTGACTCACCGTCAAGTCCATCACTGTCTCGCCGTCAAATCCGTCATTGACTCGCTGTCAATCCTTCACTGACTCAACGTCAGTCTGTCAATTAGTCAGGCGCTGTCATGGTCCTGGTTCTCTTTTTTTTTTTTTTTTTTTCGGCTTAGATCCTCCCCTCAGTCTCCGTATTGTTGGGGTGGGGGGACGGTAGCGCACCCTAAGCGGTGCACTGTCGGCATTCCTTAAGGTTCTTTGCAGCGTTCCTCCGTCCCCTGGCTGCAACCCCTTTCATTCCTTTTACTGTACTTTCGTTTATATGCTCTTTCTTTCATATTTCCATCTAACTTTCCACTCTCTCCTAACAATTCTTTCACAGTGCAACTGCGAAGGTTTTCTTCCGGTTATGCCTTTCAAACCTTTTTATTCTCAATTTCCCTTTCATTTATGAATGAACTCATAGGTCCCAGTGCATGGCCTTCGGCCTAAGCTTATATTCCAATCTAATCCTCCCTCAGTAGACAGGGTTTCAGTCTCTTCTTTTGTGAAAAGTTCGAGCTCGGATGATAATTTTGAAGTTTACTCGATGTATTGAGTATAATTATTGCTTACGTTCAGACTGAAATAGTCTTGGAAACATGCGAGTCACAGAAAACGTGAATTGGCCCGCGGTTGGAAAAGAAGCCATCGAATTGGTTCCAGGTATCTCATGATTAATGAGACATTATCTATATTTTTCAAGTTTTTATGAGATCATTAAAAGTCTATTCGTAATCGTTCTTGCTTCCCATGATTTTGTTTTAATAGTTTTTTTCTAGTTCGTCTCTTCAATTCTCTAATGGGAAACCGTTCAATCCGTTAAGTGGCCTTTTTGAAAAAGAGCAGGCAGGTCAAAGAGTTGATGTTGATTCGTTCGAAATTACCTCTGGGTTTTATTGAGTTATATATCTTCAACTTCCAAAAAATAAGGAGAGGCTTCACTTTGTGGTTGAATAAAGCGATTTGTATTCCTGGAAAATTAGGCGAGGAACAGCAAATGACTGGTAATCATCATTAATTTTGAAGGAAGAGAGCCAAGGGTTCAACTTG
The DNA here is from genome assembly GCF_040412425.1 of Macrobrachium rosenbergii. Classification (NCBI taxonomy): domain Eukaryota; kingdom Metazoa; phylum Arthropoda; class Malacostraca; order Decapoda; family Palaemonidae; genus Macrobrachium; species Macrobrachium rosenbergii. The sequence continues at coordinate 37,209,129 of NC_089754.1, read as the reverse complement.
TGTTGAAGATTTAGTTCATCATTTCTTGCCCTCTTTGGTTAAGACCCATAAATAAAGTTAACATAGTAGCTCTCGTAACTATGGGTTAATTTTGTTCATTGTTCTGAACGTAACTGCTACGGTTTAGCGGACGAAGATCGTATCGTTACTGCCAGTGCAGACTTTGTACGTGTTCATACACATGTATGTGTCACTTAACGTGCTTGTATACATGTCTGTGTCACGTTGTGTTCATAGCCTACACATGGATGTGTCACTGTATGTGTCGCTGTATGTGTTCATACACATGTATGTGTCTCTTTACATGTTTGTATACATGTCTGTGTCACTTTGTGTTTATACACAAATATGTGTCACTGTATGTGTTCTTACACATGTATGTGTCACTGTATGTGTTTGTGCACATGTATGTGTCACTTTATGTTGATACACATGTATATGTCGCTATATGTGTTCATGCAAATGTATGCGTCACTTTATGTTCGTACACATGTATGTGTCACTGTATGTGTTCGTGCGCATGTAGCCTATGTCACTTTATGTTGATACACATGTATGTGTCACTGCATATGTTCTTGCAACGGGTGTCACTTTGCTTGTTTTGTATTGATATCTTTTTTATGTAAATTCACAGTCGCTGGGAATTAGGCGTTAGTCAAGATTGATGCACAGTAAAGGTAGTTATCGATCATTGTGAAGTGATGGCGTTCACGTTCCCACATTTTTCCATGTAAAAATATTATTATTGTTATTTTTCTCTTGTGGAACTGATTTTTTTCTCTTTTTACTTTGACAAATTTCTGTTCTTTTTCGTTATTTGGCAAGATTTCAGCAACAGATTTTGGGAACCTTCTGAAATAATGACATTGAACAACTTGACGATAGGAATCTTTGGATTTATTTCATAAGAACAGAGACAAACATTAAGTGTCGAAAGAGCCGTGAAAAAATGCTTTGTTTGTCTGCCATGTTTCCCCTTAATATTTATGAGCGGTATGTTGCAGATATTACAAATGATACTGAATAGCTTCTAGATAACTGGGTGAGGAAAAAGTAACTCTTTCTTTTGGCGTGTAACGAAATTTTACTTGTTTTACGTTCGCGTATTAAAAAGAAACAGCGTAAGTTATATTTTATATCTTTATATCATATTGATATTGTTCCGATAACTATGACTGTCACTTAACCATTAATTTTTTACATACGTAGATTGTGCAATGTCAAGACATTTAACATTCAGTATTTAACTGATATATTATCTTGGGAAAGGTAACACCTGCATTTGCTTGACAACATAGCCACGGCGTCAACATCAAAAACATCTTTGTCGCTATTGAATGAATGGAATATCGGAAAAGATAAATAGATTATGAATACGTTACATTTTTACTATTCCATGTCTATGCTTATGTTCGTCCACTTGTGACTGATATCTTTTTGTTACATTTCCTGAGACTTGTGTAACATATACTCATCCCTTGCATATTGTCCTTATTCAGAATAGCCTAACATTGCTTTAAAATATAAGTATAACCGTGAAAGATAATTCTTTTATTTTCAATCGTACATTAAATTGCTTTCACAGGCTTTGTCACTTCTAAAGGAAGACTTTGTAACATCAGTTGTGTTGGTTTAAAGCTATACGTATAATGTAAATTAACTTCAATCATACATTAACTTCAGAATGTCATATTTTTATTAGCATAGACAATTTGCATTATAACATCAGAATCAATTTTATAAGACCTTTATTATAACATCGAGTCGTAATATATATATATATATATATATATATATATATATATATATATATATATATATATTCAGATCTGGTGCTCTTAAAAATAAGGAAAATTACGTTTCCCAGAATAATTTTCGAAGCCAGTTCTCTGCAGTACTTCCCAGCCAGTGTAAGTGAAACAAATAACTCTGCCTTGGAGTTACTGAGATTTTGGTAAAATGTTCTGCAGTAGGAAAAAGTCGACCAGCTGTATTTTTAACGTAACCACTGGATAATTGTCGTATAGAAGATTACAGCGAAATATCTGTAAAATTCATAGAACTTTCTTCTGACAGCCGCCATTGCTCGAAAGAAAGCAATTTTTCCTCTGGAAATTTTCACGAAATTCTGGTAGTAATTAAAAAACGCGTTGACGTAACTGGGTTAGATCCGTCCCCAGCTTTCTTTGTGAGAAAGCAAAAGAAAGAATCAAATAAAAAAATCTTGACTTTTCTTCCCTTTTTCTATTTCTCTCTCTCTCTCTCTCTCTCTCTCTCTCTCTCTCTCTCTCTCTCTCTTCTTCTTCTTCTTCTTCTTCTTCTTCTCTTCTTCTTCTTCTTCTTCTTCTTCTTCGAATGAGAGGTAGTAACTTGACACGTACGAGGGGTCGAGTGTGAGTCATGAGGGCAATTTCCACTATTCAAGGCACTGCCAGAACTCCTCCTCCTCCTCCTCCTCCTCCTCCTTCCCCTCCTCCTCCTTGAGGGGAAAGAATGAGGGGAGGAATGGAAAAAGGTTGCTTGTTATGGCGTTGGATGTTTCTGGGTATGCCTGATAAGATCTCATGCATTATGATTACGCCGTATGATGGGGTAATTTCTTGGTATATCTTATCTTTTTGTATACACTGAAATAGATTCTTGGTATACCTAATATTCTTCGTGTTTATTGAAAGAGTTTTTTGGTATACCTAATTGTTTTGCATACAATGAAATCGTTTCTTGGTGTACCTAATTATTTTGTATACAGTGAAATAAATTCTTGGTATACCTGATATTTTTGTGTATGTTGAGACTGTTTCTTGGTATACCTAATCAATTTGCTTACAGTGAAATCATTCCTCGCTACAACGTATTATTTTGTATACAGTGAAATAAAATCTGGGTATACTCGTTATTCTTGTGTATGTTGAAATATTTATTTTGTATGCCTAATCATTTTGCGTACTTTGAAATAGATTCTTGGTATACATAATATTCTTGTGTATGTCGAGATGGTTTCTTGGTATACCTAAGCATTTTGCTTACAGTGAGATCACTCTTTGGTATACATGATATTCTTGTATATGTTGAAATAGCCTCTTGGTATAGCTAGAAATTTCGCTTGCAGTAAAATGACTTTTTGGTATACTTATTTATTTAGAGCATGACAAGATAGCATCTCGGTAGAACAGATAGTTTCGCGTAAGGTGAATTAAAATCTTGGTATATTTCCATGATTTTTTTATTCAGGAAAAAAAGCGAGACTTTAAGCCATTGTTTTAAAATGTATGTCATGGCGACAGACATAATAAGTGGTAGTATTTGTTCTTTAAGTGACCATTCGCGATGTTTCGTTTAATTTCTATCAGCAGAAAACCTACCATTAGGTGTCCCCGTAGAGGGGGGCGGGGGGCGGTAGTGCTGTCAGTGCACCTCATGCGGTGCAATGCAGGCATTACTTAAGGGTTCTTGCAGCGTCCCTTCGGCCCCTAGCTGCAACTGCTTTCTTTCCTTTTACTGTACCTCCGTTCATATTCTCTTCCATCTTACTTTCCACCCTCTCCTAACAATTAGTTCATAGTACAACTTTGAGGTTTTCCTCCTGTTGCACCTTTCTAACTTTTACTGTCAGTTTCTGTTTCAGCGCTGAATGTCCTTAGTTGCCCCAGTGCTTGGCATGTATGCCTAAAATCTGTATAAATAAAATATATAAATAAATAAATACCATCAGTTGTGATGTAACTCATTACATTACGCCCCTTATTTTGTGATAAATAACAATGGATTGGGTCACTTTAGTGCAGACAGAGGCTTCGAAATATGAAAAGTCTGTTTTGTTCGATGTATTTTCAGTGGATGGTTAATTTGGCTTCGGGTAATACTGACGGATTATCGAACATTCCCATTGGAAATAGGATTAATGACCCAAACCCCCTTTCCTTTACCCCTGCCCCTCCCTCCTCTTCCCCTACCCCTCCTCAGGGATACCATTAGTGTATTGTGTTCCCAGATGAATGCGGCGATAACCATAGGAATTGCAACGTCAGTGTACGCGAATTATTCAGTTTGTCATTTCGTGGTGGCTGCGGATTCGATGATCGATAAGTAATCGCTGGTTAATGTTATTTATGTTGATGCTGTGCCGGCTAACATCTCTGTGATGTTATAATTAACATTGGTGGCGCTTTTAATGAACGTAAGTGAATTATGTTATCATTACACTTACAAAGTTAAAATGATTCATTGATTTATAAAGTTAAAATGA
>NC_089754.1:37179883-37192383 GCF_040412425.1 Macrobrachium rosenbergii | reverse complement strand
CTGAATTATTAATTGCACCTGATGTTGCAATTGATGTTATTTTCCTGCCCTCAAAATATCCTGAGTAATCAGTCATGCGTGTGTTTAATTACTCATAAGCTTGAGTAAGTTCTAATTTACTCAGGTTCATTCTTCAGTCGTGTATATGGCTTATACCTTCATCTGTCATATTCTGTGGAGGTTGAATGACCAAAACCTCATAAAGAAGATTGATTGATTATATTTAATACCGTCAAGGGTATTATCCAGTAAGTCTGTTGTTGTTTTGGTAAATATATTGTTGTGCTTGGTCTTCATATTCATACTTGTATCTCTTTTCCTTTTCGTTGTTTTTGACGGAGGGAAAAGTTGTTTCTCCCTCTGATAAATGTTTCTTTTTTTTTCTCTTTTTTTTCAACGAAGAGAAAAAGTTTCTCCCAATGTCAGATTTTCTCGGGTGTTTTTTTATCAGAATGTTGCGGGGCTTGGTCTTAATATCGGTGCTTGCTTCTCTTTTTATTTTGTTGTTGATCTCTGATGAAAAAGTTGTTTCTCCCACTGGTAAATATGCTTCTCTTTTTGTTTTCCTCTTTTTTTCACGGAAGAAAAAGCTGTTTCTCTCTACGTCAGACTTTCTGGAGAATTCTTCGGAGAAACGCATTTATCGCGAGTTGTCGGGAGCAGATGCAGGAAGGTGTACGCTTATTGCCTATAAATATATCTTGGCGAAGAAAGGAGATAAGAGATAACGGGTAGAAATGCTAAGATAAAATGGTATTGGCTTTTTTTTCTAGTAAAGGAAAATTTTCCTCGCGTCTGAAGAGAAATTTTTTTTCGTGTCTTTTTACGATCTAGGATACTGTCATTTCAATAGTTGTGTTATATGTATATCCATGGTGCAGATATTCTCTCTCTCTCTCTCTCTCTCTCTCTCTCTCTCTCTCTCTCTCTCTCTCTCTCTCTCTCTCTCTCTCCTTGCGATTTATTTTAGAATATATAAAAGTATCTGTAAGGCAGTAGAGAAGTCAAAATGCAAAGCTCAACTTAATAAACAGCAAATTGCAAGAGTGGCAAAAATGTATCGGAGTATCTGTACCCAGAAAGAACGTGGTTTGAGTGGGTTTGGAATCGAGCTCAACAAGCAGTAACTGGCTTAGCTTCTTGAATTGCAGGAACTTAGAGCGGGCTATCCCTTTAAAGTTATATTTAGCCTCAGGAAGAGGAGGGGGGTTTGTTGGGCGTCCTGGGGGAGGGGGTAGAGGGAAATTCTTCCTCCCCCCCTTATCTGAAACTTGAAGAAGGATGACGCAGGAACAGATTCCCCAATAGGATTCACTTGTACATAAATTAGACAAGTGATGCTGCTGCTCTTCTCCCTCCTCCTCCTCCTCCTCCTCCTCCTCCTCCTCCTCCTCCTCCTCCTCCTCCTCCTCCTCCTCCTCCTCCTCCTCCTCCTCCTCCCCCTCAAACTCAAAATCCTTGGCATGATGAACTGTACCCCGTTAGATGCCCTTCCCTGTGGAATAATGAATTCTGTTAAATTCTGTTATACCTCGATATGCATCCGAGAATTTCACTTTCATCGTTTGGAAGTTTCTTATGCCTCGGAAGTTGAAAGTATCTTGTGTGTGGAGTTGTGCCCTTGTGTGCTAAGATGATGAACTGACTTGGATGAACCGTGACAGACATAGTTACTAATGGTCCTCCTTGAGATCTTTTTTTTATTTTATTTTTTTTTATTTTTATTTTTATTTATTTATTCTTTTTGGTTCGAAAGCTGGCCTAGTATTGAATGTTTTGTTGTTAGGGAAATCATTTGTTCCCCTTTTAATGCTTCATAGCCTTCATCTTGTTTTGTAGTTTCTTTTCAAGTTGTCCTATAAATGAAATCATGCTTTCATCAGCACAAGTTCTTATGTTGATTGATGATTGACCCAGATTTAGCGCAACTAGTCTCCTGATTGCTCTTGTACTAATTGAAAATAGATACTGAAAAACCCTCTTCTTGTAAGATTGTTAGTCACACGAGAGAGAGAGAGAGAGAGAGAGAGAGAGAGAGAGAGAGAGAGAGAGAGAGAGAGAGGTAGAGTTAGTCAGTCAGTCGTGGATGCTGCATGCACGTGACTGTGTTGATTTGAAAGTGACTGTTCACTTGCATGCAGCTTTAAGTAGGGGAACGAGTTGGAGCAGCAAGAAGGAGCGTCGTCGTGATTACTCGAAAGCTGGTAATGCCAGGTCTCCCGTGTTAGTAACCAGTTGACCCACACAACGCCTCCGTGTGTGGCAGGTCTTGGACCTGTTTGTCTGTGTATGTGTGTGTGTGTGTGCGTAGCGGGGTGTGGGGTTAGGATATCTCAAGAATGGACGGACTGTATTTGGTGAAAATTGGCATTCTTTTTTAAGAGATGGCCTGGTGATCATGACTTTTTGTAAGAAATCGTCTAAGATTTGACGATTTTTGTATGTTGATCTTTCTTAAAAAATCGTCTCAGATTTGACGATTTTTTGACGATAACCTTTCGTGAGAAATTGTCTCTGATTTGACGATATCTTGACGATAACTTTTCCTAAAAAATCGTCTCAGATTTCAAGATTCGTTGATAATAACCTTTCGTAAGAAATCGTTTCAGATTTAACGATTTGATGCCGTGAAATTCACGTCAACTGTTACCTAATTTCTCCCGTAATTAATAACATCTAAATGCTCACCTGTCGCATTTCATCAGATGAAGTTTACCTGTTTTGGATATATCCTGTCAAAAAACGCTCACACACACAAACTAATTTCAAACCGATATGTATTTAATTTTACGATTTCAAAATGGTTTCCTAAAAAAAATGTTATTAATTATTGTTCGAGCTAGGCAGCCCATTAAAAAAAAAAAAAAACTCGTTCTCTCTGCGCCTGCGCCTGCGTATTGAATTGTATCACTTATTCACTGTGGTCGGTCAGTCAGTTGCAAGCAACCAAATTTTCCATTGAAGTTTGGTATTGTCAGCCCTTTTTCAGGAAATAAATGAGTGAATTGTTCCCATATTCACAGAAAATTCGTTTTTTTTTTAATATTTTTACCTGACTATTTTGCTTTGTAGCGTCAGAAATATTTTGTTGGTATATGATTGTGCTAGTATTTTTAGTCTCTAAGTTGAATATATATAGCTTTAAACACTTTTTGCTGAAGTAATGGTCTGTTGCCTTAAAAACTAGGATGTATATTGATAGATTTCAGGAAGGGTTTTTTTTTTTTTACAGGATGGTCTTCTTTCAGGTAGTGGCAAATGATAATTTACTCATTTATATACGAGCTACGTAGCTGTTGTTGTTTGGTGTGACAGAGCTTTATTTTGAAAACTTACATTTTATTATTATTATTCAGAAGATGACCCCTATTCATATGGACCACGTGCACGGGGGCCACTGACTTGAAATTCAAGCTTCCAAAGAGCATGGTGTTCATTTAAAAGAGGTAACAGGAAATACAGAAAGAAGAGAGTAGTTATTAGAAAAGGAAAATAAGTTAATAAATGAATATATAAAAATATAAGTAAATTATAAGACAGACAGAACCGCTTTAGGGCAGTAATGCATTACATCTTCGCTTGAACTTTTGTGGTTCCAATTACACAATAGCCTCTATTTTTCGTTCATTCATGTATTCTTATATAGCTTGTAAACCTAATGAATGGATTAACAATAGCCAAAATCTCTTATTATATTAAAAAAAAAGAAACTAGGTGGATTTTGGTATAGTTTCAAGATATGACTTAAATTCTGATGCGTCTCCGAACTTGAACTCCATGGAGGCATCAGAGGTTCTACGCGCCAGGAATTAAATTAGATCTCAAGGATGGACCTTCCGCATGTGAGCTCGCACTTGGATATTATTGCTCCCAGATATTAGCCTTTATTGAGAGAGAGAGAGAGAGAGAGAGAGAGAGAGAGAGAGAGAGAGAGTCTGTCCGTTTTTGTTATTTCTACGTTTGCAGTTAGTCAGCAATTCTTAAAATTCAGTCACAGAACTAACACTGAAAGGGAGAGAGAATTATCTCTCTCTCTCTCTCTCCAAGTTCTTGAATATCATGCCAGATGAACTCATAGGGGATGCTTCTCGACATTTTAACATTCCCAGTACAGGTCGCAATGATAATTCAATGTGGCCCCTCTTGTCTTAAGTGCAAAGTCTGGTAAGTGGCATCACTGCTTTCAATAACCATTAGAAATAATTACCGATTCTGCAGAGGGCGAGGAAAAAGGTCGGGGGGAGGGACTCGATGGGGTATTCTAACAAGGGGGGTAGGGGGTTCAATCATTCCTCAGGTAAGTCCGTTCCTCAGGTAAATCTCTTCTCTCACTTGCTGTCGTGGTGTCGCGTCCCTTCTCGCAGGTTTCGAGAACTTCAGACGTTGCAAGGCTTGTTAATTGTTGTTGTCATTGTTAAGAGGCAGTTTGGGGTTCCTATGCAAATTAGCTGCACAGAGATGATTTGGTTGAGTGTGACCTTCGCCCAAAAGCCTTGTAGGAGCGCGTCATTTGCATAAAGGTTAAGGGAAGACTTAAACGCTCCTGCGGGAGCTACATCGTATTCTGTTCAGTGTTTGTGGTTTGTCTCATTTAGGGAATTTTTCTGTAGCATTTTTTCTTGTTGGTTAAAGGAATTTTTATGGATTTGTTCCTTTATTTTTAATATATTGTTTGATCTGGGGTTAATTTGTTTTTCTCTTTTGTTTCAGGTAAGAGAAGCGTACACTAATGAAAGGCCTCACTTGTTGATGGACGAGAGTGGAAAGGTTTTTAGGTAAGCATCATGTTTTGTAAAGACGTTCCGTGATAATAATGCAAATTAAATCATAAGGTAAACCATAATTATTAATATTATTATTATTAGTATTATTATCATGTCACGAAAACATAAACCGATAAAATGTAAATTATATAGCATTTCTTTGTAATTTATTTGCTAAGAATATCATTCATAGCACATTTGTAATCGAAATGAATTAGCAGTGAATATATACCATTGTAATATCCGCCGTAGAGCAAAAATATATAAAATCTCCTGCAGAAGCATCCTTAGATGTGTAAATTATATGACCCGTCATTAACTTTCAGAGAGTTAGTTTTAGTAATATTGTTGTTCCTCAATTATCAGTTAATTATCACCTTCACGCCTCGCGAGGTTAACCAAACCTCAGTTTATTTGAACTCGGCAAGTGACTGCTGTCGCATATATCATTTTTAATCTTGTTTACTGAAGAGTTGTTGAATGACTGGTGTAACTTTTGCTTAAGAGTTTCATTATGGTTATTTGTAAATTAAAATTTTTTGACATGCAATAGATTATTTCGAGATGTGTGACATAGCATATTTAGCTCACTTTTTAGCCTTGGTAGTTTTTTTGTACATGGAAAGTCGTATATCTCAAAGCTCTTTAACACCAGAATAAGTTTGATATACTTACATTAATTTTTGTGTCAGCCGGAAGGTAATTCATTAGTAATTTAAAGTATATGTTTCTTTTATGGCTCTGTAGGGTTGTTCCATATGAATATGGGTTTATCCTGTGAATAATAATAATAATAATAATAATAATAATAATAATAATAATAATAATAATAATATCATCGTCTAATGTTTAGTTTCTTGAAGAGACCTTTTAATTATGAGACGATGTTCCCTCGGTATATTAAATTTTAATTATGCGTGTTTGTGTGCATTAATGAGCATACACTTACATACACATCCTTATACATACATGGAGACATACCAGGTTTAATGTACACTTTATACGAACTTCTTTGTCTTGGGGTGTCGTAATGTTCTCCTTCCACTACCTCCGCGTATCCGTTAGGTCAGAGTAGAATGACATCCGGGAACAGTGGAACATAATAGTGGAACGTAACAGTGGAACAGAATTTCGGCAAATACAGTCGCACGTTCACGTAACCTCACACGCCAAGCGGCGTTGTACGTGACGCCAGAGAGATATGAATGGGGGCGGGGATGAGTCCGGTGGCTGGACGAGGGTAGGGTGGAGGGGAGGGGGAGGTGTTGGATAGGCGAAAAAGGGGGGGTCTCCTTTGATTACTATACCATTCATAACTGTTTTTAATGGTTGGAAATGGAAAAGCCGTTATGTCACAGTGTTTCAGATGCACTGACCGTTTTGGGGGAAGAGTTACGGTGCTGTGGAGAGAGAGAGAGAGAGAGAGAGAGAGAGAGAGAGAGAGAGAGAGAGAGAGAGAGAGAGAGAGAGAGAGAGTTGAATCGTGAAAGGATAAGGCAGGTTAAGGGCAGAATATTGACTCTGTCATTTTTAAGATTATTCGAATGCTTAAAAGTTATGGGAGTTAGTATTACAGATGAATAAAGTGTTGCTCTTATTTATTACGTAGGTAGTTTTAGAATTTATTCATTAAATTAATTTGTATAAACTGTAATCGCGATTTTTCCTTCACCTTCCAAGAATCTTTAGATCTCATTTCTCTCATGTTAATAGTCTTTGAGCCAGGGTACATTAACATTTCTTTTCATTTCTCTCGTCATTCCCTTTATTTTTGGAATTGGTCATGTGTATTATAAAACCATCTGAGTACATATAAATCTCCAAAACCCTGCACCTGCCTTTGCTCCAGCGTAACGTAGAGGGCAAACTCATCTGAAGTGTAAGTGTACTTACAAGTCATTTGGATAAGCAACATCCGTGAGATGAATCCCGTCTCAAGATGATGCTGTGCTCCGCTGAACTATTCAGAAAATAGGTCGCATCTCGTAACCTAAAATTTCGACCGTTTTGCTTCTTCTTCTTCTTCTTCTTCTTCTTCTTCTTCTTCTTCTTCTTCTTCTTCTTCTTCTTCTTCTTCTTTGGCCGAGATGGAATTTGTATTCACATCGGTGCCTGGGTCTCTCCGTAACAATGCAAAGGTGGTTTTTACTTTCCTCGTCCGTGATGACACACAGAGACGATCCATTGATTTTGTTTTCAGGGCAGATTAGAGGAGAAGTTTCAGATGGGTCTTGGTTGTATGTATTTGTATTTGAATGAGCAAAGTCTCCTAATTGAGTTATTTCTTATGGGCTTTTATAGATTGCGTACTGAAGTTTAATGTTTATTTATTTATTATTTTTGCTGTGGATGCGTTGCTTATTTACCTGATTAATTTGTACTTATTCTTGAATGATGTTATGTTTTCTTACTTATGGCTACAATTTATTATTTCGTATATCGTGCTTTATTCTCGTATTTCTAGTTAGAACAAAAATTCTGACCAATATTTATTTGATTGTGATACAAATACTACAATTATCAAGATTAAAATCATCTCCCAGTTTGTATTTAACATTTCAAGTAAGCGTACTACTTCACTAATTCGAAATATACAATTTGATGTTATTTCTTTCTAAGGGTCGGCGATATTTGGTAAATCTTGCTCTGAATATCACTTGTTCAGTTTTAACTTCTTATCATGTCAAATTTGCAGTGCATTCAACACTGCATTTGGTATTTAAAGGTTCAAGAATTATGTTTAGGTAACACAACTGTTTTATTAGATTAGCGATATAATTGTTCATTAAAATGAGATACTTGGAGATTATTTAACGTAAGGTAAATGTTTTGTTATACGTAGATCTCAGAAAATGTTTCTAATATAAAAATCAAACATCTTGTTTTACGTAAACGTTAGGAATATAGTTTGAGAAAGTGCACTACGATCCACAAGTCTTATGCTATTTATTTGCACATTTCCGTTTTTCTATATAATTTTTTTTTACTCAGATGGGTTATTACATTCAGCAAGAATAACCAGTTCTTACTACTTTGACTAAGAATAGACTAAGAATAGCGGATGGCCGGATTGAAAATGAGCCCAAGTATAGTCTGTCGTGTGACAGAGTGACACCGGAAGTAAGCTGGTATTTGGGTTAACGAAACTGTTTTGTCAGATTGTGTTTCAGTTCCCGTTTAATTATAGTAGGGGTCTATAAAAAGAGAAGAGCTTGAATGACAACTCTCTCTCTCTCTCTCTCTCTCTCTCTCTCTCTCTCTCTCTCTCTCTCTCTCTCTCTCTCTCAGAAAGATGTTTATTGGTCCAATTGTTGGTCTCTCATAGCAGATCATTTTACTGTAACACACACACACATTATATGTATATGTATGTGTTTATTTATATATATATATATATATATATATATATATATATATATATATATATATATATATATATATATATATATATATATAGAGAGAGAGAGAGAGAGAGAGAGAGAGAGAGAGAGAGAGAGAGAATGTATAGGAGCAGGAAGCCGGCTCTCTCACCCATATAATTGCAACTTGAAGTCCTTCGCTTGGCTGGTAATCGGAACTCCATCCTACGTAGCTTCCTTGAGTATGGATGTGACATTTCGCTTCTTAATTATCTTTTATTTTTTTATCTATATTTCTTGAGGAAAAAAAGTGTTTAGTATTGTCTGTACACCACTTCTGTTTTCCCTATGTCAGAACCCTTTTCTCTTTAGAAAGTGGTTAGGTGAAGGAGTTTAGTATGAAAAAATTAATTATCACTTTTCTCCTTTTGTCAAAATCTTTTCTGTGAGGGCTTTGATAAAGGAGTCTAGGATAAGAAAATGAGTAGTGAAAGGCGTATTTTAAAGTTATGAAGTTATGGAGGACAGTGATAAAAAAACTGCAGAAACCGGTGCAATAAGTTTGAAAGTGACTGAGAGAGGAGAAAGATTATGAAGAGAAACGAAATCTAGGTGTTATGGAGTAAATATAACGGACGATATTAGTATTAGAAAACAGGAGAGTCACAGAATAGTTGAACAGGAGAAGATTAAAAGGACCGAAACTAGTACTTTAGGAGAAGGTCCTTAATATCCAGTAAGCACAAGAATAGAAGACACGGGTGGATGGCACATACTGTAGGGGCTTTAGACGTGTTGCTAATGAACCCTCTCTGGAGTTGTATGAAGCGGCTAATATTGAGAAGTTTTCAGCACAAGGGCTCGTCCAAGACTCAGTAGTTCAAGTATGAACGTAGCAGTGAAATAGAGTGTGAGAGTGAGTGACTATCTAGGGTGTGTGTAAGCGTAGTTTTTTTTATGCAGCCCAAACCCATATTTATAGTGGTGTTATTCAGACCAACATGCGACCCTTTTCTTTCTTAGAACTCGCTGGATATAGCTGTTCCTGCTACAGTGTATGTGAAAGTATGCGGACGACGAGGGTTGGAAATAAATGCAGAGTATCTTTAGGTTGAATTTAGAATTAAAATAAATTAAGGTGGTTAGATATGTTTGGAAGATATGGATCAAATTTGTAGTTGATAGAAGCTCAGTATGTTGCTATATATATTTTTAATTATGGAAATACTGTTTTTTTTAATTAATGTTCCCAATTCCAGGATTTCTTTAAATAGCTGTAGTATTCTTACATAAATGACTGATCTTTTTGATCGAAAATTGAAGAAGCCTCACGTTAGTTTTCCATAGTTGATACGTAGGCTGTATATAGCGAATCTAGTGAGATATATTTTAAGCTTTCACGTAAAATTAACGAATATTTGTGTGTGTGTGCGTGCGTGTGTGTGTAGTAATAAAGTCGGGAATTTCGTTCTTCCTATATGCATATTTATCTGAGTTCATTATATGAACTGAAATAATTCCTATTGTCCTTTGCAGAAATAGTATCCGTAAGCACTATATTTGTTCATGGTGTAGTGGACTTCAGAGAAAATGAATTGATGATAATCATGTTTACGTTGGAAATTAGCTTGTCATCATTTTAACGGTGTTGTTAATGACGTGTTTATGCGTTGTTTGTTTTCGTGTAAGCAATTTTCATGGGAACAGTTAATTAATAAGGGCTACGATGTAGTAGAGGAGCGTAAAGTAATAATTATATATATATATATATATATATATATATATATATATATATATATATATATATATATGTACTGTATATATATATATATGTGTGTGTGTGTGTGTGTGTGTGTGTGTGTGTGTGTAGACTGGTCTTTGCGTGGTATTGATATTAATGGGAAAAGTAATGGATTAAAATGATTGAATTTTGTAAGTTAATGTTTTGCCTTAGGTATATTCGTTTGATATTGGTAACAGTAGAAATTATCATTGTAAGAGTAATGATAGTAATAATAGTGATATCATGTTGCAGTGGTAATAATAGTGACATCACGTTGTAGTGGCGGCGGTAGTAATAATAGTGATATCATATTGTAGTGATGGCAGTAGTAATAATAGTGATATAATGTTATGGGGATGGCAGTAGAAGATGAAATGAAAAAAAAGGTCGAAATCATCATCATAATTGTAATTACTTGAAGTACTCTTATTCTCCACGGTCGAACATCATAAGCAGCGTAATATCGACCTTAAGCCAGGATGGGATAAGTATCATAATCCCGAAGAACTGTAGAGAAGGGGTTTCATGCCTCCACACTGAATAGAGATTTAGCGCCTCCCCGCTCCATATTGAAAAGGGGACATTGTGTTACTTACCTCTCCACGATGAATAATGGTTTAGCACATTAAGTGAGCCCTGCCACGCCAATGGAGACTTTTCATATGTCAGGCCCTTTCTTCGAAGGATTTTTACTGTGTAATAGAAGGGTTTATTTATATTATATTGTATTTTATATTGGGCTTCTTTGGGGAAGGTTGCGTTTTGAGTGGGTATTTTGTTGGAGGCTCTCTTGTGTGTGTGTTTGTGTGTTTTAATGCCTTTTCGTACTCAAAGGAGAAAGTGTGTGTGTGTGTGTGTGGCAGTTTTGGCTAAGCCTGGCCAACGAAGGTGGCTCGTCTCTTCCTGTGTAGTCACGCTATATTTGTTAAATAATCATATTTAATATGGAATTTCCCCTTAGGAATTATTATTAATAATGTTTTATGGACCATAGATACTTTGTGAAATAGGTACATAATAAGGATGAGTCTATGTAGAGCGTAAAGATGGGAAGAATTAAAGGTTACTCACACAAATTATTATTAATGTTTTATGAGTCATAGTTACGTTATGAAATAATTTATTAATGTGTTATGGGTCGGATGCTCTGTGAAGTAAGTATGTAATAAGGACGAGTCTGTACGTAGAACGGAGGGATAAAAAGAATGAAAGGACGAAGGAAGAACGGGGTTGAGGGAGAGGGATGTTGATAATGGGGTTTCTCACGAATATCATGTCGAACCCCAACCGCCCATCCCTCCTCCTCCTCCTCCTCCTCCTCCTTGCCTGGCATGCCCTGCCCGTCGCTCACGCCCACTGACTGATAACGCCTCGTTCTTTCTTTTGCCCTCTTGCCCACTGGTGCCAGGGTGTTTTTGTGTGTTGTGATTGGTTTGGGCTGTTGTACTTAAAGAAAGATTGTGTGAAGTTTAGAAGTGAAGAAGTGAAGGTGCTTGTGTGTGTTTGTTTTGACACACACAAACACACACTTGTATACATTTACTATATTTATAGTATGTATATATATATATACATATGTGTGTGTGTGTATGTATGTATGTATATACATATATATATATATATATATATATATATATATATATATATATATATATATATATATATATATATATATTAGAAATAATCAACACAATCGCATGTGGAACAGAAATAAATTTCTGACTCACATCAGGATCGAACCTAGGTCTTTCAATTATGAATTGCGTGGTTATGCACCACCCATACGAGCATTCAGGTATCTTATCATCCTTACTTCCAGTTACCCCAGCACCTTACTCTTGCTGACATTCATGTTCAACTCTCCCATTCTGAGGCAGCTTTGGGGATCTCAGCTTCCCTTCATTCAATTACGAATATGTGTGAATGTTTGATTTTTGCCTCTGTTTTTTATTTGTAGCCGCTGGGTGTACTGTTTCATTAAGTTGTTTGATCCTTCTTGTTGGTGACTATGTAACCAATGTTCTTAAACCAAAGGTCTACGATTTACACAGTCTTGGATTTTAGTGCATTGCTTTAGGTTACACTCAGTGAACTGATCTTTCCGTATTTTATTTATTTTATTTATTACGGATTATAATTTTGTATTGTCGTATTTGTTTTTAAATAAATGTAGAAACACAGGTGGGAGTTTGTGTACTTGAGGAAGCAATAAGCACACTTCCCGATTTTAAATTCTGTTGTTATTACTCCTTATTGGCTATTAAATGTTTAGACACATAGTCAAACGGAAAATCATGGATTGCTTAATACCGGTGAAATTTTTTCAGTAAGGCCAAAAAAAAAAAAAAAAGATTTATTAGCTTAAGATTTCCCAGTTTCACTCTCGAGATTTCTCTTGACCTTTCAGTGTAAGAGAAACGGGAGATTATATCAGATGTGATATAAGACGGCGCAAGAAATCTGACCCGGAATTAATGGATCGTAAAACTGTGCTCTTATCAAAGGACCTTAGCCTTAATCACTGACAGTTTAATAAATGTCAACCTCGGGGCATCCGAGAATGCTCCACGCGCATGCGCGCAAGCACATACACAC
>NC_089754.1:37169883-37172383 GCF_040412425.1 Macrobrachium rosenbergii | reverse complement strand
TCTACATGAAAGCAACTTTTCCCTTGTGTTAGATGTAAACAAAGTATATTTCTAAATTTCTTTTGAAGGTGCGTTTGTAGCCATTGTTTACCGAAGTCCAGAGGGTCTGGCCTTGATGTCAGTAACGTTGTTTACAGTGACAAAACTGCGAGGCATTATTACCTGCTACTTATGGCGTTGTTCCTTTTTGCAATACGGATCTGCGCTTTAGAGAGGAAGGATTAATTCTTTTCTAAAGTGTATTTAGTCACACTTGTATTTCGAAATAGAAATTAGAATTGTGGAACCGCCTCCCTGTCGTTAATTGATGGTGATGCTTGTAAGTTTTAGATGAATTGTAATATTTTTAATAATTTTTTCACTGCATTCTTTTATGGGAAATTTTCATTTTTGTTAATAGACGTTTCATGAACAGCTCCATTTGACTGAACCTCGGTTGATAACATTCCTAACATTTTATAATACATATAACCACATTCTGTATATTCACTTGTAGTTAACCAGATATCATTATCTAATTAAAAAAAAAAACTTGCCAAATGGAAGTTTTAATGTCATGACATTTAAGGGACAACAGTTAATCGCCAACCCTTGTTTGTTGGTTGTTTCTGTGTGTGTGTGTGTGTATGTTTGTGCGCGTATCCTTCACGTTGATCATATAATAATTCAGTCAGCCTAACCAATTCAGTACTATTTTGCGTGTTAATCGTAGAGGTGTTCATAATAAGAGAATAAAGCATGTCTTTTATTTAGCCACCTACCTTATTTAGAACAGTCTAAGTAAATCCTATTTTTTACCTCGTAGAGCGTTCGTTTCCAATTTTTGCCATGTCTAAGAGAAAGTTAATTAATCTTCTTTGGTGTCGAGTGAAAAATTGTTTGTCTCATACCGTAAGAAAAGATGAGCTTTTTATTATGTACTTTATCTATTTTAGTTTTGGTTAATATCATAGCATATCTAAGCGATGTTAATATCTGTTATCCAGTGTAGTATATTAGTTAATATCGTAACACATCTATGGATGTTAGACAAATTTAACATCCAACAGAACGTAACTTAAGCTTTGTGTGTTAGTACATCCCGTCCCGAGTGAAGGAGTATGCATACGAGGAGAGGAATTCCCTCTCTCTCTCTCTCTCTCTCTCTCTCTCTCTCTCTCTCTCTCTCTCTCTCTCTCTCTCTCTCCGCCGCCGCCGCCCTAGGAGTGCAACCTTAAGTCATAACCTGCAGCGGCCGCCGAAGGAGATACGGGGTCGGAAAAATGTTGTATCGATGACGGGGTGCTGGAGGCATAAAGTTGTACACCGGCCATAAGTTCATTCTGTCATGCGACGCTGAGAGAAAGAGAGAGAGAGAGAGAGGGGGACGTGGCTTCTGTAATAAGGAGCAGATAATTTCCTGGTATTTAAATTTTGCAAACTAGGCTATGTATACTTAGTACAAAGAGAGAGAGAGAGAGAGAGAGAGAGAGAGAGAGAGAGAGAGAGAGAGAAGAGAGAATTTCCTGGTATTTAAATTTTGCAAACTATGGTATTTAAATTTTGCAAAGATGTAGTACAGAGAGAGAGAGAGAGAGAGAGAGAGAGAGAGACTATAATCAGGATCTGATAGGTACCTGATCTTAATATTTTACACGTTATGAGAGAGAGAGAGAGAGAGAGACTCCTGTAATTAGTAGCAGATAGCTAGCTAATCTGTTCTTCATATTCTTCACATTACTCTTACTATAGAGAGAGAGAGAGAGAGAGAGGAGGGTGGGATTCTTCTGTAATCAGGGGCAGATAGGCACCTATTCTTTATATTTTTCACCTTATATTTCCTGGAGAGAGAGAGAGAGAGAAAGACACTCACTCACTCACTCACTGATGGGGTGTCTTGGGACTTCATTTTTATGTCCTGCATTTATTACTGCAAGCGGTCTAAGCTCCGTGTAATGGTCCGGTCAGATGGCCTAAAGGTCGATGGATCGACAGAAGAAACCAACCACCAGTTCGACCAAGGTCTATAGTTCGACGTTCGGTGCGTCTTTTCCACGAGGTTTATCACTGCGGCGAAGCAATTACGGCATTTTAGGACGCACGGAGAGAACAAATTATTGTTCTGCCTTCATATTTGCTTCGATGATGGATTGTCAGCTCGCGTTGGCTGGAGAAATACATTTATGCATTGTATAACGCCTTGGAGAACTGATCTCTGTTCTCTTGATATGCTTCACCGTAAATTGCGTTGGACGGATGATTGCTGTACATTACTGGAGAGTACAGTATATATATATATGTATATACAGTATTCAGATTTTCCTTAACTTTGAGTCTGCATCTGTTAGTACATTTTAATTTTGTCTGCATATGTTTAAAATCCTAGAAGTTTGTGTTTGTATTTTTTTCTATTAGGTGCCAAGCGTAAGCTGTACATAAATTGTACTTGTTTTAGTATGTACAGTACTTAATATCTGTTTCAGAATTGTGAATGATGTATTTTTTTTATATAATTTATTAT
>NC_089754.1:37152383-37164883 GCF_040412425.1 Macrobrachium rosenbergii | reverse complement strand
TTGTTTTGCAAATTTGAAACAAAACAAAAACAGTAACTATTTTCTTAATTGGCATGATGTGAAATGCAAGGAGGACGATGGTCATTGTTTTGTGGCACAGAAATATCCAAGACGTCGTTGTAACTGGCGGTCGTGTTTTTTTTTTTTTTTTTTTTTTTTTTTGTGGTCGAAATGAAGACGTGTTTTTTTTATTCCTTTTGGAGTCCTGTGGCCGTAATTATACCTTTTCTCACAGAAGTTTGTTTTTCTTCTTTGGCATTAGTCCGGGCGAGTTAATGACAGATTCCTCGAGTCCATTTTCTTTCAGTGAATATTTTTTTTTCTTACAATAAGTTGAACATGACAGGGCAGTAAGAAGGGATGATTTTTGTTATCATGTTTCCTTGAATGGTTTTCTGTTTTCCAATCCTTTGAGGAATTTTAAATGTGGTTCTCTTGCATTAGGAATGGGTTTTCATGTACGTATAAACGTTATTTTATTAGAATATAAGTACTGCTTATATGTACATAATGACGAGAACTGTTTAACATTGTTGGGTACATGTCACTTTTTTTTTTGTCATAAAACTATTAAAACATAAGTTTGATATCAACTGTTCAAGTACTTCTTTTAATTACTGCAACTGATACTGCGATTTAACTATTATGCTGTCGCAGTATAATTTTCTGGTATGCCGATGTCATTAAATTACTCCGGATCCATGTCATTAGGAAATTCAGTTTTTATTTTATGTTTTATTTATTTTTGTGAGGATCTTATGTGAGAGTAAATTGTTGGTGCTTGGGCCGCAAGAATTTGCGAAATCCTTAATCAGCTTTGTTTCCTATTCTTGTCCTCTAGACTGGTGGATGGGTTGGGTTGGGCGCTTGGGTAAGGGAGGGATATCGTGAGTTGGTTTTTATATTCATTTGTATATTTATATTTTTACTTTATTTATTTGTTTGATACCTGGAACCATCTGTTGTGGAAAGGATACCGTGGACGAATTTTTATTTTTATTTATTGATTTAATTTTTGATACCTGGAACAACGTCTGTTGTGGAATTTTTTTAAGCGTTATATTATTTCGTTGTATGCTACGTCTTTTCTATATTGGCAATTTTGTTATAAATCTAAGGCTATCTGAGACTCCTCTCTCTCTCTCTCTCTCTCTCTCTCTCTCTCTCTCTCTCTCTCTCTCTCTCTCTCTCTCTCTCAATATTTCTTTGTACGTTACGCCTTTTCTATATTGGTAATTGTGGTATAAATTTAATGTTATCTCTCTCTCTCTCTCTCTCTCTCTCTCTCTCTCTCTCTCTCTCTCTCTCTCTCTCTCTCTCTCTCTCTCTCTCTCACACACACACAATATGTCTTGTCCATTGCTCCTTTACTATTGGCAATTGTGGCGTAAATCCAATGTTATCTGAGTCTCTCTCTCTCTCTCTCTCTCTCTCTCTCTCTCTCTCTCTCTCTCTCTCTCTCTCTCTCTCTCTCTCTTTAAGAATGCCGTTCGTTGGCATCGTTGCCTGCTGGGTTCTGTGTACGTGATCACTCAAAGCAAATTGGAAGTGCAAGAGAAGAGAGCTGCCTCCATCGTTAAAGGATAATGTGGACGGGTGCTGTCTGTTCTGGCGTTTTCCGTCTTTATTTTGGGACGGTTGGATAACTTTATGAGCGTTTTCATTTATTTTGTACAATTTAAAATGTATCAAATGCGGCCTTCCTCGTTCCTTTCTTTGTAGGAATGGGAGTTTTGTTGAATTAAAGAGGTAAGAGAGAAGTATGACGTTTAACTCTGTAGTGGGATTCGTTCGTATGTCAGCATTTCAGGAACACAACTTGGTATCATATGAATTTTTGACAGAGAGAGAGAGAGAGAGAGATAGAGAGAGAGAAAGAGAGAGAGAGAGAGAGAGAGAGAGAGGCATAATATTATCGGTGTAATGTCATTTGGAATGACAGGAATGAATTCGGATTACAATATTAATGAGGTTGAACATGATCTTGAGCAAGGTCTGGAGACCTTTATCATGAGAGCCATACCTTTTACTTTGTTAAGGTCACTAACTTAAAATTAGCATCACTGATATCTAAGTAAAAAAAAAAAAAAAAAGAGTGAGCCTTGTAGCCTTGCCCAGTAGAATTAAAATTAATTACAAGTTAGTATCTTGGGTTGTTTCAAGTACATTCTGTTACAGACTGGAGCCTTGTAGTATTTTCAAGTTGAAATGAAAAATAATTACGGGTCAGTATTTTTTTGTTTCAAGTACATTCTGTTAAAGATTTGAACCTTGTAGTATTATCAAATAGAAATGAAAATTAATAACATGTAAATGTATTGATTTGTTTCAAGTACCGCCTGTTACAAACTTTGATGTCTAGTATTTTGTCAAAAAGAAATGAAAATTAATTACAAGTCAGTGTATTGGTTTGCTTCAACTACATTCCATTGAAAACTTGACCCTTGTACTTTGTAGTATTATCAAATTGAAATGAAAATTAATTACGTGTAAATGTAGTTTTTTGTTCCAACTACATTCCGTTATAGCCTACCTCATGTCGCTTAATATTCCCTAAGTAATTCTCCAAGTTCTTTCACGCTGGTGAAGCTAAAAAAAATGATTGCGCAAGAGCGCAGGCGATGATGCTTGGGATATGCCACTCTGATTATTGGGTATTGGGAAATTTAGCAGGATTCGTTATGGTGAGTCTCTCTCTCTCTCTCTCTCTCTCTCTCTCTCTCTCTCTCTCTCTCTAATCAATTTATCGGAAAATGTTGAGGATTCTGGGAAGCTGCTGGAACTAATGACCTGGGCTACTTATTTTTCGCCTTCTGATCAGTTTTAAAAAAAAAATTTTTTGTGGGTTATGAAATATTAGTATTTTTTTTTATTCAGTTATAAGACAATGAAGTCCGTAGGGGGATAGTGTCATCAGTGCACCAAACGCGGTGGACTGTAGGCATCACTAAAGGGTGTTTGTAGTATTAATTCGGCCCATAGCTGCACTAATTTTTTAGCCTGTTACTTTTCCTCCATTTCCACTTTCCATTTTTTTGTCTTGCTGTCCAACCTCTCTAACTATTCCCTGTTAGTGCAACTGTAGGGGTTTCCTCGCAGTTCCACCTTCATTTCCTTTTTTTACTGGATCTCTCTTTATCTTGCTGTCCAACCACTCCAACTCCCTTTGTTCCGACGGGAATACGAACCTACGCTTTCATAAATGGGGTACTCGACGCACGGCGCGCTGAGTACTCCATCTATGAAATTGTAGGTTTGTAATCTAGGAAGAATACAAATTACTTTTGAAAATTTGGTATATTTTCACTGTCTTAAGCGCCGAATAACAGAAAGTGTCCCAGTGCTTGGCTCAACATCCTGTATACACAAGACACTGAATGAAAATGTTCAGAACCTCCTGTCATCCGTCCATCCTTCCCCTCCTCAGCCATTTTTTTTTATTTGTTTCGCCCCCTTATCTGCATATTTAATGACGGCCACGCGTGGCTGGTTATTAATAGCACTGGGATATGGCTGAGGTTTTAGATTGAATTAAACCCTGGTTTTTAAAACCTCTCTACTGTTATTACGGTTTAACTTTTGTTTGTTTGTTGGTTTTGTCTCTTTTGATTTTTGTTTTATAAGTAAATCTTTAAAGTTTGTAGCCATTATTTTTCAATTTCTGGACCTGGCGATTTGTGTCCAAGGATTGATATTTAGTGTTTTTATTTATTTATTTAACTTTTTTGTCTCGTTTTGACAAACAGAATCTTTAAAGTGTGTAGCTACACACTTTTTTCTGTTTTTGGACATGACAGTATGTATCAAAGAATTGGTCTAGTATTTTCAAGTAATTTTAATGTTGTAGAAGTAAAAAATTTTTTTTTCTCTCTCTCTCTCTCTCTCTCTCTCTCTCTCTCTCTCTCTCTCTCTCTCTCTCTCTCTCTCTCTCGGTTCCTCTGGATCATATCAGATGAATTGGTCGGATTCTTGAACTTTATATATTTTCCAAATAATTTCAGTTTGCCCTGACAAGATTGTCGTTCACACGTGACTCGGAGCTTTTCCCAGTTGGTACGAAATATATTCGAACAATATGATATTCTGTGGGAAATAACGAATGTTTATTTTTCTCCGCAAGTAAAGTAACGGATGCATTCTTTGAAATTAATGATACGGTCACAGACGTCTAGCTAAGCGAACGACGTTACAACGTACTTGATAAATATTATGATGGTAAGAAATAGCAAGAATGTAATAGGTAATATATCGTTAGCTATTACGACTTACCTGATAAATATTATGATGCTCAGAAATAGCAAAAATATAATAGTTAATAAATTGTTAGCTATTACAAGTTCCCTGATAAATGTTATGAGGCCCAGAAATAGCAAGAATATAGTAGCTGATATATTGTTAGCTAATTCGACTTACCTGATAGATATTACGTTGCTAAGAAATAGCAAAAATATAATAGCTAATATATTGTTAGCTATTGCAACTTACCTGATAGATATTATGTTGCTAAGAAATAGCAAAAATATAATAGCTAATATATTGTTAGCTATTGCGACTTACCTGATGAATATCACGATGCTAAGAAATAAAATAATAGTTAATATAGTGTTAGATATGAGTCCAACTCGGACCAGCTGTCAAGAACTGTATTTCAGGACAAACGGAAATGGCAAGGCAAACATTGGAGGCGTGGAGGCAGTCGTCATTTTCGGATTAATCTCGATAATCTCTCATAAGTGACTTTCAACAGCGAGCTGCCAGGCTTTTCCTGCATCGAGTGATCCTCGTGTAAGAGAGAGAGAGAGAGAGAGAGAGAGAGAGAGAGAGAGAGAGAGAGAGGGAGGATAGTCAAGGGGCTGTCGCTTGCTAGGGTGGTTAAAAGGCTGTCTCACGTCCAATAACTCCATGGGAGAGAGAGAGAGAGAGAGAGAGAGAGAGAGAGAGAGAGAGAGAGAGAGAGAGAGAGAGAGAGAGAGAGGATGGTCAAGGGACTGTCTTTCGTCCAATAACTCAATGAGAGAGAGAGAGAGAGAGAGAGAGAGAGAGAGAGAGAGAGAGAGAGAGAGAGAGAGAGAGAGAGGTTGGTTAAAGGGCTGTCTCGCGTCCAACAACTCCATAGGAGAGAGAGAGAGAGAGAGAGAATGAATTTATAAGTCCGTATAAGGGAGACATCTTTTGTCAGTGAGAGAGATCTGGAGAGATCTTAGATTGAAGTATAGAGAATTCTTAAAGAGAGAGAGAGAGAGAGAGAGAGAGAGAGAGAGAGAGAGAGAGAGAGAGAGAAGAAGAAGAATTGGTCAAGGGGCTGTCGCTCGTCCAATAGCTGCATGAGAGAGAGAGAGAGTCAGGGGAAGCTTATGACTTGCCTAATAGCCCGTAGGGGACGAAATAAGGGACGACCTGACTATTATAGCATTTATCACTCATGTCCTCTGATTAGTCTCGGGCTAATTGCCAATTTATACTGCGGTTGATAAAGGTGGATTTTGCGTGAAATGTCCCCGTTGTTCAGTTTGTATTTCAACTGGTTAGATTTGCTTTGTGTTGTCTTTTTTGCATCTCTTTTTCTACAGTAGTTTATTGTAACTTTGTGCGTAGTTGTGGAAAAATTTGTCGTTATTAATTTTTTCATTTAATTGTGTCAGCTTTGTGTAATCGGTGTGTGTGTGTTTGAGATCTGTTTATGTCTATATAGTGTATACATGTGTATGTAATGTTTAAACAGGGTATTGTGTACGTGAGGTGAAGAGATTTCCGGGCCAGTTGTTTTGCATTATTATTATTATTATTATTATTATTATTATTATTATTAAATAAGATCGAACGGGAACCCCTATATTTATCTGCTTGCTAAACAGCTAAGTGTAATTCCTCCCAGCCCCATGATGAGTATGGAACTTATTATATTGTATATACTCTGAAGGGCATGAGAGTGAATAATGAATCTGAATATCAGACAATGCTTTGTTTTTCTCAGCACTCAAAAAAAAACATATCAAATTATACCAAAAAAAGTCAGTTCAAGGCCATTCATGTCGTCCTACTTTTGTTGAATGCCAACAACAGTCTGTCGATCTGAATTTATTTTTTGACATAGTGGTCGTTGTGATTGTGTAATTCTGTTCAACATTGCTCATAATGATTTATACTGTCATAAAAAAGATTTCCTCGTTGGCTATTTTCCATCAAATTATTGCCTGCTACTCGTTAGTATTATTGCATGATACAGTCCTTGCAAAGATTCGGCGTCCACGCTAATAGTGGAGGCATAAAGAGAGAGTAGTATAACTTGTAGCCTACATGTACCATTACTTATTGTTTTTTTTATTTTTCCGTATGTAGCAGTTCGTATTTACGTGTAATGTCTGTTTATTCATCTTACTTATTATATTTTTTATTCTCTTATCCTTTTTCTCTTTTGGCATATGACACCTTTGGTATGTGGAAGCTTCCTTTGCAAGCCAAGATTGTTACAAGTGAATGTTGGTATGTTTTAAGAGTTAATAATAATAGTAATAATAATAATAATAA
This sequence comes from Macrobrachium rosenbergii, assembly GCF_040412425.1. Lineage (NCBI taxonomy): Eukaryota > Metazoa > Arthropoda > Malacostraca > Decapoda > Palaemonidae > Macrobrachium > Macrobrachium rosenbergii. The sequence goes on along the minus strand of NC_089754.1, from coordinate 37,158,355 downwards.
TAATAACGTCGACATCACTGAACGACATTGCAGTAGATGCGCCATGTACTTACAAAGACCAGAATTGTACTGAGTATTCGCTACTTGCAAAGGATCCGTCGCGTTCCACTTGGGTATGCTCAGTGCATCTTCAGGGGAACTTAATAACAATAGCCATTGTTTTTGTGAATTGATCTTGTCTTTCGACTTGGCCTTATGTCAGGACATATTCATATCCTTGGAGCAACCAGTAGTAGTAGCAGTGGCTAGTTGGTTTATATTAAATCAGACTTGTGATATTAAGGGTCCTTGCTTAAAATGCGATAAGGTTTTAGAGGTAAGAAAAGACTTGCTGTGGACCCCTGGACTCCGCCCACCCAATCAAGTCCCAGGCAATTAACTCCACATATGGTTGGAACAAAGGCCATGTTTATGGGCCAATCGAAAATCCGAAGTAAGGTTAGCCATCTTGGTTCAACCAGAGGTCAACAGGCTAACCCACGACTATGTTGAAAGGTCAGGCGGTACTTTGAGTAGCATTAGGTTTGAAAATAATGAATTTTATTCAGAGATGGTTTGCACGTTTCGATCAAAAACTATTTTCCGTAAATTTCTTTTTCGTACTGAAATACTGTCTCACTTTCCTATGATGTCTTTATTATTAATTAATGTATCCATTATTATAACGCAAATCATAGGTGGGGCAGTATTTCTAGGTTAAAACTATTGAATTTTATATTAAAATGTACAGCTAAACTTGTGAAAAGACCGAACTATATTCTGTTTCTAATACAATTTTAAGGACCTCTTGACCTACCGGTATAGTTTTGGCATATTAGCAAGGTTGATATAAGGACCTAAGGCTATATATTAACCCATGGTGGCTAATCCTGAAGCGAATCCTGTATTGCACACAGATTAATTTATCTTAACGAATCCTGGATTGGACACATATGAATTTATCTTAACTTACGAACTGTTTCAGGAACAAAAGCCCGTGCTGGTATACATTTATCCAAGCTTAATGCATCCCATCCTTCCAGCCGTTTTAAATAATGGAATAATCTATTCATCAACGTTTTCATTTTCATTCTTCATACTCATTGGTGAGATCTTGTGAAAAGATGCCTGTGAAAGTAAGAGGGAAAGTTATATAGAAAGTGAAAGTTGTAACTATTGCAGCTTCTTTCAATGAAATCTTTTTATAACTACTTTCTAATAGTAATAATAATAATAATAATAATAATAATAATAATAATAATAATAATAATAATAATGAATGATGATGATGATGATAATAATAATAATGGTTATTATTATTATTATTATTATTATTATTATTATTATTATTATTATTATTGAGAGTAGCACATCCGTACAGCCAACCTCAAACAATGTGACGCTTCCCCCTTTGTCTCGAGTGAACAATTTGACACTTCCCTCTGTTAGTTGTTGTCAATTGCGACACTTCCTTTTTTCGTCTGGTCTGGACCCCCGTCGGCCTTTCTCTGCTGCCACCAGAAGTAGCAGTAGTAGCATTACTATAAGTAGTAACCACTCGGCGTGTTATTGGCTTGAATCTTCTGTGGTGGTAATCGTGATGGAATTAGTATTAAAACGAAAATCGTAGGAAAATTATTGATATTTACGAGTAGCATTCGTAATGCATATGATCTGATAATAAAAAAAGAAGGGATTTTTTGCTTGCTTATAAATATTATTTTATAACCGTAAATACAATATGTTTATAAATTGCAGTCAATGTCATTATCATCGTTATGATAAACATAAATTATTTTTTACAACTGTAATTATTGTTATTGTTTTATTTTTGTCATGTTGAAACGAAACGAATATTGTTATTATTTCGATTGTTTGTGACGTTGAAAGGAAATATGCTAGCGTCAAGTACGAATAGCCCCCTTTTTTTTTTTTTTTTTTTCCAGGTGATCCTACGACCATTTGTCAACCACCTGTTTAGCTGACACAGCTGCCTTCCCTTCGGTTACCTTGACCATAATAATGATAGCCCAGTGCGTTTAGGCTACTCTCGGTACTTGGACCTTAATTTTTTTTTTATTTTTTGTTTAAGAAAAGAATTTACACATGGATTACCTACCTTGTTATTTTTTTATTTGCATTTGGTATGCAATGCCTTATATGCTTCGTTTTTCATTAAGAATATTTGCAAGTTTTTTATTTTACTTAGAAATTTGAGACTTGGCGTAAAATTCGAAGAAATAAATGGTCGTTTTTGTAGCTTGCAAGTTTTTTTTATTTTACTTAGAATTTGAGACCATTTGCTTCAAATTTTAAGAAAAAGTAGTCGTTTTTGCATCTTGCAGTTTTTTTAGCTTAGAAATTTCAGACCGTTTGCCAAAAATTAGAAGGAATGCATGGTAGTTTTTGCTTTCACACAAATGTTACGTAGGCAGGAGATCCTTAAATTATACCAGAAACCCAAGATTTCATAGATTACATTGTTTGCTGTCTGTTTGAATGTTTTTTTCATACAATTTTCAGACAGGAAGAGGTTTTGAGTTATGGGACAAGCGATAAAGGAATTGCATCCTTATTATTCCTTGCCATAGAAGCGGAAGTTTCATTGCGAGTGAATAATGTGTTCAGGTTGATGGTTTTTTTTTTTTTTTTTTTGCAGTGCGATGCCTTACTCGCGGCTGTTATAAACTGTTTTGGTAGTTGTTAACCTTAACCCATTGTCATGATTAAGAGGGGTATAGGTTACCTGGGGGAAAGTGAACGCTCGGCTGACACCTCCGTCTTATTATTGAATGGAGTCTTCTATCCATTGTGCTTCTTCGTTCAAAGTTGACCCATGATTCAGGAACTTGACATTATGGCCGGCAGTCAGTGAAGAGTAAAAGGTGGTTAAGCTAAAGTTTCCTAGGCTACGGAGAGAGAGAGAGAGAGAGAGAGAGAGAGAGAGAGAGAGAGAGAGAGAGAGAGAGAGACCCCACTGCTGGACTTGAGAGATAGTGGTGACCCTGGGTTGCCTCATAGTGAAGAGTTTTAAGAAATAATATAGAGGGCTTTGGGTAGAGAGAGAGAGAGAGGTTTGGGATAGGGGAGAGAAGAGAGAGAGAGAGAGAGAGAGAGGGGGGCAGGGGGCAGAGAAGGGTGCTTAGACAAGGCCTTTTTGTCAGAAGTCCAGAAGGTCACGTCCCGCTGCGGCTTAGCTTATATGCTGATGCAGATGCTGTGCTTGGCTGGCTAGCTAAGGAGGTTATACTTGAGCTATTGCTGTACCCTTCGAGATCTCTCTCTCTCTCTCTCTCTCTCTCTCTCTCTCTCTCTCTCTCTCTCGTTTCTTCTTCTCAGATCAGTCTTGGCCAGTCCTTAGTCATGGGCGTCTCGTTCTTTGTCGCGCCGCTGTGGCCGTTACTAACTAGTAACGACTAGTTGTGGTATTACAGGTGATTAAGTCAAGAGATGATATAGAACGTTTGAATATTAGGGGGACACGTGTTCGTAAGAAATTGATATGGCGAGTGATTATGATAATGTATGATCCACTTTTACTTTGGCCCTAAGTTGCATACATCTTTACTCTTGCATTGCCAGTGGTTTGAGCAACTTGAAGCCACCAGTCTGTGAATTAAACTTCAGGTGTACCTGTCGCTTGTTCCCGATATTCAAGAGAAAATATTTATCCTGGTGATATATTGTCTTGTGAGTCTCTTTATCTTAAACTCATAGAAAAGAAAGTGTTTTTTAATTAAACGAAAGGAAACGTACTTTTCCATACCTGTTACTATTTCCCAATATTCAAGAGAAAATATTTGTCTTGTGGTATATTGTTTTGTGAGTCTCTTTATCTTAGTAACTCATAGAAAAGACAATGTTTTTGAATTAAACGAAAGGAAACGTACTTTTCCTTGGTGTCCGAACTGCAGAGAAGATTATGTCAGTGTTGACTAAGACGTCTGACAGAGAAACAGCGACTGACTGTTGATTAAGAAGTGGAATGCGTTGTCACGATTCTTTATCTGTGATGGAACCCCGCCCACCTGGCACTCCTGGTAAGTCATCTCTCTCTCTCTCTCTCTCTCTCTCTCTCTCTCTCTCTCTCACATCTAACCTATAACCCAAACATCTGGCAGTTTGATCTCAAATGAATAACAATGAGTTGCTGAATGAATAGATAATACCTCGCATGCAAAAATGAAAGTGCATTTTATTTTGTTGCTTTTTTCACACTTCTGTTTTAGGTCACTACGTCATTAGGCGAAGGGCGTGGTCTCTCTCTCTCTCTCCTGTTTTAAAAAGATGTCATGTTTAACAAATTCGTTGAGTGAAAGGTGTTGCCTTCTCACTCTCACACACTATGCTTTTAGTGTTAATTTTTCATTATGTTTTCTTTTTTCATTTGTCTTGATACGCTACCCAAGTGCAACGCTGTTTCTCTCTGTATCAATAAGGATTTTTTATGTGTTTTTTCATCTTTGTATTTTAAAGAAAAAATTATGAAAATCTTTATATGCATTTAAGGGCCCACGTGAACAGACAACCCAACAAAACTCTTATGAATATCGGCTGACACTCGACAGCTGTGGTATGTGCAAATGAGTTACGTTAGTTGTGTATTCATAAGGTATACCTCTTCTTCTTCTTCTTCTTCTTCTTCTTCTTCTTCTTCTTCTTCTTCTTCTTCTTCTTCTTCTTCTTCTACCATTTGTAAGCTGTATACATTTGGGGAATAACGACTTCTTATGAACATGATTTTCATAACAGTTTGTAATTGAAAGTCCTCGGATGCTTTCTAGAGCAGTGAAAGAATAACTGTTAGGTTGTTTTGTTTTGAATTCCAGATGAAAAAGAAAGGTTCCCTGACATTGTTCTTATTATAGCATAAGTCATCTGGAAACATTTTCGTAATGGCTTATGTGATGCAAGTTGAAATTACTTGATTTACAGATACTGTCAAAACCGTTTGTTTACTTGTATTCAGGCCGAAGCAACTGCTAAAATATGTTTTCTCCCATTGATTTCGCTTGTAAGGGGGACTTACGGTATTAGAAGGAAAAAGTCATCTGTTTGAAACGGCAAGCTAACTACGTAGAGCTGGAGTTTTTTCTTTTCTTATATACTCTCAGAAAACCGTTTTTCAGGGACAATTTTCACCTGCCTTTCTATCACAATAGTTTGCTTTAAGTTTGACACTTGTTCGAAAACCTTATAATTTCTTCATCTCGGATCATCATTCGAAGACGCTTACCGTTTTCCTATTACAGGAAAACATTCAGAAACTGTCAGAATAGTTTCACTTGGTTTTGCGGTGAATCCACCTTTAAGATCATTTCAAAGTTGATTGCACTTTAGTTCACCTTCAAACATACTTTAACGTTGGTTTGATTTTTTTCTTCAAATTCAAGGTCATTGTTTTGCTATGCATCTTAGACTTTCATATACTGAGGTTTACATGTGAAAGTTCTTTATTGTATTTTATTTCAGTGCTCTTTTATTTTATTTTATTTCAGAGCATTTATTCATTATTTCTTCCTTGGCTGCTTATTTCCTACATTCTTTTTATATTGTCCTTGTTCTGACTTTCTCTCTTTGATGTTTGATTTATTCCTCAGTGGCCTAAATAATTAAATTTATTTTTCAATATCCACATCACAACTATGTTTCAGTAGGCATATCTGTTCCACAGATGCACTTACTCTTTCTTAGACATATTTATTCCACTGATTCATTCACTCTTTCTTATGCGTATTTATTCCACTGATTCATTCACTCTTTCTTATGCGCATTTATTCCACTGATTCATTTACTCTTTCTTAGGCATATTTATTCCACTGATTCACTTAGTATTTTTGATGCATATTTATTCCACAGATTCACTCAACTCTCTTAGGCATATTTATTCCACATATTCATTTACTCTCTCTTATGCATATTTACTCCACATATTCACTTAGTATTTCTTATGCGTATTTATTCCACAGATTCACTTACTCTTTCTTATGGAT
>NC_089754.1:37144883-37147383 GCF_040412425.1 Macrobrachium rosenbergii | reverse complement strand
ATTTTTAAGTGATGCATTGAGTGCATTTTTCAGTTTATTTTGTTAAAAACTTTTATGTAAGGAAAAGGGTTAAGTTCCCCAAGTTTAATTTCCTGGAATTTAGTCGTTTGAACGCTAAAGCTTTTATAGTTTTTAATCTTTCGAAACTTGTCAGAAAAGATCACTCCAGTCTCTAGCCCGTCAGCACAAAAATTACCTTTAAATTTTTATGAATTTATTTGTATATTTTAAAATTATTTTCCTGATTTTTTAAAATTTACTGGAATTGGTCTTCTCAACGTAAAAGCTTTTTGTTTTTAATCTTTCGAAACTTTTCAGAAAAGATCGCTCATGTCTCTATACTATCAACACAAAAAATCACCTTTAATTTGTTCTTGTTCCTTTTTTTTTCTATTTTAAAATTATTTTACTGATTTTTCGTAAAAGACTGAGTTGTGTTAAGTGGACCAAGTGGACCATAAGGATTGGGTACAGGACGAATGGCCCATAAATCTCTTTCTAGGAAGAATCAGTGGCCCCTGAGTGTGTTCATTGGGAAAGATTACTGCCACTTGGGAGACATTTGGGCGTCTTACTCCGGATACTAAAGCCACAAAAAGGTGTGCTTTTCTTTTTCATTCACTGTAAGAACTCGATACTTGCATTGCAGGTGGTTTTTCTTGTCCTTGAAAGTAAAATAAAGGTAACTTTTATTTAAGTTTCATTGGAGCTCAAGTTTTTGTTGAGACAAATTCATCCCTGCGACGTCTTGGTGAAATATTCCAGTTCCTCCGAAAACCTGAGAAATTTCATTTCCTGTGTTCTACTCCTCAACAGTTTTTACTCCCCACTCCCTCCCTCCCTCCATCGCTCCCTTCTTTTTTGTGACTATTCTACTTCCCCTTCTTCCATCCCCCCCCCTTTCCCCCCTCTGGTTTAATGAAAAAGGAGTAAGAGGAACCCCGAAAATTCCTGCAGGGGATCCCGTGGTGGTTTTTAATTGAATTCAAGAAAGCAATTTTCTAACTTCTCAGGGTACTCTTTCCCTCCCCTTTCCCCCTCCCCTTTCCCCTTCCCTTTCCCCTCATCTTTCCCCCCCTCTCTCTCTCCTCCCTTGTCCCTTCCCATTCTCCTCCCTTTCTCCTACCCTTCCCCTCATCTCTCCCCTCCCTTGTCCCCTCCCCTTTCCCCTCGACTTTATGGTTCAATAATGATGGGAGTTCCAGCCATAATTGAAGTTTGCTATATTTAGGGGCCGTTCCTATCTGGCTTATTTGTTTATTGGCTTTTTTTCCTATCGGTTGAATGCTCTCGTTTGTACGTGTTTGTTGTCGTGGATGGTGGATGTTGAGCATAGTTGTATTTCTGTTGGTTCGTGCTTGTTTGTGTTGATTTAATATTTGATTTTTGTTTTCTGATTAACTTTGAATTTAAATCAGGCCATTATTAATACAAATTAATAACCAGTTAAATTTATGGTTATATCTGTTGTAAGTTTGCTTTAACTTACGTGTTTTGGCAATAGCAAATAAGGATTTCACCCCCTGTGAAAGGAACTTTTGCTTATAACTCTTAAATGATTAGTAACTTTCTTAGAGTACCGTCTTGTCATACTCATTAATTGTGTCTGCGGATGTGTATGTTTGTCTGTAATTCTTTACTATCAAGACAATGTTGTTGAAGAATTTAAATGTAAAAGTTTAGTAAGAGTTTTTTTTTTATATACAAATGTCAGCATATACTTATGAAGGTTTCACATTCTTAGTCTGTAATCGCACCAGGAATATGATTTCTGCCTGTCTTTAACATCTGATGTGAGATGCAACTGAACTGCAAGTGATGCGATGTTATAGAGATAGATGTTGGATGTAACCGTTTACTCAGATGACAGAAAGAGACATCGTCATCTCCTTATTCTAAAAATATCACCTTAAGCGTTCCTTTCACCTCCAGATGTGAGACCCGTCCTTTTCATTCAGCGGAGGTCCGCGAATATGTCAGAAACGTGGCCAGACTAGGGTCTTCACCCTCTCTCTCTCTCTCTCTCTCTCTCTCTCTCTCTCTCTCTCTCTCTCTCTCTCTCTCTCTCTCTCTCTCTCATTACATGTGAATATGTTTTTTGTAGGTAGGGCTAATGACAGAGGTCTCATTCCTGTAGTGTTGTAAACCATTCTCTCTCTCTCTCTCTCTCTCTCTCTCTCTCTCTCTCTCTCTCTCTCTCTCTCTCTCTCTCTCATTACATGTGGATATGTTTTTTGTAGGTAGGGCTAATGACAGAGATCTCATTCCTGTAATGTTGTAGACCATTCTCTCCTCTCTCTCTCTCTCTCTCTCTCTCTCATTACATGTGATATGTGTTTTTGTAGGTAGGGCTAATGACAAATCTCATTCTTGTAAGTATTGTAGACCAGTCTCTCTCTCTCTCTCTCTCTCTCTCTCTCTCTCTCTCTCTCTCTCTCTCTCTCTCTCTCTCTCTCTCTCTCTCTCTCATTTTTCTCTGAACGCCCTTCACCTGTGTGGC
>NC_089754.1:37132383-37137383 GCF_040412425.1 Macrobrachium rosenbergii | reverse complement strand
TTAATGTTGGAACACCCATCTGCTAAATCGTATTTTATCAGGTAGCGCACACCCCGAAATTTGAACGTATTTTCACTTGTCGCATTTTATCCTTCTATAAAAAGAAACAAGTGCATGTAACTTTATAGGAGATTGGGTCCTCTCAATCTTTGACCTGATTTGTGGTGGCCTTACTTCCCAAACTCACCCCCACTCCTTCCTTCCCCTCCCCCTCCCCCTCCCATCCACTATTTTGTGAAGACTGCTGACATTAAAGGTTCTCGAAACTGCATACCTCACCGAACTCGACAGTTGGGGACTACCGGAATTTGTAGCAAATGGAAAGTGTCAATCAGTTCAACGTTCGCGGCTGGAGAGCGAGAGTGTTTCTGGAATATTTTCTTCCAACTTGCGACTAGTTGCTTTTAATTCAGGGCGAAATTCACACTGAAAAATATCGTTGTTGTTGTTTTCTTAAATGAGTGTGTCCAATAAACGCTGTTACATAGCGGAAAGAGGGGGAATTACATTGAACTCTCTCAAATATGTGCTTATCGTACTGGTATTTATGTTTCTTTACTTGACAGATTTCGTCGTTTCCATGCAATGTATTATAGGGGCAGAAAGTTAGATGGGACTAATATTATCTATTCTATGTTCACCTTTTTGTTTTCTTTACACTCGATTTTTTTTTGCAAGTGGTATTGAAGAAATGGTATTGATAACTCAGCTATAGAGTCTGGCATTATGATATTACCACTAATTTCTGGGCATTGTAGAAACTGTTCGCATAAAAATCACAGGATTAACCGTTTGCAAATCTTTAAAGATCGGACTAACAGGCACAAAATAATAATAATAATAATAATAATAATAATAATAATAATAATAATAATAATAATAATAATAAGTAGAAAAAGAAACAGGAAAAGGAATACTAATAAAATATTGGTTCTCATTTCAAAAGGAGGAAGACTGTTCAAATCTGTGAAGACAGAAGTAGAGTTAGAAGCTCTTTAGCTCTGTAGAACGGAAGGCTGACCTGTTTTAGGGGTGCTGCCTGCAATTCAGTTGAGAGGAGAGAAGGCTGGCCGATGGATTAACTCGGCCCTTGCAGGATGAGGACATGTTCTTCTCTAGTCAGACTGAAACAAAAGTTCTTAAGAATAAAGATGATGAAGCGACATTAAGACGGAGAGAGAGTGCGTCAGAGGTGAAAATATTAAATGGAATAATGGTTAGAATTAGTTCAAGAATGGAAATAAACAAGAAAGAGCCTTGAAGAACAATAATGCTCCTTGTGGGGATTGATCATGCTAATGTATAGTTATGGTGATAGAAGGAATTTGCCTTAACTGAACAACAATTATTTTTCCTTAAGGCTAATATAGCAAATTGAGCTATGCAGTCTGTACAGGTAAGAGTATGGATTCTGTTGCTATGAAAGTGAATAAGTTATGTTTGCAACAGGAGAGGGAGAGAGCTAATGTATTATTGTGGGATGAGAAAATTGTATGAGATGCAGGTGTATGTATATAGAGGTGTATTTTTGTATCGCACCTACTTAATTTAACTATATAACTTTTCAATCTCCTTGCCCCTTTTTGGAAACGTTTAGCTTTACAAATCTTGAAATGGTTGACGTAGCCTTTCCTTCCGTTGTGGGATTTGAATCCTCAGACGCTCGTAAACCCCTATGAAATTAGAAGTTTAGAGGTCGTTGTGGCTATTAAAGGTGCATATTCATATTGTAAAAGTGACCATTTAGATTCTTAAAAAGAAACTTTGTCCCTAAAGGCAAGGTTAGAAACCAGAAGGCCTTTACCCTGTGGTGTCACCTCTTCCCTACAGAAGGCTGTATGGTAATATATATATATATATATATATATATATATATATATATATATATATATATATATATATATATATATATATATATATATATATATATATATATATATATATATAAATATATATGTATATATATATATATATATATATACATATATACATATATACATATATACAAACATTATATATATATATATTTATATATATATATATATATATATATATATATATATATATATATATATATATATATATATAATGTAGTGTGTATATTACGCTGTTTCCTTTCTAACAGGTGATTCCAGAAGGAAAAAAAACTCATCATTGACTTCCGCATTCATACTCCAATGGCATATACTTAAATTGAAGGACCATTAGCAGTTCATCTCAACAATTTCAACCTTTTTGCTTTATTTCATATTCAGCAACCACGTTTCACACACACACACACACACATATATATATAATGTATGTATGTATGTATGTACTCGTATATATACATACACACATCTTTATTTTATTTTTCTCAATTGGCACCTGTGGGTAATTAACTTTCCTTCACTGTAGTAGGTGAGCTACATATTCCCACACAGTTTGAGGTAGACTGTTGGTAAATGATCAAGTTTGGTCTTTTTATGAAATTATTTCGTTTAAAAAACATGTTATATAACTTTCTACTTTCACTTTCAGCATTTGAACAGTACCTCTTTTTTTTTTAATCAGCTCATAGCAGCCTTACGTAAGAGAGAGAGAGAGAGAGAGAGAGAGAGAGAGAGAGAGAGAGAGAGAGAGAGAGAGCCTGCGGCGAGGCTTTGAAAGGCTAGAGAGAGCCTCTTATAATCTATCACGTTGACAGTGTGGGAAAACCTAGTTGACCAGTGGTTGGGGTCGGATTTCCCAGCATGGCCGTAAGTTTAGTCTTTTATTCTTTCTCCTCCGATTTTCAGCTGTGGAAGAAAAAGGCCAATCAATGGCTGAAAGGTTCTCCTATTTCATTCCCATTGCTGCATTAAAGTTTCGAACCTAATACGTCCTTGAGTAACCTTTTGAACTCACTACTTTGGAGAAGGTTCAGTCACACTGTTCTCGTTTTGACAAACTAGCCAGCTTTTTAATATATAGCAAAACGTTTTCCTAATAATAATAATAATAATAATAATAATAATAATAATAATAATAAAAAAAAAAACAATTGTGTAAGTGTATATATTAGTAATTATATTTACAAAACGAGAGTTTTCGAAAACCTGCTCGATTTTTTAGAAGAATCGAGCAGGTTCTCGAAACTCGTTTTGTTTATATATTTTTACTATATATTTACAATTAAACCATTGTGGATTTCTTCACCATTTTAGTGACTCGAGCCATTATAAGATTTTTATGAATAATAATAATAATAATAATAATAATAATAATAATAATAATGCCAGCACTCCCTTTGTTCAAGCAACTAAACACATGGCGTTCATTCTTCCTGTATAATGTTATATCCCGGATTTCTTTGACGTCAAAACGTTCTCCTCTGCCATTTTTGTTTCTTTGTAGCTTGTGTGGTGTGAACTCCAGATAAACGTTTTGAATTGTGTGTATATGTATATATATATATATATATATATATATATATATATATATATATATATATATATATATATATATATATATATAATATGTATGTGTGTGTGCGTCGTGTGTGTGTATATATATGTGTGTGTATGCACATACATACATACACACACATATATATATATACATAGACTGTCACCCTTGCAAGGCTCAGTATTCCACATTTTATGATCTTTACCTAAGAAAGAGAATCTCCACCAGTATGATCTTTTATCTAAAAAGAGATTCATTGTGATGGCTGGTGATATTATTTTTAGCATCATTGATGGTGTTGCGATTAATAATTTATCTATGGCGTCAATTAGTAAACTAGGTACTTTAAAGTTAGTAAACTGTGGTGGGACGCAGCCAAGTAAAGAAAGGGTTTTATATTTAAGAGAGGCAGTATTAGAACATATCACTCACAGACCCCTATCAGTAATATCACATATATTCATCAATCTATAATCATAAGAACACTAACCTGTCCTTATCTGTGTCTCTTTTCTTTATACTAGTGTGTGTATATATATATATATATATATATATATATATATATATATATATATATATATATATATATATATATATATATATATATATATATATAAAACTGAATCATATAAAAAATGGAACATGATGATATATATAAATAATATATATATATATAAAATATATATATAACTGAATCACGAAAAAATGGAACACGAATATATAAATAAAGAAAAATCCATGAAGGAAAGAAACAGTGGAGTGCTGCAAGGCCTTTCGACTTCTAGTCCTTTACTTAGAAGTCGAAAGTCCTTGCAGCACTCCATTGTTTCTCTTTCCTTCGTGGATTTTGTCTTTATATAATACATATATATATGTGTATATATATATATCTCCTCTTATAATGAGCATTAGAATTACACAAAGGACCCCATCCTTTGGAAGAGCTGAAAGGATTCCATAAAAGGGGCCATTTTAGGCCATTAACTTCTCCGCCGTGGTCACCCTCCTTTTGGTTGTTTGCTTTTTGTACCGGAGAATTGTGGCAGGCCTTTTCATTTGTCATATTATTAAAACCTCCTTTAATTATTGGGCTGTTTCGTCTTCTTATCCTTTTTATTCTATTGCACTGATTATCACTGAAAACTTTGCTATGTAATAGCAATTATTTTGTCGTTATTTTATTCTCTTGCAGTATTTTCGAGCATACCACTTTTCGCAAAAGATATGTCTCGGAATGTAGCTCTGTTGAGCATACGTTAGTGGTTTATCCAAGAAAAGATTTGGAACATAAGGAGGAATTCTTTGTAAAGAATTTTGTGTAACATTGAGTACTTTGAAAGGTTGACGTTACTGTGATGTTATTGTCATGTGTGAAACGAATATGTTTCATTTTGATTTTGTTTTAATAAACCGTGTGCTTAGCCTGCATTTGGAAAGGATGATGTATTGTCACGAACTTCTGTATAATTGACTCTTCTCTATTATTTATAATCTGTGTATGTAGACGCTTACGATAGTATTGTTAATCACTAGGTTTTCCTGGACAGTAGTCTATGTAGACGTGCATGATAGTA
>NC_089754.1:37077383-37127383 GCF_040412425.1 Macrobrachium rosenbergii | reverse complement strand
GGTGGGCGGTAGGCCGGGAGTGAACTGTGGACTTGGTTAACGTGAGCGAGGACCTCTACCAGTCACCTACGTTGCATAGTCTATTATCCAGGAATTAGCCAATCCTGGATACAAACTTCCATGCCTTTGTAATGCATGAAGTTCTACCTCAGTTGTGGAAGTTGCGTAAAGACCAGGGAAACATGTCCAGCATAGTCTAAAAGAACCTACTGAAAACTCTTTGGCCCTCATTCTTATTTCTTTTTTCTTAATTTCGCTTTCGCTTTGTAACCGAAGTTCGGTCGAAGTTTGTCTGGCAATGAGTCATTTGTATGCAAAATGGGTCTTGAGAACTTTTCTTCGCCGTTCTGTTCGACTTACTTTGAAAGAGTTTTAACTTCCTCAGAGTAGAGTGTTTTTGTGTGTGTGTGCGCATGGTGGTGGGGGGGAGGACGTTTTCCCCACCATGCTTCTGAGTGGGGCCTTTGCATATTGCACGCATCTTGTTTGGCCTGATAGCTAAGATAAATGGGCTCTGCATGTCGGCATGGTATGTGTATATTTTATATATGCTGTAAAATATATTTAGAAATGCTGGCACATTATAATTTACAGCATATGGCACGCGAGCACACACACGCTCTTATGTATATACTGTAATGTATATATATATATATATATGCTAAGGCCTTTATAATATATATAGCACCACTATAGCGTTTATATTTTCTTCGGAAAGAAACGCCATTATTTATATATTCATCACCACTTCCATCGTTTTCTTTTCTAGTGATATATATACAGTATATATATATTCATCATATTCCATATTTATCGTATGTAGTGATATATATATATATATATATATATATATATATATGTATATATAGTGTATATATCAAACACCACAGGGGAGGAAATTAAAAAGCTTGTAAATCCTGACTGGTGTCGGCTTGATTGCTAAACCACCTTCAGATCATATACATTATATATATATATATATATATATATATATATATATATATATATATATATATATATATATATGTGTGTGTGTGTGTGTGTGTGTGTGTGTGTATATATATATATATATATATATATATATATATATATATATATATATATATATATATATATATATATATACATATACATATACATACAGTATATGTGTGTGTGTCTCATATGTGTAATGTTATGTCTTAATACTTGCTTTTTAAAAAAATCGTGATGCAGAATGCGCATGCAGTTAGCAGTTTTCCGTGACATTATTAACAAACGTGCAGAAAAGCATAAGCCGCTTAAGGGAAGGGAATTCCCGGGAAGTTTGCCTTGAAAGCCTCTGCAGTTGAGAATTACCGTAACGTTCATGGGAAGCTGCTTTATACTGGGATGCAGGCAGAGGCTGCTTGGTCGGTTCAGAAGGAATCCTTGCAATGCAAAATTTGAAATCTTGTGGTATTCAGTTTTAACAGAGTTTTTCCCGGTAACGGAATATAATAAGTATTAAACGGTAGCTTTGGGATGATGTAGCGTGTGTGTGTATGTGTGTATATACTGTATATATATATATATATATATATATATATATATATATATATATATATATATATATATATATATATATATATATATATATGAGATGGAAGCCCATCTGAACATCACGAATGTTTTTATTGGGATGATGGAATATATTTATATATATCAGTATGTATGTTTTTATTATATATATATATATATATATATATATATATATATATATATATATATATATATATATATATATATATATATATATATATATATATATAGTATATATATATACATATATGTAATATTCAGGTATCGAAGCGAAGCCAGTTTAATTCTTAGCAGATCTATTTTGACCAGTGTATGATAATAAGTGTTTGTCTTGCCCGTTATTAAACATTTTTGTACATTCATCGCACTGATAATGAATATTAAAAACTTAATAATGAATATTAAAAACTTACCACTAAGAACAGTATTTAGTGGGAGGCAATAAATTCTTGAGGACACCCTGTATCCTAATTAGCTCGTAAACTTCAAAAAGACTCAAGGTTTTATGTCATGATGAAGTTGATTAGGTTTACTCTGTTGATGTGAATTTGAATAGCACGTGCTGGCTAGTGCATATATGCAGTCTTCCTTGGCTTAGAGCTCTCTAATAAGTGCACAACCTAAAGCGACCAGTCTACTTAAAATGGAGAGTTTATTTCTAAATTCATGAACCGCACTAACGCGAATGTGTAAACACGCACACATATATGTGTATATATATATATTTTGTATGTATATATATGTGTATATATATGTATATATATTGTGTATATATATATAGTATGTGTGTGCATATATATATATATATATATATATATATATATATATATATATATATATATATATATATATATATATATATGTATATATATATATATAATATGTATATAGAATATTAATTTATTTATGAAATGTATCACGTGTTAATGGACACTGAAAAGCGATATCTTATAAATGAAATTTCGACTATATCACCCCCCACCTCTCTCTCTCTCTCTCTCTCTCTCTCTCTCTCTCTCTCTCTCTCTCTCTCTCTCTCTCTCTCTCTCTCTCTCTCTCTCTCTCTCTTCCCCTTCGGCAGGGCACACACAAAAAAAAAAAATACAGCCATGCATCGAAGTAATCATATTATTATTAAGGCCGATTCCTGAAAGGAAGCTTGTCAAGAGCTTGCAATGCGATTAAGTTTTCTTTCCTCATGTTTCAACGGGAGAGATCCATTAAGAATCGCGGCGTAGAGTGGCCTTCAGACACATCACGATTCTTTTTTTTTTTTTTCTTTTAATTTTTTTTCCTCTTTGCTTCGTGCTCTATCTCAGACAATACGTTACGCGGCACGATATCGTGTGTTTGCGTCGAGTGCTGAGGGGCTGGAGTCATTCTGAACCGTAATTATTTTCGTTGTAATGCCTTGGAACGACTGGGTCCTAGTAAGCCGAGTTATATATATATATATATATATATATATATATATATATATATATATGTATATATATATATATATATATATATATATAATATACAGTATATATGTATTATGTATATATATAAAATAACAAGTGAAAAATAAGGGACGGGGTGTAGGTACTGACCGGTTTCGACTTTATTTTCAAGCCATTGACGAAGGACTTGAAAATAACGTCGAAACCGGTCAGGACCTACACCCCGTCTCTTATTTTTCACCTGTGGTAATGTGTGATAAATGAATCACGTACAAAAGTGATTATAATCATCATATATATAAATACACACAATCGTATATGTGTATATATATGTGTGTATGTATTTATATATATATATATATATATATATATATATATATATATATATATATATATATATATATATATATATATATATATATATATATATATATATATATATATATATATATATATATATATATATATATATATATATTTTGGCCTACTCAACGTTTCTGGGAAAGGTTGGGATTGGATTTTAGACCTGTTCCTGTCTTAAAGAATGAAAGTTCGTTAATGTCATTTTTATTTGCGGTTAATGGAGTTGCCATTGCATTTTACTCCATTGGCATTGCAGATATCGACTGAAGAGAGAAATGAGTTTATCGCGGCTCGACGGAATTCGAGAAACACTTAAAATGAAACTCAAGAATGAAGGAGAAATTAAAAGGACATTCAGTTATTTTCACTTATTGATATCTCATTTGGGCATACTAGAAAAAAAAAACAGTATATTCCTTAGGATATATAATATTCACAGTAAAAAGTATAATTCATAGGATTTATAATATTCACTGTAAAAGGTATACTTCTTAGGATATATTCACTGTAAAAAGTATAAATCTCAGGATATATAATATTCACTATATGAAGTATATTTCTTAGGATATTTAATATTCACTGTAAAAAGTATAATTCTTAGGATATAAAATTCACTATTATTCATATTTACGGCAAACATACTTGCATAGCGCCATTAAGAACACATGTTGTTGGAAAATAGGTAAATGAATATACTCTCGGGTAAGCAGAGTAGAATGAATGAATGTGAACTAATAATGTCTTTCATATTCTTCAACGCTTGGTAAAACATTCTTTGTCGTCGTTATTGTTAGAAGTACTGCGCCTGCGCTGTCGTGATTTCTTTCTCGAGGGACCCGCAAATAACATAACTTCAGTCTTCGATTTTTTTTTTTTTTATTCTCGTGTACGTCTGTTGCATTTTTTGTGTGAATGAAGACTTTTGTGCATGCTAGGAAACTGGAGGTCTTTTGATCTTTTATGAATATGTGAGAACCACTATTCGTTAGGGTACCTCTGGTATTTTCATATTTACATTTTGTATTGTACAGTATAATCATACATTTATCATAGTGAGATATAATTTTATAATATGTGATAGTTGACGTTCTGTGTCTTTCAGGCTGTCTTTATGAATCTCTCTCTCTCTCTCTCTCTCTCTCTCTCTCTCTCTCTCTCTCTCTCTCTCTCGCTAGTACCAGATGAACTTTAAGCAAAACCCATTTCTCTGCTCCTTTTATTTGTAATGTTACGTTTTATCTCTCTCTCTCTCTCTCTCTCTCTCTCTCTCTCTCTCTCTCTCTCTCTCTCTCTCTCTCTCTCTCTCTCAGAGACCGTTGCATGTGAAGCAGCTCTCATAATATCATATCAGGTATTGTCGCGTGAGTAAGGAAAAGTATGTACAGTATGGTAAATCCAGCCTTACTGTCTTTTTATGCAAGGTATCACGTCGTTGGCAACATAAAACACCTGAAAGTATCGGGTGTCAGGCTAGTTCCCCTTCATAGGTCACTTCAGCCTTATTCTTGAAGTATATCATTGAAACTTTTTGTCTGAGGTATACTCAGAGAAAAAGTTGGAGAGGTTTTTTTTTTTTTTTTTTTTTTTCCACGTTAGTCTTTCCTTTCGATTTACACGTCTTCAGGAGGTGCTGTCATAATTTAGATCTCAGAAACACTTTTCTTCTGGAAGGTTAATTTTTTTAAAGTTTGTATTTTCATATTTTTTTTTTTTTACTTACACAGTCCTTTCATTTTTTTTTACCAACGTGACATCGTCATTCTATTAAGAGTTAATCTCTCTCAAGTGAAATACATCAGTGGCTCTTCCAGTCTTTTATTTTCCAGGATTCCTGGTGACCAATTGGATCTCTCTCTCTCTCTCTCTCTCTCTCTCTCTCTCTCTCTCTCTCTCTCTCTCTCTCTCTCTCTCTCTCTCTCTCTCTCTCTCTCCAAGTGAAATCCATTCTCTTATTTTTCAAGATTCTTGATTTTCAGTAGGAAATGTAACACTTTTCACAGTCTATTGTGTCTGTATTTCACAAGCGCTGTTCCATACAACAACTTAAAAATGTGTAAACCCTCCGTAGATTTTAATACATTATTGCCACCCTTCATTCAGTTTGGTATGTGGGACTGGTTTAAACAGTTATCCTCTAATCCTCCACGTAATGTGGTCTCCTGAAGAGGCTATTATATTGCTTCGTCAAGATAACGGATTTTTTTTTTTTTTTTTTAGTTACGTTTGTCCTCTCATTACTTCCCGCAGCTCAAACTAAATCAGAAAGATGTCCTGAGTATCATATGCTCCTAATTAAGCATTTAGCAAACTTACAAGTTTAATCCGAAATAGGATCACAGGATGATGTAATTTCAATTGAATTTTCCAGTATTTCCGATTCAGTAAGACAGAAATAGGGATTTCATTCAAGACTTTTCAGGTTATGTCAGCAACGTCTGTGAAGAGGAAGAATGGTAGAGTAAGAACAAAGCAGTTACATAAGGTTGGGTTTTCAAGGGACGACGGATGTTCCCTGTGTCTACGATGGTCGGCGATTTCCGAAACGGTTCAGGTTTTATGGTTCTTTGTGGTCTGGGGTATACGGAGCTTACGCCATATAAGGGGACGTTTCATATGATGTGTTAGTTTGTATTGTCGTTGTCTTCATAGTTGTTGTATTTATAAATGAAGGCAGAAAGAAACATTATTTGGTTTTTGATAAGTTGCAGTCTATTTTAAGTTTTGGGTGTGTGTGTTTTTTTTTTTTACTTTTGTTAAATTAGGAAAATGTGTAATTCGGATTTTTAAAAATTAGAGCAAAAAAATTTTTTTTTTTTTTTTTTTTTTTTTTGCTTTTTTTATAAGTTGTAATTTATTGTAAATTTTTTGTTCTATGGACTTCCGTGTTTTGTTAAATTAGGAAAATGTTATTTGCATTAAAAAAACAGGGCAGGAAAAACTTTATTTTCTTTTTCATAAGTTGAAATTTATTTAATTTTTTATGCTGAGTTCTTTGGAATCTGAAAAAAATTATTTGAGTTTTGATCATTTGTAATTCATTGCAATTTTTTGTACTATGGTCTGCCTTGTTTTGTTAAATTAAACAAACAACCTGGGAATTTTTAAAGGAAGTTAAACTTGTTCCTGATAGAATTAAGTTTTTACGGTATATTCAGCACCTCTAAGTCAAGCTGGTGACCTTCAATGCTTGAACTTTCGTGACTGTCTACATCGTGATTAAAAATCTCTTTGCCCAAGATCCGTTAAATCCTGTTACTTCGATTTTGCAATCGATTTCCGGTATGATGACTTGAGAAATGTTTGATTGACATTGTATTTTCAGTCACTGGTCTTACTGCGAATATACTACACACACACACACACACATATATAATATATATATATATATATATATATATATATATATATATATATATATATATATATATATCTGGATCGAACCCAGGTTTTCAATTGCGTGGTTCAGTTAGTGGCTCCCATGCCCTTCAATTGAAAGACTACTAGGTTCGATCCCGATGTGCTTCAGAAATACATATGTGTAATTGTAGTCTATGAGTTTTCCTCATCTGTAAATATCATGTGTTTAATCGTAAATGGACTTAAACGTGTATGAAGTGACGTGTTTATGACAGCGTATTGTAAATATGTATAGGGAAGGAATACCTGTATTATGCTGAAGGGAGCAATTATTATTATTATTATGACAAAAATATTTCCGTTAACAGTTTTCTTTTCAAGTCGTAACAGTATCAATTTTTTCTCTCGTCATTCGTGAAAACCTTATTGTATGTATGATAATATATATAGTGTTTATTTATATATATATATATAATTTTTATCTATAGTCTAGAGAGAGAGAGAGAGAGAGAGAGAGAGAGAGAGAGAGAGAGAGAGAGAGAGAGAGAGAGAGAGAGGGTGTTTTTCAGATCATGATTTGCTGGTATTTTACATCCGCGCTGTGTCGTGTTGCCGTCTTGCGTGGCAACTTGGAATCGTGAGCCTTCTTACTCTCGCTAAGGGGATAGACAGTGGTGCAAAAAAACTCTCTCTCTCTCTGTCTATATATATATATATATATATATATATATATATATATATATATATATATATATATATATATATATACATATGCATACATACATACATACATGAATCTGTTTAGCCGAACAAGAGGTGGGTGTAAAGGGAAAACAGCACAAACACACACATAGATACATACATACATACATACATACATACACACACATATATATATATATATATATATATATATATATATATATATATATATATATATATATATATATATAACTTGATTAGTTACGAGTGCATTCTTGTATTGTTTGTAATCTAGTTCTGTTTACTCTGTAGATATACTATACATTTGTACTCTATTTATATGTTAGCCTGATTGATTATTTGTCGATATCTAGTACTTTATTACAAGCAGCTAGACCTTTCTATTAAAATAATTGTCATTAGTTAGGTTTATATATTCACTGAGCAAATTTAATTTATAAATCGGGTATCATTTCTTTAAGAAGTCAATCAACTTCTGCGTCACGCAGCTAGGCTCATTCTGTCAGGTGGAACTGTTCATTATACACACCTGGTCCTTTCCACCGAATACCGACTATCAGTTTTATTTTTAAACACCGCTGGACGCTGTTGCCGGTAATCCTTAGGAAGTCTCTTTGTGTAATAGCGGATGAGTAACGATGTAGAGAGAGCAAGGAAAAAGGGAAAGAAGTAGAAAAAGAGACGGCCAGGGGAATTTGTGGTGCTTCAGGCAGTCTTGCAACAGTAAGTCGTGAAAGAGAACGCGTCAGACAATACTTCTCCTCCTTCCTTGGTTCCAGCTTCTTCTCACGCTGTTTGGCTGGAAGGCAGGCGTTCCAGCGTTTCTGCTCTTTATTGGAGCGTTGATATCGTTCCCTCTACAGAGAGAGAGAGAGAGAGAGAGAGAGAGAGAGGGATTACGGTCGTGAAGGAATCGCGTTGTATTGTGGCTTTTTGTGGTAGTGCCAGATTACAGCTGGCACCGTTGTATGGGGAAACGATTTAACGTTGCTTAGTGATGGCTGCCTTATGTTTACACGAATGGTGGGGCATGTGATGATGATGTGTTTGTGAAGTAGTTTTTACTGTTACAATAATGTCTGGCCTAGACCTTGCTCAGTTGTATCGCTGGAAAGCTTGATTTTCAGAATTACTGGAATAGCATTGTAGTCCGTACATTAAAATGTTCTGTATGGGCGTCAGTGAGACGTTCGATAGTTACATCTATCGTGGGAGTGTTGCTTGGAACGCAGTGGCCACCCGTAATTCCAGTGCTGCAAATCGCCTAAAACGTCGAGCCTGTTCCCTGACGTACAGGCTCCGACGTCCCCGTAATTCGCGCCATCAGACGCACCGTCGTCATAACGCCAAGAACAGTGCAAAGTTAC
This sequence comes from Macrobrachium rosenbergii, assembly GCF_040412425.1. Classification (NCBI taxonomy): domain Eukaryota; kingdom Metazoa; phylum Arthropoda; class Malacostraca; order Decapoda; family Palaemonidae; genus Macrobrachium; species Macrobrachium rosenbergii. Next base: position 37,118,571 of record NC_089754.1, on the reverse strand, counting down.
CCTTGAAGGCGTCTGAGGCATCGAAAGCCCCTTCCGACGCCGAAGGGGAAACGATCGAATGTTATTCCTCAGGAGCAAGAAGTGTGTCGTCACTTTCAAAGCAGGGTTCTGCAAGGTCCCATCACCAGGACCCGCCTGGGGTCGGTGCTGTGCCGCCGTCGCTAAAAAATGTACACCTGTGCAAAACCGCCTCCGCAGGCGATATCGACATAGCGAGCTGTTCGAAAGACGCGGGCGGCGATGATTTGAGGATGCCGAGGTCCTCCACGCTTCCTAAACTGGCGAGGAATTCTTCTTCATCTACGTTGTCTTTAGGATTAGCCAAGCGGTCCCAGTCCTTCAGTCCCAAAGTATACGCCCTTACGTACTCCCCGCGTTCGTGCCCTGCCCTCCCCAGGCTCATGCGCTTAAACCCGTCGGAGGAGAGTATCCTTAGCGATGAGAAAGATGACGACGAACGCAGCGAGTCGGATTCCAGCGAGTTTTCCAGTGAGAAACTGAAAACTTCGAAGCGTCATCGCATTTGTCGCTCGGATCACTTCCGTATGCGACGCGGGGGTCACGGCCCAACGGACGGCTGCGTTGGGAAAGGTCCCCCGTCGGAGGCTGCTGTTGAAAGCTCTTTGCATGGTAGTTGTAACAGTGTGACTCTGAGGGCATCAAGCAATGAGACGAAATGCCTCCCTTCCAGTATGGATACTGCTGCCTTGTCATCCATCAGAGGCCGCCGCACTCAGCCGAATTCACATACACCGTCACCTACGACCACTACAGCATCCATAACCAATGCCATCTTATCTGCGCCAGCGCCTCCTCCACCTCACCATCATTTATCTGCACCAGTGCCACCGCCTCCGACTCACCCTCCACCACCACCTCCACCCCCACCTCTCCGTCATTCCCCACCACGCTCCCAAAACGCATCATGTCGATCTGAATCGCCATCTTTATCTCCCGCTGGTTTTTCTCAGTCAGTGATTGACATCACCCCTGCATCATCATCATCATCATCATCATCATCATCTCACGCAAGGGCTTCTACGTCAGACAGCGCCGTAGCAGAAACTCATCCGGGGGATCACAAGTCGTCCGACCAAACAGTTAGGCCGCTGAAGAGACAGCTGTCTCTAGAGAGTAGATGCAAGTGGTGGCATTTGTACGAACTCACGTTTAACCTCAGTCATTGCACTGGGCAGTTTGCGGAGTCTATAAGGGCTCTAGGTCAGTCAAAGGGATAATCTGTTTCATTCATTTGCTTTCATTGTAATTAGTAGCTGTGTACTTTTTGTACACGATTAGTGAGTGCGTACGTACATTAGTGAGTTTCTTAGTACACGTAAAATCACTTACGTCTGATATAGAATTATTGCCAGTAAATTGATAGCTAATACTGCTTCTTCGCTTACTTGTTGATGTCGTAGAGGGTATGAATTTTAAAACATTCTTGTTGTGAAATGTAACCGAATATTTTATTATTTCATAATCTGGTTGTGGCCGGAGAAACTTTTGTCTGTTAAACAAGTAGAATATAAGCACATATATTCAAAATAATTGTTGATCACTATATTTTTGTTATTTATATATATACTAGCTGACGAACCGGGCGCTGCCCCGGAAAACTCTGAATGACAACCGAGAAACTCTCTCTCTCTCTCTCTCTCTCTCTCTCTCTCTCTCTCTCTCTCTCTCTCTCTTTTCCCCACTCTTTCTCCTCCCTAACACCCCCCTCTTTCTCTCCCTAACACCCCCTCTCTCTCTCTCTCTCTCTCTCTCTCTCTCTCCTGTTAAGATAGTTGCTTCAATTGCATAGCCCAGCGTTTTTGACATTTTATATTTCACCCCTTCCTATCAGGGCTGGGCTGAATCTGGATTTAAAGGGCATGGGGAGTGTCATTATTCATCTCAGCGACCTTGAAAACTATGGATTAGACATTAATATCTGTCATATTTGACATTTTATTTTTCACCCCTTCTCACCCCCACCCCCCTCCTATCAGGGCTAAACTTGGACTTTTTAAAGGGCACCGGGAGTGTCCCTATTCATCTTAGCAACCTCGAAAACTGTGGATTAGACACTGATATCTGTCGTTTCCGTTGTTTTTACTTGTCACCCCCTTCCCACCCACACCTCCTTTGGTTCCAGTGATGTCTTACCCCCACAGTATTCTTTTCTAGATAGTAAGTCATATGTATACCAAGTTTGGTTGAAATTGCTCAGTGCTTTTCAGAGTTATGCTGGAACACACACACACACATATACATGCATACATAATCCATTTTCATATATATATATATATATATATATATATATATATATATATACATATGTATATATATATATATATATATATATATATATATATATATATATATATATATATATATATATATATATATATATATATATATATATATATATATTATAAAGCTTTCCCCTTTACAGGTGTTGGCTCCACAGAAAAAAAAATCAACGTCTCCAAATTTATTAGGTTAATACTAAACAAAAAACAAAAAAAAAGCATAAAATGAACTGATGCAAAAAGCATGGAATAGGCACACTCGTGTATGAATGCGCGTATTAGCTTATTCCCAAGTTGGCTGTTATTTTTCGTAAGTTAGTTAGAAGGAAACCTTGCACACACTCGCATCTTGTATTGTTAGATTTTGTGTTCATCAGTTGTTCCACTGTTCGATTCCCTAAGTGTGAATGGTTTATAAATTTTTTTCATGATTTGATGTCCTTAAGACTGCACATTCTAGACTCTGGGTTAATGTTAACACTCTTTTACTTATGTGAGTTCAGTATTAAATAGCTTTATGGAAACATTGTGTGTAACTAAATTGTGGAGTGATTAACCAATTGTGGAGTGATCTTTCCTTTCATGTAATTGAAATGCTGGAACTCAAGAGGTTTGCACTAGATACAGATGCATTTTTATTGAGGGAACACACATGAGTCCTGATTAGTTTTGAATTGCCTTGCAATATATATATATATATATATATATATATATATATATATATATATATATATATATATATATATATATATATATATATATATATATATATATATATATATATATATATATATATATATATATATATATATATATATATATATATAAGTTCTTGTAAAACTGTTTATTTCTTGCTTCTCTTTCGTTTTCTGCACTTAGTTGCGTTCCCAGTTGGAGCCCATTGGCTCTTATCATACAGCTTTTCAAATCAGGGTTGCAGCTGCTAATAATAATAGTAATAATAATAATAATAGCAATGATGATAATAATAAGTTGAATTAGTTACCAAGAGACACAGAGAGGTTTCTGGGCGCGCGTCCTCGGTCACTTTTTATTTAATGAAGTTAAACATCTCAAAATACCTTCCTTTCCAGTAGCTTGCACTGTTGTAGTTATGTAACAGCAAAACAATGGCTCATGTTACATAACCCCTTACTTGTGCTTACTCCGTAATACTTTCTGTTTTGAATTTCTTTTTTTGTCACTCCGTAGTTTAGGGATCTCGCCTAGGTACTGCACACGGTTACCATTGTTTCTACTTTCGTAGAAATTAGGTTATGGAAGTGGAAGTGGTACTTTTCAAGTTTGTAACAGGAGTCCTCACAAGTTTTCTTTGGCTGTTATGGTCATTTGTTTCTTGGTGTAAAACGTAATTGTTATGTCTTCGCTGATTGCGTTGCAGTAGTTTGAAGTTCCCGTCTTTTAATGACTGAAGTTCAGCTGGCTCTTACTGTGTTTCCACCATTGGTGAGCACAAAAAAATAGTATATAGTTTATCATTTCTTTGCACTAAACCGTTTGTATGCTGTTGTGTACGTAGATAAACTGTCGTAACAGTCTTCCTTCCTTCCTTCCTTTAAGGATCTGAGTATATGTTTGGCTTCAATGAGAGCCATAAATGACCTTTGTCATGGCATTACCCAGTGGAGGTGTGGCTACCTAAGTCTTTTTAGTCTATTCCTAAATGAAGATCATTTGAGAAAATGTTGTTTGAATCTGTGGCTCTATTTTATATGATGCCTTTATTGCTGAATGCTAATATTCGTCTCAGCTATGAACGGTTTTTATTATATTGCGTCTAATTCTGTACTGCGGGTTATCAAGGCTTCTCGTTGTATGTTCAGTTTGGTCCATTTTCTTTAAAGTTGTCAAGGTAAGACAGGTGTGAAAATTAAGGTGCGTCCACGCTTCAGTAAAACATGTCAAAATTCACGTCAGCAACTTATTGCATACATCACAAACAAGTCGAATACAAGTCAGCGACTTATAATATGGTTCTGAATAGTACTTCATACGATTTATCGTTATTTATGTAAGGGACGTGGGCTTGTTTTCAACATGTTTGTGATATGAATGGGATAACTTGCCGACATGTTTTATTGTAGTGGAGACTCACCCTATGTCTTCACGAAGCAGGTCTGTGAATATATATAGGGTATATAATTACCTTTGATAACAAAACTATAGTATTGTAATTTAGTCATTTGTAAGGCATTTAAGTTATACTCTGCCCAGGAAATAGTTCTCCAGCAAACTAACATTGTGTGTTTGTATGCGTGCTCGCGCGCAAGATTCACAGGTAGGAGTGGCTTTGATGATGATGATTAATGCAGTTTTAAGTGATATATTGAGACGTGACTGAATGCATTCCAATGCATGAGAGTTCATTTGAAAAGGTCAATAAAGGATGTTAGTGGTTTGTCTTTAGGTAGGGTGGTCTCTCACACATTCATACATGTAAAGTTTAATGGATTTTATTTACTAATTTATTTCTTATTTATTTATTTATTGGTCTGTCTATCTATTTATGTATTTATGTACTCGTTTTAGCGTAATGAGTTCCAGTGACGCATTGTTATAGATTTATAAATTTTTTCTAAATAAAATTTGACCTTTGCATAATGCAGCAATTACTGCTCTTTGATACCACTTTTAACCATGTTTTTTCATATAGATTTTTCTTAATTATCATGTGTAATCTTTTTTATTAAATCTTTTATTGTTAGTCTGAGATACCATGCTTCGTGTGTTACTGCTGTTCTTCTTATTGATAAATACGACTTGTGTTATAGAAAATGTAATGATGCGGAACGGTGAAAGAAGTATTTTATTTATAATTTTTGGGGGAGTTTTGTATTACATCATTGTTTGTTTTTGAATTCACTAACCTCCCCAGAGAGGTTAAGGCTTCTAACTCCTTCCCATCCTATGTTTTACTAATCATAATTTTTGTTATGAATTTTATTTTACATCATTGTTTTGTCTTTGCATTTATTAACCCCCGAGGTTCATCCTTCTAATTCTTCCCATTCTCTTTCCAGCGAAAGGTGGCAAAACAAATGGTGCGGTTCGGGGTGTCCCGGGTAACGGGGGGTCGGGGGCCAGGACCCCCCCGGCGGAACGCACCAAAAGCAGCAAGTTCTCGGCGCTTGGAAGACTCTTCAAGCCTTGGAAGTGGAAGAGAAAGAAGAAATCCGAAAAGTTTGAGGCCACTTCGAGATGTAAGTTTAATGTCATATTCTTAAATAACGGTTCATTACGTAGAATGTCATATTCTAAGTAATGGTTCCTTAAGTATGATGTTATATTCTTAAGTAGTGGTTCATTAAGTATTAAAATATCATATTCTTAAGTGATGATTCATTAAGTTTGATATATTCTTAAGTAAGGGTTCATTAAGTATAATGTCATATTCATAAATAACGGTTCGTTAAGTATAATATCGTAGTTTTAAATAATGGTTCATTAAGTATATATTCTTAAATAATGGTTCATTAAGTGTAAGATCATATTCTTAAGTAATTAGTTCATTAAATATAATATAACATTCTTAAATAATGTTAATCTATGCATTACTTATGGTTGTTTGCGCCGTCCCTATGGCCCCAAGCTGCGACCCCTTCCATTTCTTTTTCAATAACTCCGTTCCATTTTACTTTCCACCTTCTCCTAGCATTGTTTCAATATTATTTTCAGCGTTGAATGACCTCATAGTAGGTCCCAGGCCTTGCCCTTTGGCGTAAATTTAATATTCAAATTCCAAACTATATTTTTAAATAATAGCCGATTTAGAAAAAGTGCCTTGAGTACCTAAAAGGTCTTATCAAACCCTTGTATTGCCTAGAGGTTACAAGATAAGGAGGCGAAGTGAAAGAGTGGGTCTGTAGTCTGAAGTACAATCTCTTCTTAAAAAAAGTATATACATATAAAAGAAAAAAAGGAAGATACTAAGAATCATGGGAGCCAGAAGCAGGCTGTAAATTCCAGAAATCGGCTGGAAAGGGCATGGAAATGAACAGAGAAATAAGTAGACACTGAAGGATTGATCTCCATATACATGTGAGATTTGTTGGCCTGGTGGGCATTACTAGGCCTCCTGAGAGAAAGATTTATTCTCTCTCTCTCTCTCTCTCTCTCTCTCTCTCTCTCTCTCTCTCTCTCTCTCTCTCTCTCTCTCTCTCTCTCTCTCTCTCTCTGTCATCCTTAACGAAACAGTTGCTGAAATAATGTTATCAGATCAGAGACAGCAGGGCGACCAAGTGGTCGAGAGAGATGAAAATGAACATATTCAGTCTTGTGACAAAAGGGGGGGAAAAAATAAGCCTTTCAAGTATAAGACTGCCCTTTCTAATATATTCAGTAGCTGAGACTGAGGTAAAAATTTACGATCCATTCCCGAAAGAAAGCTCTAATACCTTACCAGCTCTAGCAATATAAACTGAGTGCGCTCTTCAGAACAGGTAAAGACATCCATCTCCCATGAAAGAAAGGAGATTGTGCTAAAATACCTTTACCAGCTCACGTGCAATATAAACTGAGGTGGAAAGCAAGGGCGTTATCCACTGCTCTAAAAGAAGAACAGGTAAAGACATCATGAATTATCTGACTCAGCAATGACCCAATAGACAACATTTCATGAATTTTTTTAGTAGAAATAAATTTCTGACTCACGTCGGGATCGAGGTCTCTCAGATTGTCAGGTTCCAACTTTTTTAGACTTGTATGGCCACAACCTGATACAGTTTATATATATATATATATATATATATATATATATATATATATATATATATATATATATAAAAGTATGTATGTTTTTATGCTAACCAGTTCGACCTCATGAACTTTCTTATTTATTGACGTTAAGGAAAACTGTTTTTTTAATGAAGACATGCTAACTTTAAAAGATTTTTGGATTGATGGAAATGAAACCTACCTTGCTATGCCGTATAACAGTGATTGCCGAGTATAGGGTATACGATAAGATAAAAGAAACAATTAAAGATATGATTTTACTAATGGTCGTGTTTTTTTCTGTGATTATTTGTAGGTTGGCTCTGTATTTTAATTGTTAATAGACCAGTTTTCGTTTTTCTGTTTTTTCTTTTTATTAATAATTCATAATCCAGAATTTCTGTTCAGCCTGTTCCTTATGTGTTTTAGAAGGATTTTATTTTCTTTTACAAATGGTTAATCTTTGTGCCAACTTAAAGGTTTTCCACTCAGTCAGTCGGTCTTTCATGTCTTTTTTTTTTTTTGCTTTTTTTTTTTTTTTTTTTTTTTCTATAAATATATCCCATGCTCGTTACTTCCATTTTACCCTAAGGGCCCTTCAGGCCGTGTCATGTTGATGGAGGAGGGGCAGGAGAAGAGAATGGGTCTGGCCCGGCGAATGTAACCTTAGAAGTTGTGACGGCATAGGGTAGGGGGAGGGGAACCTAGGTCCCTTGGCCCCTCCCTAGGGCCCTTCCTAGGGGGATGGGTGAGGGCAGATAAGGTTGAGTGATGCGTAGGTAGGCCCTGAGAGAGAGAGAGTGAGTCAAAGGTGGGATTTTGGGCGTCTGGGGCGATTTCCTAAAAAGTTTATGGGTCATGTTTATATAACCCGACGTTCGGTGAATATCGAAATTGTTTATTTTTTTATTTTTATATGTATATTTTTGCTAACTATTACTCAAACTCCAATACTTTTCAGCGTTAAGACACACTTTATTTTTAGGTGGCTGTTTTATATCTAAATCGTTAGATTTATTAGAGGCCTCTCGCCCCTAGGCCTAAGGATATTCCCAAGGGGACGAAGCCCTCTTGGTTACGTTCAAAATATATTTTCTCCACCGTCAAGATATTTTAAGATTTGGGGTGAAGGTAGGACAGCTTCCACTGAAAACAAATAAATACTCAAAACAAGTTTCCTTTATAAAATGGTTAATATTTTCATAAAAGATATTCACCTCCATCTAGAAGTCTTTGGGAATAATGTGCCAGTAAAGTTTAAATATTAGGTTTATCTTATTCACATATTCCATATTTGTCGTATTGAATGACAAGAGAACTGGAATATACTGTATATGTTGGAAATTTGTAAAATTTCGTCAGTAATATATTTTGATGTATTCTGAATATATTACACATCAAATTCCTTTTAAATGAAAGGTCGTGGACCATTTTCAAGAGAATAATGATACGTTTATTAAGTTTTACCGTTTTTGTAATTTTTTATTTTTCTACGTTTATTGAAACGTATTGCATTTCAGTTGTAGATTGTTGCCTTCCGTTCAAAGAATCCGAGTGGGATACATTTAAAACACGAAGAAAAGTAAAAATTAAATAAAACAAAGAAAAGTAAAAATTAAATAATCAGTAATTTAGAGACAAAGACGACCAAAAGTAATCATTATTCTCGTTTATCTGAAAGGGAAAAACGTCTCTGTTTTTGGGTGAGTCCTAAGGTCCACAAAAGGCTTCTTATTCCCATTAACACCTACCACACATACGGGGAAAAGGGCTTTAGAATTCGTTAGTTTTAAAATGGTTGCCAGTTTCGATCAAATGTCAAAGGAGGTGTCACACGAGCACCAATTCTGATCAAGTGCCAAAGGAGGTGTCACACGAGCACCAATTCTGATCAAGTGCCAAAGGAGGTGTCACACGAGCACCAATTCCGGTCAAGTGCCAAAGGAGGTGTCACACGAGCACCAATTCAGATCAAGTGCCAAAGGAGGTGTCACACGAGCACCAATTCCGGTCAAGTGCCAAAGGAGGTGTCGCACAAGCACCAATTTGATTATGTGCTAAAGGAGGTGTCCCATGAGCACCAAGCAACAATTCCAGTGAAGTGCTAATGAGGTGTCACACGAGCGCCAATTCCAGTCAAGTGCGAAAGGAAGTGTCACACGAGCATCAATTCCGATTAAGCGCCATAGGAGGTGTCACACGAGCACTAATTCTGATTAAGCGTCAGAGGAGGTGACACAAGAGCACCAATTCCAATCAAGTGTTAGAGTAGGTGTCATAAGAGCACCAATTCCAATCAGTTGTTAAGGCGTCACAAAAGCGCAGATTCCAATAAAGTGCTAAAGGAGGTGTCACATGAGCACCAATTCCAATCAATTGCTAAAGGAGGTGTCGCGAGCACCAATTCCAATCAAGTGCTAAATGAGGTGTGACACGAGTACCAGTTCGATAATGGGCCAAAGGAAGTGTCGCACGATCACCAATTCCAGTCAGGTGTTAACGGTGTCACACGAACACCAATTCTGATTAAGTGCTGAAGTAATTACTACACGACCATCAATTCTGATTGTGTACCAAAGGAGATGTTACACGAGCACTAATTCTGATTAAGCGTCAGAGGAGGTGACACAAGAGCACCAATTCCAATCAAGTGTTAGAGTAGGTGTCATAAGAGCACCAATTCCAATCAGTTGTTAAGGTGCCACAAAAGCGCAGATTCCAATAAAGTGCTAAAGGAGGTGTCACATGAGCACCAATTCCAATCAATTGCTAAAGGAGGTGTCGCGAGCACCAATTCCAATCAAGTGCTAAATGAGGTGTGACACGAGCACCAGTTCGATAATGGGCCAAAGGAAGTGTCGCACGATCACCAATTCCAGTCAGGTGTTAACGGTGTCACACGAACACCAATTCTGATTAAGTGCTGAAGTAATTACTACACGACCATCAATTCTGATTGTGTACCAAAGGAGATGTTACACGAGCATCAGTTCCGAACAAGTGACAAAGGTATCACACAACCACCAATTCCAGCCAAGTTCTAAAGGAGGTGTCATTGTCTTTTATCTTACAGCATCTTGCCGCCAGAATTTGCTCCATGAAGTAGCCAATATTTTGCCCTGTATTGGCACGAAATTGTCCGCTAATGTCAAGTTCCCAAAATCTTCGAATGTTCCCGACTGCAATTCTGCCACCGTTATTGGTTCCTTGTTGCTAAGTTTGGCAGCTGGATGCCGAAAGACTGTCAGAGTACGCACACATGGGACGGGCAACGTGAAGCTTGCAGGTGGAAATAGATTCTTTAGTATTACATAAAAAAAATTCTTAGTATTACAGCAATGACGTGAGACCATTCAATTATCTGTTTATTCTGATGTTTTGTCGGACAGCATTAATACGTTTATATTTGCAAGAGTTTTGTTTATCTGTTATTAATTGTCTGCTTTATATAGGCGTAAATTAGATGATAATGAACTGCCTTTTCATTCAACGTAAATATAGAGAGTAAATTGTGTTTGTGATGTCAAAGATATATGATTGATCGAGACTTTACTGTGTATGCATTTATGTAAACGTTTTCGTGTTATTATTATTATTATTATTATTATTATTATTATATTAAGTTGATAAGGTGTACAGAATGTCAGACAGCTTTATAGGCTTATATGGCTGGAGAGAGAGAGAGAGAGAGAGAGAGAGAGAGAGAGGAAATTATAGTCTAAGGTTTCTGCGCAGGGTTGCGTAAATGGATTTTGCTTAACGAGAAGTCGGTTTTGGTAGGCTTCTCTTTCGTGTTAGAGGAAGCTTAGAAAAGTAACACGTTGCTGGGAAGATGTTGATAATTAATTGTATTGAAGGTGTTCTCCTCTAATATTATTATATTGTCTTCATTCTCATCTAATTGTATTGTATTATCTTCATTCTCATGTAATTGTATTGTATTGTCTTCATTCCCATCTAATTGTATTGTATTGTCTTCATTCTCATTTAAGTGTATTGTATTGTCTCCTCCTCTGGTACTTCATGCAAGAGTGGAACCATAGCTAAAGATATCTTTGAGTTGTTCAGATGATTAAATTTATTTAATCATGCGAATACTGTATTTACTACTATTCCTTTCTTCCTCACACCGTCGGATTGTGGAATGGTATCTCTGAGGATGTTGTGCAGCTGGAACCTCAAAAGTGCAAGCTAAGATGCAATGCATTTCTGCCTCAAAAAAAAAACAAAAAAAAAAAAACTCGCATTTTGTAATGCATTTACATCTTTATCTATTTATTTATCTATATGTTAATGTATTTTTTCTTTTCTACTAACTGATCTGTTCTTTCTGTATTTCCTATCACCTGCTGTTACTTCTTTCAAATGAACACCTTATCCTTTGGAAGCTTGAATTACAGTCAATGGCACCTGTGAGCTTTTTGCATATGAATAAGGTCCATCTTCGAAATAATAATAATAATAATAATAATAATAATATTCAAACAGCTTTTGGACACTATGAAGTGACAAATTATACGTTATTTGTCAGATCTTAGGAAAGTGCAAGGTGATGAGTGTTTGTCAAACGTACAGTAGTAATATGAGAACAGTTATAAGGTTGTCGAGTATCAAATGATAGTCTATAATTAGGTACCAGTGTGCCAATACAGTAATTAGGGACTGAGGAAATCGTAATTGTTTATTTTACACATCAAGTGTGTTTAAGTGTTGAGAAGCTTAGGCAGGATTTTGTCAGATTTCTTGAAATGACAGTATACTTCATGATAGCGAACATAAATTGTTAAAATTAGTTGAAGTTCAGTCGGTAGTATGAAAGAAGCAAGGGTACTCTCTCTCTCTCTCTCTCTCTCTCTCTCTCTCTCTCTCTCTCTCTCTCTCTCTCTCTCTCTCTCTCAATTACTTAATGATATTGAATATAACATATTGTTTCAGTTAGTTGAAGTTCAGTCTGTAATATGAAAGCATCTCTCTCTCTCTCTCTCTCTCTCTCTCTCTCTCTCTCTCTCTCTCTCTCTCTCTCTCTCTCTCTCAATTACTTGTCAGCTCTAGAACAGAAGAAAGGAGAGACACTGAGGCAGTAAAGATAAGCTGTTCAGGCTATGATTGACGATGACGACTCCGAGGCAAATTTAAGCCGCTAATCATGTTAAATTCATAAGAGGTGATTTGCTTAAATGAATAAGGTTCGCGTTCCCCATTCTTCAATAATATGCAGATGAACTCGATTTGAATATTCATCCATAACTGGAGGGAGGGGGAGGGGCATTCTCTCTCTCTCTCTCTCTCTCTCTCTCTCTCTCTCTCTCTCTCTCTCTCTCTCTCTCTCTAAAACACACATGAACGCACCTAAGTTGATTGGGATCGGGTAAAATTGTGTTTGCGTTGTCTTCCTTATATACACACACACAGTTTAATATGTGTTTGTGTGTGTGCGCGCTCGCGCGCTCCGGATCATGTAATTATTTTATGAGTACTCTTTATCCTTGGGCAATAAAATATTAATCGAGAGCAAATATGATTAGAATTTTTCATTCGTTTGCATTTTGTTAGGTTCGTTTTGACACACACACACACACACACACACACACACACACATATATATATATATATATATATATATATATATATATATATATATATATATATATATATATATATATATATATATATATATATATATTTCCTTTTAGGTCGTTGTAATTTTAAGTCCATAGAACTTAAACAAAGTAAAAAGATTATAGTTAGTTTCCTTTACTATGTCCAAATAAAGACATCTCTTGTGTTTAGAGGCTGAACTTGAGTACGTTGAGGTTGCCTATTAGTGAAAAATATAGCGTTTACGCTATGTCCATAGTAGGTTCACTTGTAAGTAATTTGGTTACTTGTACTTTACGAATAGGGCATTAACCCCTCAAAAAATGTGTAATGTGCAGCACTATCTAAACGTTTCAGTTTTTTTTTTATTATTAGTAATTCGAACCCTCAGTTAAGTTTTAATCTTAAATGTATGACGAAATGCGTTTGAACATTGGGTGTTGATATCAATTCAGCACTGGTAAGTCATCAGATTCAGTAGGAAGGTACTTGTTAAAGACTGAATGTCTTAAACAAGCTTATAAGTATAGCACACATACAGATATTAGAGAGAGAGAGAGAGAGAGAGAGAGAGAGAGAGAGAGAGAGAGAGAGAGAGAGAGAATTGTAATGATTGCCTTGACTGTTGTAACAGATAATGAGATTTTTTTGTTTCTGCCATTTATTGGGTTCTGTTTGCAGCATTGCATATTACTACTGGTCAGTTAGAAACGGTTCCCTGTTAAGTGTTTTGTACAGTGATCACTAGTATAGTCGTGCTTCAACCGTGGATGAACCCCTTTGCACTACAACTTCCACAATATTAGTTACCTTGTACATGTACACTGAAGGATCATTATTGACCACCTGTAATTTGCTCGCTTTGTTTTATTAAGTAAAATGTGATAATTTATTTCCAATGTTTATTGTACCAAACTTCTGTACTTTTAGCTTATTTTTCTCTCATCACTTTTGAGCATTGCCCTGTATGTAAGTTTTTTTTTTTTTTTTTTTAGGCCAAGTTTATAGCCCCAAAGCGTCGAATTTGAGAAAGTATATGCGCACTTGATTTATCGTATTATATGTAATCTCAGAGAAGCGTTATTTCTTGTAATTCCCACGATTGGTTAAGTAAATGTTATAAAGACTGTAAGATTCCACACCATTTTGCTGCATTGATGACCCGGGAATCTGGAGAAAGCACGTGCAGAAAGTACATAAAACCAGAGACCCAAAAGATTTGTCATACTTCCTAGGTGAGAAGCTACGCCCGACTGATTGCTTAACTACTTACGAAAGGGATCAGTGGGTCTTCATTGATTGTCACATTCGGTTTGAACAATTGCCTTTAACAGTTTGTAGCTTTTGTAAAAGAAAACTATTGAGATGGCTATTTGTCTGTCCGTCCGCACTTTTTCTGTCCGCCCTCAGATCTTAAAGACTGCTGAGGCTAGAGGGCTGTAAATTGGTATGTTGTTCATCCGCCCTCCAGCCATCAAACATGCCAAATTGCAGCCCTCTGACCTCATTAGTTTTTATTTTAGGTTAAAGTTAACTATGATCGTGCGTCTGGCACCGCTACAGGTGCCAACAACACAGGCGACCATCGGGCCGTTGCTGGAAGTTTCTTGGGCCACGGCTGAGAGTTTCATGGACCTTGGCTGAGAGTTTCATACAGCGTTATATGCTGTACAGAAAACTCGATTGCGCCCTAGACACTAAGGCGCAACTTTCCTTGTTAATTATTGTAACAAAATTTTTGTTTCATTGTCCGTGCAGCGAGAAATGTGTTTATTTTGTGATTTTTATTATATATATATATATATATATATATATATATATATATATATATATATATATATATATATATATATATATATATATATATATATATCGCCTGTGGTTGAATAGGCCGCAGCAGTTACCAGTTTGTGTTCGTTACCAACTTGAATATGTATATTGTCAGTATAGACGTACTTGAATAATGCATTGAGTTTATGTGGAAATAATTAGATTTATGGTCATACTTATAACCAGAAATCATATTCTTTCATTGTTTTAGTAATATGTATATTCCATTTCAAGGATGACATTAAATTGTATTCACACAAAGCAGTACCAACCTTAGTTTTGTGAAGCGTATTTGTGCAGAAACAAATGGCTGATATTAAAGCTTTTGCGTAATTGGTGTAAGGGCAAATGATATTAATCACTGTCATTTTTTATTTTCCAGCTTTAGAGAGAAAGATTTCGATGCGGGTCAACAAAGAAGAACTAGTACAAAAGGGCATCCTCTTGCCCGACTCCCCTACCTCACCTATAGCCGAAGGTAAGTCTCCCCTTTAAGTTCTTGATAGAAAATGGGTCTGGCAGACTTTCCAAATATTCAAAGAAAACGAACTAACTCTGTTTGGAAGGGTAACTTTAACTTTATATCTTCATCGGATTTTCGTCTCTTCAAACATCATTTACGTAACCAAATTGTTTCTGTGCAAGGTACTCGTTTAGCATATATTGGATTTGAGGTAATAGTGCAGGGATATGTTGATATAGTAGGGGGTAAGACTATGACACTTTAGGTCTCATACAAGGTTTTTAGCACATCAAAAATACCGGGGAAAGTCATAATTCATACGGCATTGGTGTAACAATTAGTTTTGGATTATATTAGTCCCAAGAGGAGCAAGGATTATAACATCTATATTAACATCAAATAGAAAAATAATGAGTAAGTTCCCTAAGAACAGTGTTTATGTGATTTTTAACCAGTAAATGACAGAAGAAAGTGATTTGAAAGTTGTCTTGTGTAAAATAATATTTTATATTCGTTTTCCTGTGACTACCCGTGATCTCTCTACTTCTAAAAATTGATATATTAGTGATTGTGTGATACGATTATAAAGAAATTATATACAGTGAAGTTAACTCTACTTGTGTTCAAAAGTCCATCCTTGCCTAAACGTGAACGAACTCCCAAATTAGGTGGTCATATTATATAGCATTCTTGTCACGTTTCACGCCGAATTACGTAACGAACGATTTCGTTTTATGTTTGGGATGAAAGAGAGAAATCCGCTTGTGTATTATTATTTCGGTTACGTCTCTAAGTCTGTGTGGTGTTGATATAATCATTCTTGTAGTATACAGGGGGTGTTTAATCAGTGGTGAAGACCCTCCAACCCACTTCCCCTCCCCAACCTCCCACCTCCTCTTTTCTTCAATCGTGGGAGCAACAAACCACCACCCAACCCCCTTTCCTAACTTCCCTTAGGAGTTCTGCTTCACTCTGGCCCTGTCATTGATTTCAAGAGTTGAACCAGCAGTCCTTTAGTCTCTCTCTCTCTCTCTCTCTCTCTCTCTCTCTCTCTCTCTCTCTCTCTCTCTCTCTCTCTCTTATACCATCCCATCACCTTTATAACCTTTACGTAAAACAGGTCTTCTCTACCTTTCCCTCTCTATTTTCGTGATCTAATTCGGCATAGGGGGTCAAATATGATGTAGGGGGTTCCTAATTGGCATTCTCTCTCTCTCTCTCTCTCTCTCTCTCTCTCTCTCTCTCTCTCTCTCTCTCTCTCTCTCTCTCTCTCTCTCTCTCTCATTTTTTTCTTACCTTTCCTCGACATTCATCCATCGTGGGCAGTATATATTTTTCCTTCCCCCACCCCCTTTTTTTTTTTTAGCTTTGTGTTAGAATCGCCTCGACTTCCTACTAGACTTTGACTTGATCCTTTAAGACTCTCTCTCTCTCTCTCTCTCTCTCTCTCTCTCTCTCTCTCTCTCTCTCTCTCTCTCTCTCTCTCTCTCTCTCATAGCAGCCCATCACCTTTACAGCAATATGTAAAATAGGTCGTCTTTCTCTTTCCTTTTTTTTGATTAGTGAATAAGCAATAGGAGACATTTCTTTCGAAAGTTTCTCTCTCTCTCTCTCTCTCTCTCTCTCTCTCTCTCTCTCTCTCTCTCTCTCTCTCTCTCTCTCTCTCTCTTTCAATTTACTGTAGTTTGTTTTACACCAGTGTGTTATATGGCTTGTGATTTGGTACTTACAAAAATGCTGTTTGATTGAAGTGTATATCTTTTATGTATGGGTATTGTGGCATGGTGATGGAGAACTTTGTTCATATATGCAAGGTCTTTGGTTCGATTCCGGTCCTTTGCCCACCAGTCGACCCACTGACTTGTGAATGGGTAGGCTACTAGCGTCAGCAAGGGTCAGTGGAGAAGAGCATACATCTATAATATGTGTGTGTGTGGGGGGGCGGTTTTATGGGTAATAAACATTTAATTAGGTTTGCATCTCCTTAAACACAAAAATAATATAAAGAGCAGTTAAGGGGTATGCTAGCAAAATGTTACAGGTTTATAATACTCTTTTAGTGTCTGTTTTAGCGGTACTCACATGATTATTATCATTTCACATGGATACAGTTTTATTCCATCTTTATAAACCTGAATATCCAAACACATTTAGCATGGTGGACTGTCATTAATAACGAATATATAAAATGGGATGTTTGTGAGTAACGGGATTATTAAAAACTAACGCATGAGCTAACATAAGTATGCCCTATTGGTTTGTAAACACTCTCTCTCTCTCTCTCTCTCTCTCTCTCTCTCTCTCTCTCTCTCTCTCTCTCTCTCTCTCTCTCTCTCTCTCTCTCTCTCTCTCAATAATCCTCAGAGGGATATCAACGAATGTTTTTCTCGGGTCTTCGTAGTCATCACGTTGGAATCAGTGCTTGATGGGAGTACGGAGCTTCGAGGTGTGAAGCGCACATTTTTCTTTTGCCGAAAAATAGAACATTCTTTTTCACCCCGCAGGGGATAGTGCCGTCAGTGTACCTCACGAGGTGCACTGTGCACATTACTTAAGGTTCTTTGCAACGTCCCTTCGGCCCCTAGCTGCAACCTCTTTCAGTCCTTTTACTACACATCCGTTGATATTCTCTTTCTTCCATCTTCCTTTCCACCCTCTCTTAACAGTGATTTCAGCATTATTTTCACCACATTCCAATTCCAAACATTCGGTTTCACGATGAACTCCTGTGTGGAATGTAATTCTTTCAGTCTAGAGAGACTTCAGGCTTGTGATTGCGAATTAGGCTGAATATCAGACAGTAGTACGTTCGCTCTGCTAGTTAGTCTTTTTAGAATAGTGAGCATACTCAACAGTGGGTCTGATCAGTCCTTGGATCGGTGGTCGCCTGTGAAATTTAGACGCCGTTGGTGGCACGTCAGCTCTCGTGAAAAGATAACTCCGTTTTGAAAAACGTATCGGAAACTTACAACCAACCTTGAGGGTCTGAAGTTAGAAGCCATCGGTCACATTCAGGCCTGAGACACTGCCCGGGGAGCGATAAAACGTAACAGAATAGAACGTAGAAATTATTCGTTGTGAAGTCCGTTCCTGGCGTTACTTTAACCATAGGAATTCGTAGCCATGGGTAGTTTTTAACTTAATCTTTATTTGTCATATTCTACTGGTCTCCATAATGTCATTGAATAGCATGTTTCGAATTTATATTAAAAGATGAATTGTGCCGTTGACGAGTTCATATTTTATTTTTAATTAAGAGATAGACCTTTTGTTACCACCAAATTTAGCTTTCCGCTGGGAACTTTACACAGACGTACTTTTAGTAATAATAATAATAATAATAATAATAATAATAATAATAAAAATAATAATAATAATAAAAGCATCAACAGTAAAAAATTATGATACCATGATTACATTTTAGAATAGGCAAAAGTAAGTCAGTCAGTCACTCCAGCTCTAGCCAGGGACAGCAATGTTTTACGTTCCAGAGTGAAATAGTCTCTCTCTCTCTCTCTCTCTCTCTCTCTCTCTCTCTCTCTCTCTCTCTCTCTCTCTCTCTCTCTCTCTCTCTCTCTCCGGTGCAAGGGACATGAGGCCATTCTTTCCCACTGAAAAATACGGTTTCTTCTTCTTCTTCTTCTTCTTCTGCAGCTGCTGGTGCCGTGTCGCAATAACTTCAAGAAATCAAAAAGCCACACAGGCGTTGATAAGCGAATCAAAGTCTCTTGAGAATGGTGCTGCAGTAACGTTCAAGAAAAGGGTTTTATATTATCTCTCTCTCTCTCTCTCTCTCTCTCTCTCTCTCTCTCTCTCGCTGATGGCTTAGGATCACAGTAAAATGTAACATTTGCCGGGAATGTTGATTTGATTTCATAAGATGCTTGGTGTGTTGCCAGTATGAAGCCCTCCCAAATTGGCAAAGGAACAAGTTATTGCTTCTAGGGAGGGGGAGAAGAAATCTGGGGACATGGGGTAGTGTCACCTTAATCCTTCAGATCTATGTCTCGTATTCCAGGACTGGGGAAAAAACAAAAAATAAAAATAAATGAAATAAAAAAAAGGTGAAGGAAAGGCAGCCAACTTCATCTGCCATCTTAGCTGACTCTTCAAGGGTCATTAATACGCCTTAGATAACTCTCTCTCTCTCTCTCTCTCTCTCTCTCTCTCTCTCTCTCTCTCTCTCTCTCTCTCTCTCTCTTGTATGTGGTGTACTTAGTAGGGATGGGAGGGGTGTAATTATGTAGAATCTCTCTCTCTCTCTCTCTCTCTCTCTCTCTCTCTCTCTCTCTCTCTCTCTCTCTCTCTCTTGTATGTGGTGTACTTCGTAGGGATGGGAGGGTGTAATTATGTAGAATCTTCTCTCTCTCTCTCTCTCTCTCTCTCTCTCTCTCTCTCTCTCTCTCTCTCTCTCTCTCTCTCTCTCTCTCTCTATTTTGTGTGTTAGTAGGAATGGTAGGGGTGTAATTTTGTAGAGCCTCTCTCTCTCTCTCTCTCTCTCTCTCTCTCTCTCTCTATGTGATGTGCATAGTAGGGATGTAACTATATAGAGCAGTATTTTGAGGTTGTCTCTTTGTGTAGATGTGTTCTTGGGTGATCGGTTGATAGGCTTCGTTAGTTGTTGATGTAGATACAAGGACGTTCTTCCCCCATTTTCCTTATTTACTCAGCTGGAGTTTTGTTGTTGTTTTGTTTGGTATTATGTTTGCTGTTGTATCATTTTTTCATGGTATAATTTTTATGGAGCTTTGATTAGAAATATTTTTCGATTTTTTTTATACAATTTGCAACAGCATATTACCAAGATTGGTGTTTTTTCCTTTTAAATGAAAGGACTTTAGTTTTCGGTAATTTTTATATTTTTTGTCATTGCTTATTTCTCCTATAGTTTTTGTCACTCTCGTGGTGGGTTGTTTAACATTGTTAGTGTAACTTCCACTTGAAAAATCCTTGGTATTCTAGCTCATATATATATATATATATATATATATATATATATATATATATATATATATATATATATATATATATACTGTATATATATATAACATTTTTTTATTAAAATTGTCTCTCTGTAGTCGTGCTAATCCCCACTCCCTGGATGGACGGATACGAGCATCAGGTAATCAAAGAAAAAACTATATATATAGATATCACTAATGCACATTCTCTCTCTCTCTCTCTCTCTCTCTCTCTCTCTCTCTCTCTCTCTCTCTCTCTCTCTCTCGCGTGAAAAGTTATAGTTTGACCATTTATATCTGAAGTTAGAAAATAATTGGCACTAATTAGTCGCTCATTGTCGCTGGCAAAGTGTGCAATTTGAGCGAACAGCGAATATCCCTCTCCCCTTATAGGAAATAAATGTAGGGGGATTTGCGCCCTCGTTTGTCAATATTCCAATTTAG
This sequence comes from Macrobrachium rosenbergii, assembly GCF_040412425.1. Lineage (NCBI taxonomy): Eukaryota > Metazoa > Arthropoda > Malacostraca > Decapoda > Palaemonidae > Macrobrachium > Macrobrachium rosenbergii. Next base: position 37,098,241 of record NC_089754.1, on the reverse strand, counting down.
TTGTTGGGCGGATTTTTTTTTCTCTTCTTTTTTTAGGTTGCAATAATGATGCGGCTAATTGTTATACGATACGGCGTCACAAAAATTTCGTTTGTCGTGTCATTATTGTGGTGGTGGTTATTTTGTTTGTTTGAAAAAATTGCTTCTATTTTAGTTTCCTCTTTTTGTATATTGGTTTGTTATCAGTTTGTTAAGTTATTCCATAGTTTCATGATTTTTACTGAATTGTTATGCGCAGTTATTGTCTTGGGGTTATGTTTATAAAGGAAATATCTTGCAGTTTAGGTTCTTCTGTGGTTTGTTAGTTTTTATTAATTTGTTATTGCTAGTTGTTGCTTTGGTGTTCTGTTATAACGGAAGTATTTTTCAGTATGTTCAGTAAAAACGTAATTAATATAAAGGTATATATTACATTCTTCATCATTATGACGTTTCTTTCAATGATTATCTCCTCACTCAACATCAGGCTTTGAAAGTCATCATCGTTAATCCTCCATCTTCGTCTTCTTATCTTCCTCTCATTTCTTCCTGTCATTCTCCTCCTCCTCCTCCTCCTCCTCCTCATTATCACCCCATCCCCCTCCCCATTCCATCCCCTTCACCATCTTCTCTCGCATGTATTCCTCTTTCTTCATCTTCTTTTCTTCCTCCTCTCATTTCTACTCCTCCTCCTCACCCTCATTCTCTTCCTCCTCCTCCTCATCCTCATTCTCCTCCTCCTCATCCTCATTCTCTTCGTCCTCCCCCTCATCCTCATTCTCTTCCCCCTAATTATCATCCCCTCCCCCTCCATCTCCTTCACCTTCTCTCTCATGTGTTCCTCTATCTTCGTCTCCTCTTCTTCCTCCTCTCATTTCTTCTCATTTTCCTCCTCAGCTTCCCTTTCTCCATCTACTCTCGCATGTGTTCCTCCATGTGCATCTTCTCTTCTTCTCTCATTTCTACTCCTCCTCTTCCTCTTCATTATCATCCCCCCCCCTTCACCATCTTCGCTCGCATGTGTTTGCCTAGATGTCAGGGCCTAATCACGCGAGGGCCATTGCTCCGAAAATGAAGAAGAGTCTGGCGCAGAAATTAGGCTTCGGGAAGATATTAGGTTTTAGCTATGAGGGATTATTATTATCATCTTCAGGAGGAGGGGGTTGCAATGCCTCGCGGTATCTGAAGTAGTAATGTTGTTGTTGTTGCTGTTTTGTTAGAGATTTGGAATTTTTCTGGGTCTTCTTGTTAGCATCGGGAGGAGCAGAACGCATGCATGTGTCTTTAGTAGAATGTTTTTGTTCTTTTTGTTAGTAATATATAATTTTTCATGTTTTTGCAATCATCTTGAGGAGCATAACTCATGCGTTTTTATTTTATTTTATTTTTGTTATTGTTTTAGTGTAATTGTTTTTAAATTATTTTATTCCTTTTTGTGGAATTTACTTGTTATTTATTTTAGATGTCTGGCGGTATCTTAAGTAGAATGTTGATGTTGATTTTGTTTGAAATTTGGAATTTATTTGAGTTTTTGTAATCATCTGGAGCATAACTAATGCGTTTTTATTTATTTATTTTTTTTATTTATTTTAGATCCCTCGGGATATCTTAAGTAGAATGTTTTTATTGGTTTTGTTAGAGATTTGTAATTTGTGTTTCTATAATCATCTGGAGCATAAGTCAGATTTTTATTTTTGTTGAATTTTTTTTTTTTTTTTTTACATTTTTGTCAAGGACAGCGTGAAATATAAATGTATGTGTAATGTTGTTGTCGTTGATGTTTGAGATTGTTTGAGATTTTTTGCTTGTGCATGTGTTTGTGTGCTGTTTATTATCTCAGTAATTCGTGTAGGTGTCAGTTGACTCTGGAATAAGGAGAAGAAATTACAACGGATGTCATTCGAGTTCTCTGAAACCCCTATAAATGATTGCCTGTCGACCGGCGCTTGGAAATTTTTAACCCCTCGGTCAGTTGAAAAGTAAAACACGCATGACTGCTCCACGTTTTCACCACCATGAATATCAAGTGGCCTTCTTTGAACACAACTGGATCTCTCTCTCTCTCTCTCTCTCTCTCTCTCTCTCTCTCTCTCTCTCTCTCTCTCTCTCTCTTAATGTCACTGGGGCATTTTTTCCAAGTTTTTTGTTCTTTTTTTTTTTGCTTCATTAGTTCAGCTGTCTTTTTGTATGTCGTCTGCTGCATGTTTTCATTTGATTTTAGAAAAGGGGGACATTTAATTCTATTTACAATATTTTTCGTTACTCTTTTATGTTTATATATATATATTATTTTTTAAATACTATCCCCCTCGCCATACGCGATTTCTTTTTCTTTTTGTTTATTTTTTTTATTTATTTATTTATTTTTTTGAAACCCTGATTATGATTTAAAAGTTTGGTGTTTTGCGTTGTTATTTTGCCCGGAATTTTAGACACCGAAATCATATATATTGCACAGTTGCATTCGGGTGGTTTATGCAAATTTCATGCGACGTTTTGTGGGTTTTCCGTTGCTCTTTAACAAGATATTGGATAACATTTATTTTCAAGGGTTTTTGTTTGTTTTTTAAAAGATTTGCTGATATGAATTTTGGTTATACATTGATGGTGAGGAGAACTTAATTTTTGTATTGTGTGTGTGTGTGTGTGTGTGTGTGTGTGTGTGTGTGTGTGTGTGTGTGTGTGTTGGGTAGACCGTCGACTGGAGTTGTTGGAAGGTATTGTGTCGAGGGTCGAGACCCGGCAGCACCGATCCATTTATCACTTATAAATACCCCTTCGGTGATATTTCCCCATCGGGGATATTCCCGAAGTAGCGTGAATTTGATATTAAACAACATTTGTAGCTTCATGATTGTATATAAATCACGGTGTGATAAAAATTTCATAGACAGATAGATAGATAGGCAGGTGTCGACGACATTTGATGTTTCAAACCAGTTTTATTAACTAATCAATCAGTCTCCTAAATTGGATGTGTTCAGCATATGGAGTCACTGCCGGTGCTCGAAAAATATGATTAATTACTATTTAAAAAATACAATAACCGAAAAGTGACAGCTACATTACAGTAAACTGCCTTTCAAGTAAATTTGAAAACGAAAACTATTTTTACCTTAAAACCTTCAAATGCGAGACACTTAACGGCAACCACTGCTCAAACGTTTCCTTTTATCAGGAGAGCTCACTCAGGAAACGTTCACGATCTCACTCCAGATAACGTTTTAGTCACCGGATGAGGAGGGCGGATTTTTAAAGAGATCAGCTGTAATGAAAGAGATGTGAAGAGTATCACCTAGTGGAAAGATTTTTTTTTTTTTTTTTTTTTGCGTTGTAAGGTATTGAGTAATTGTTTCTCTCCTGGAATGTTATAAAGGACCAGGCAGTGTGTATTTTCTGTTATCTTCTGTGACTTTCAGATGGACACCCATGCTCTTTAGAAACTTAAATTTCATGTATATACAGTATATATGTATATATATATATATATATATATATATATATATATATATATATATATATATATATATATATTTATATATATATATATATATATATATATATATATATATATATATATATATATATATATATATATATATATATATATCTGTAAGCCCTTCAAAAGAAGGCACCATGCTTACCCCATATGAAAAATGGGAAAAAGCACGTTAAACGAAGAAGAAGATATATATACATACATATATGTATGCATATATATACACATATGTATATATACACACACACACACACACATATATATATATATATATATATATATATACATATATATATATATATATATATATATATATATATATATATATATATATATATATATATATATATATATATATATATATATGTACATATACAATCCATATATGTATGTATATAGACACAGTTCTCCGCTACTTTATTTTTCTTTCTAAATTATTTTAACAAAAAAGTCGAATTGCAGAGCAACCTTTTTCTCCACCTCTCCTTCCCGCGAGTCCCTGGTTTTAAAACCGGGATCCTCTTTAAACTTTGCAGCTTGCAAGGCAAAGGCAAGCACAGGAGGAAGGGACGTGCTTTGATTAACCCCAAGGAGTTAGGGTCATCCCCCAATCCCGTCAAGCTTGAGCCCTGTGCTTGCAGGCGTCTTTGGGCCCACATCTTTTTCACCGCTCTCTTTTCGTGTCCAGGATTTTTTTTTTTTTTTGTGTCAGTATTACTTCTTGCTGGAATTTCTCGATTCGTATTTATTTGTTATGTCGTTTCTTGTTTTCGTAATTTCTTAAGAGTTATTTTGATTTATTTGCTTGCGTTATTGTGCTTCAGTGCTTTCCTATGTCTCTTTTTATTCTCTTTGATTTGCTTTTTAAATAAGAGTAAAGATTTATTATTTTCTTTTGTCTGGGGCTGGATCCAGAAGATTAACTCTCTGGATGTCATGGATTTAATTTTGAATGTCAGTAATAATTGCCTGGGCAATTTTTGGTATAACATTTGTGTCGCTATAAATAATCATACATACATGCATATATATATATATATATATATATATATATATATGTTTATATATATATATATATATATATATCGTATGTTTGAAATATGTATGTATGTATGTATGTATATGTGTGTGTGTTTGTGCTTTATTTATATTAATGATTTGTTTACTTCTGGTCAGTCCCTAGTTTTTTTCATGAAAAAGCCTTATTATATATGAGCCTACTCAGTTTGTCCTTTAAATAGTGGTTATTTTTCGTTCTTTATTTACTTTCCGTTCTTTATTTCTTCTTTGGGTTAATAATGTTCGTTTTGTTGTCAGTTTACGTTGATCCCATTTCCTTGATGAGCCAACGTCTTTTATTTGAGAGAACCTCTGTTGTGGAACTCATGGAATGCGACGGGAATCAGTCCTTCATTCCAGCTCATGTAGGTCAGATTGCGTGTGTAATGATCCGTAAAGGGGAGTAAGGGAGTAATCATGTTGTTAGCACAGCATTCTGTATTGGACTGCGTTTATATTTTCAATTTCAGTGCGCACGCACACACACACACATTGCATGTCTGGATCCCAACTTTATACTTTTAGCCTTATAGTTTCATTTTGGAATGATTGAAAACTTATTTGAAGTCATTACTTATCTCGGGTTATTAAGTTATCTTTTTCCTAAGAACATCTCATAAGAAATGCGGGTAAAAACCTTAGTCGGTTTTGTAGGTGTCCAGAAGCGAAAGGAATTCGTAAAAGTTGTCGTGTATGTTTGGCGAGTCAGGGAATCGAAAGTTTGTTTTTGCAGTGACGAAGAAATATTAGGACTTACTAAGTCGTTTAGAGCCAATTATCCGTCGCTTAAAAATCAATCAATAAATAAGTAAAATGAAATGAAAGTGTAGTCGCCTTAATACAGGGTTGTGTTCGGGCAGAAATATCTGAATTACTGTATCAGTCGTCGTACAGTGTTGATCCCCCACAAAATAATTAAACAATGAATGAATATCCAATAAATAACTACCTGTCATGACACTTGGGAAATATTAGAATCACTCAAAGCTTTATATCATTACCTCTTTCATAAACTTAATAATTCGCCTGCTAAAGGTTAGAAGAGAAACGATCTGCACAGCTCGATGCCTCTTTTGTGTTCTTTGCCCCAGGGATTGCTTTTGACAGCTGACAAACAGCAGCTTTCCAGGAGTTTTATCGAGAGAGAGAGAAAAAGAAAGAAAGGAAAAAGAAAGTCACGAATAATGTTGGTAAATATCAAGAATTGTCCCTCTCCCTCGGGCAGTCATCACCCAGAGAGAGAGAGAGAAGAGAAAGAAAAAGAGTTGAAGAAACGACTGTGAGAGTTGTTTAAGTGTTGTTTGTGTCTTTTGTTTCTGCTGAGTTTTGTTATGTTTTTTTCTATCACAGATTTGTTCGTCCTTCATTGAAAGCGGTATTTAGTAATTCGTTAAAATCGTTGCTGTGAATTACGCATAGGCAAACTTATTGAATGTTTCTTATTACATATGAAAACTATAAACTTTTAGAATGTACTTCTTACCTATGAAAATGATAAACCTATAGAATGTACTTCTTACTATGAAAATTATAAATTTATATATTATACTTCTTACCTATGAAAATGATAAACATAGAATATATTTCTTACCTATGAAAATTATAAACTTATAGATTATACAATCTTGCTTATGAAAATTATAAACATAGAGTATATTTCTTACTATGAAAATGATAGACTTATAGATTATACTTCTTACAATGAAAATTATAAACCTATAGAATATACTTCTGTGAAAATGATAAACTTATAGATTATACTTCTTGCTATGGAAATTATAAACTTACAGAATATACTTCTTACTTTAAAAATGATAAAATTATGGAACATATTTCTTATTTAGAATTTATGACTTACGAATGAAAATTATTAATGGACGTCATACATAAAAGATACAGTATTGCGGTATGTAAGATACAACGGAAGGAAAACATTTATTTCCTCGAATAACGTATTGTTATGGTGCTGTTGTATACGAAATGAGTGGCCTTATAAATGAAAATTTATTGGAGTCGTATTTTATTATTATTATTATTATTATTATTATTATTATTATTATTATTAGGGTTTTCTTGTTTTGAATATGTCGAAATGCTTTCAAATCAGTTAAATGTTTGTGTACTGGTTCAGTTAATATTTTATTATTACCGTAAATTAATCCCTAGCATCGCTTTCTAATACCCTTCTCATGTGGGCTTTCTAACCTCATATATTTCCCTATTTTGTGGTTGATATTTCGTAATGGTACAGCGTTCCTTAATGAAACCTTTCAGGTAATTGGATGATTTCTGTTTTCATTTGTTGCTTTTAATTTTATTATATATATGGGAAAGGCCATGGGCATGTTGCATTTTGGAGGCGGTAATTCAAAGGACCTAGCAAAACAGAACTTCCGTATGTTCTAAAAATATGTCTTTGCGAGATCTGTTTATATTAGTTTTACGTTCTCACCTTTAAAGTTCAGTATCGGCGAAAAGCAAGAGGGATTTGCGTGCAGACGAGGCTTTAATTCCGAGAATCCACGAGCCGATTTCCTGTACTTTTCCTCTTTTACGTAATTGAATCCTGTCTGGCCCAAACCCGGACAATAGAGCAACGCTATTCCAATACTGACAAGGCATTATTGTAGAAATCACATTTTCTCGGGAGCATTCTTTTATTATTATTTTTTTTTATGATTTTTTGTGGTGTCGATGGTCTGATCTCAAGATCCATTTAAGGGTCGTATTGAAAGATGAAATTTTAAATGTCGTCTTAGAAGCGTTTCGCTTTTATCTCATCATCAAGTTATTGGAAGGTGTCATGTGTAGAAATTTCTGAAGATTATGCACTTATATGCTTGAACGATTATTTCTGCATTAGGTTTGACTTTTAGGTTAAGCAGAATTATTATTTCAGTTAGCGTTGTATGTTCTTGTGTGTGTGTGTGTGTGTGTGTTTTTTTTTTTTTTTTTTTTTTTTTTTTTTTTTTTTTTTGCGTCCAACCTGACGGTGACTTGTTCAGACTTTTGATGAAAAAAAAAAAATCACGTTGGTCCTTATCCTCTTTTTCTGTGTCAGTGCCCCGAAATAATTTTCTTGTTATTTTTGTAAGGTGTGTGTGTGTGTGTGTGTATATATATATATATATACATGTATGTGTGTGTATGTGTATGTTCGGAAAAGAGATTGCCTTCTTCAGAAAAGTGTTATTTTTGACATTTTTTCCCCGGGAAAGGAAAAATCCTCCTAGTATAATTTTCTCTTTCTGCTGATTCCTTTTCCATTGCTACGTTATATAAGATCCGGTGTATTCTATGCGAGTTTTATACCTCTCATTTCGTGTTATGGCATAGACCGGAAGGTGAGATTTTTGTGTTTTGTTTGTACGCAGCTTTCTAGAAAAAAAGTAAAATTAAAACTCATATCAGGTTATTTGGGTATGATTTGGATGACTATGGAAACGTCTGTCTGTATGTGTCTTTTTCGAAAAAAAATTCCAGATCCTCATTAGGTGACTAAATAAAAAAATGCTTATTTAAAAAAAAAAAAAAAAAAAAATTTTTCAGAACCTCATCAGGTCGCTTAAGTAAAATAAAATAAATAATCCGCATTTATTCACATATCTTTCTCTGAGGAAAAGTTTCAAAACATCAAGTGACTTGGGGTTGTAAACAAAAAAATCGTATTGAATTTTGGCTGTGCTGCACGACAGAAAGAAAACAGGAACATAACGTAATTAATCACTTACTGAAATATCCCCCCCCCCTCCCCTTTGTTAAAAGGTCTGGTTTCTTTGGTGTCTCTTCCACCCCCACCCCAGCGTGACTAGTGTGTTTTCCCCCCTTGTAAGAATGAATGGGATTTGGGAATTTCCCCTTACTCACGCTCCCTGGCGCCCGGCCTGTTGGTTAGAGCCGGGGGGGGGGGGGTTGTCTTTGCCTGTGCTTTTGATGTTCTGCACAGCTGGAAATCAAACACATGGAGAGCACTATATAACGTTTCACTCGCCCTGCGACACATGCAGATGTAATCTTGCTGCTGTGGCGTTTGAGATTTATTTTCTATTTTATTTATTTTTTTTTTTATTTTTTTATCCTTTAGTTTTGTTTTAGGATAGGTTGAAAACTCGTGTTATGGTGTATTGGGATTTTTTTTTGTTTCCATGTGTTTTGGTGTAATTTTTTTTACTGTTTTGTGGAATCACTTGTGATCGAGTGCACACACGCGTACGGATTAACACGCAGTGTTTTATTTTTCCTGTGGTACACAAGCATTTATACATAACGTTTCAGTGTGATTAATCATTAAATGTTTATATATGAGTGTATATACATAATGTGTTTGTGTTTCTTGATTAATCATTGTAAGTGTATGCGTGCATACACACACACACACACACACACACACACACATATATATATATATATATATATATATATATATATATATATATATATATATATATATATATATAATGTGTGTTTGTTTAATGTTGGCTGTTGGCAATGATTTACGAGCGCGCAAGCTCGAATTGATAGAAGAAAACCGCGCCCGAAACCGAACAGAAATGATTTAACGCACTGAAATGATTTCGGAATAGAGAGAGAGACTCTGTATCCCTCCCCTCATCGTTATGGAAGGGATGAATGACAGCAAGTTAAGTAAACAGTCTTGAGAAGGTAATGGTGATGCAAGAGGCAGAGAGGAGATCATAATTATTATGGCTTCAGATTAACGATGGGAGGAAAGATAGGAGAAGGAAGGAGATATGAAGGAGGAGGAATAGAAGGATAAGGAGTGTTTGGTTGTAGTATGAGGGAGGGGGAGAGAGAGAGAGAAAGGGGAGGGAGGGAGGGGAGGGAGGAGAGAGAAGAAAGAGAGAGAGAGAGATGGTGGAGGTGGGTTCCATTGGTGGTGTGTATGTGATGGGCGCATGATCATGGCGAGAGGGGAAAGAGGTTGAGGAGGAGGAGGAGGAAGAGGAGGAGGAGGAAGGGGAGGAGGAGGAGGAGGAGGAGGAGGAGGAGGAGGAGGAGGAGGAGACTCGGCAGCAGCGGGCGGGCGGGCGGGCGTCGGGACTCCAGAGCCAGCGAGAGCTGGAGGAGAAGGGTAAGAAGAGTCTCATCGTCGTCGCCTCCTGCCGCTGGTGCTTCTGACTCTCCTCCTGCTGTGGTGCGTCGTCTAGTCTAGTCTAGTGTTTACTGCTATGCCGCCGCCGTCGTCATCGTCCTCTGTCCCCTCGACGCCGGCATGTATTTACATCTCCCACCGCCGCCGCGTCGTCACTCGCAACGTCCGCCCATCATCGTCTTCGTCGTCGTCTTCGTCGTCGTCTTCTGCGGCATATTGCCGTCGTGACCGGCCTGCGTCTGTCTGTAGTGTCATCTACCCGAGTAATTCCCCTTGGACAGTGTGTGCACTTTGTGTCGTAGTGTAGGTCTTTAGTTAGAGTTCCCTTAGAAAGCTTCCTGTGGATATGTTAAGAAGAGTGTGGGTGTCATTTTGTGCTTAGTGACCCTTTTGCTACTGCTTCTTCGCTGTCTAAAATCAGACCTCTTTTTTGACTTGCACCCACCCCTACCCCCATCCAGCCCCCCTAGCTGCCAGCATGGGCTTCATAGCAGAGAGAGAGAGAGAGAGAGAGAGAGAGAGAGAGAGAGAGAGTGTGTGTGTGTGAGAGAAAAGAGAGTGAGAAAAAAGAGAGAGAGAGATGCTATATTGACCTTGGCCACATCTAGCACTCCCCCTCAGCTGGGCTGTTCATGGTCAATAGGATGCTGTTCTTTTGTGTATAATTATCTCCACGTGTGTCTGTGTCTGTGTATACTATATATGGCCCGCTCTGGCGGGGGTGATTGTGTTCTTGAATGCTTGTCTGTGCTTTTGTCCGTGAGTGTTCACTTGTCTGCATTAAAGCGACGACAACGTTTCCAGTGCCTGCCGCCTGCCTCTGCTGACGGTGGTGATGATGGCGGTGGTGACAGCCAGCAGCTAGCAGCTTGCCTGCCTGCCTGCCTGCCTGCAGCAGTACCCCTGCTTCACCTTTGGCTCTCGCTGTTTGTTTTTTGTTCCTTTATCTCCTTTTTTCTCTCTTCTTCAAGTGTCTGCTGCATTTTACGGCTCCTCTCGAATGGTACGTGATTTAGATATTTTATTACCTGGCGGCCCATTGTGCGGCCGGCATTGGAAAGCGGCACCATTTTATCCCCGTCCTAAATCTTGGGAGTGAATTTGATCTTTTGTTTTCAAGTTATTTTATGCTTCTCTTGGTACCAAAGAGACTTTGACACGATGCGATGATACAGGGAGAAATATGTTGGCTCTGCGATGTTGTCAACATGTGGAAGAGCTGTATAAACATTTGGATTTGCGATGATGTCGACTTGTCGAATCGTTTCACGTATGGCTTTGCGATGTTGTCAACTTGTCGAGCTTTACATACGGCTTTGCGATGTTGTCAACTTGTCGAGCTTTACATACGGCTTTGCGATGTTGTCAGCTTGTCGAAGCGCTTCACGTATGGCTATGCTATGTTGTCAACTTGTGGAAGAGCTTTACATACTGCTTTGCAATGTTGTCAACTTGTCGGAATGTTTTACGTATTGCTCAGCGATGTTGTCAGCTTTTCGGAATGTTTTACGTATGGCTCTGCGATGTTGTCAGCTTGTTGAAACGTTTCGCGTATCTGTATATGCTATGTGCAAGAATTTTTCTCCAGAATTATGTTCTAACTCTGATTCGTTTTGGAGCCTACTATTAAGTTTTGCTTGGGAAATGCTTGTCGTGTGCTTGCTATTACAATGCAAATTCCAGTGAACTGCTTGTTACTACAATACTTCTCTGGGTTCATTTCATTAATTGTTGAATGTATAGTGAGATTAATCCTGTGTTCTGTTATGCGATTTGTTTTTGACGCGTTTTTTTTTTTTTTTTTTTTTTTTTTTACGAATTACATTGTTTTGACTTCAGTTAAGTATAATAGGCTCCGCAGGCAATGCCAAGTGTTGCTTGCAGTCGTGATGGTTTTCCTTGAGATCTTACAAGATAATAAGTGTTAACTGATCTAGGCCAAACCTGGGCTATATGAATTAATAGCGTACTTGTTATATTTTCTTCTATTTTCTAAGCTCTTCCATCGTGAGAATCATGTTTGTGTTGTCCTCTTCACAATCATGCTTGCGTTGCTTGCATTATTGCAGTTTCCAACACATTGAAGACATTGTGACAGTGTTAGTTTTCGTAAGTTTGAATACTTAAAAAAAAAAAAAAACACGTACCCAGGCAATCTCCATCTTTGAGAGTAAAGCAGGCGGTTGCTATACATTTTGTGCCTACTTCACAGATGGAGGTAATTTAAACTTGCACGATTTGTGACTTCACGGGATATTGACGGACAGTTTTGTCTTCATCAGTGAAATGAAAGAATTCTCTCTCTCTCTCTCTCTCTCTCTCTCTCTCTCTCTCTCTCTCTCTCTCTCTCTCTCTCTCTCTGGTTACGAGGCACTAGAGATTGTAGTTGACTCGTGTTTGAAGGCACTAGAGATTGTGTTGACTCTCTGTTTGAATCTCTCTCTCTCTCTCTCTCTCTCTCTCTCTCTCTCTCTCTCTCTCTCTCTCTCTCTCTCTGGATACGAGGCACTAGAAATTGTAGAAGTTGACTCGAGTCTGAAACCAAAGTTAAAAAGAACGTAAGGTTTTTATTTTTGACTTTTTAGCTCTGCAGATGTTGTCGAGTTGTCCTGAGTGATTTTTGTCTTTTTAGCTCTTTTCGTTTTTTTGTTTTTTTGTTTTCCTGGCCTCCGTAAGGCCAGGACTGATTAATTAATAGCAGACGAAAGTTTCAGAGAACGAGTTGAACGAGTTGACGTACTCCATTAATGGGCAACTCGCCGAAATGGGGAAAAAGAAGGAACTGGGAGTGAGTGCCTTGGTAATTGCACGAGGAGGAAAGTTTAATGCCATGTCTGTAATTTGTAACCTGACGTCAAGACAGCGCGTCTGTTGCTGTGTGATGCTAAAGAAGTCATTTGCATAAGTAGTTATTTGCTAAGGACAGTGTGAATTGCATATAGAATGTGCTGATGGTAATTGCCTGTAAGTCAGGGATCACGCTTGGATCAACAGCTCATTTGAAAGCAAATGAGTTTATTATCATTTTGCCATTTTCATTAGCTATTACATTTTCCTTCATTTCTTTTCGAAATTAGCGATTTTATGAATACTGTCTGTAGTATGAATGTGAGATGTAGACCTTAATATGCGTTACTCTGGTATTCAGGAAGTATCACGTCACCCACTAAAACCAATTAATGTCTTGTTCCTCCTAATTCCATCCTTCAGCCCTGACTGGGGCCCGCCTCTCTCTCTCTCTCTCTCTCTCTCTCTCTCTCTCTGGTAAGGAGCCTCCTTAACTAAACACTCAGAAATTTCTGGATATGTAGAATAAACAACAGTATTTACGTTACATTAATAGAAGTAAACACAATTAGGTGATTGTAACGTATACTGTATTTATGGGATTATATTCTTAGCACAATATATTGTATAATCTCTTGACTCAATCATAATATATTGTATAATCTCTTATGACTAATATATATATATATATATATATATATATATATATATATATATATATATATATATGTTTGTATTATAATGCCCCTTGCTAAACAAAAATTCCTTCACGTTGACAAAAATGTCTTCAAGATTTTATCCAAAATACCTCGTTCAGGCAAGGCTAGATTCAGGCTAAATTCATCTACATTTATGCTTACCCTGAAGGAGGCAGCATAACAGAATATCTCGTTATGAGGAAATCGGAAGCTGCTGCTATTCCTCTTTTCCTCGTTCTGGAAGAATTGTTTTCGCGAAGACAAGCCACATAACGCCGAGGGTATAAGGAACAACCCTTATAGCCTCGAGGATATAAGGAGTCCTTTGGGCGTCGTGTTAGGATATACGCATTACGGCTTTGGCTTACTTTGGGATGGTTTTTACGATCGTAGGAATGCATTGGTTCCTAAATCATTGCGTTGGAAGCCTTACAGCAGATACTTTCCCGGGTCCTTTTATTCTTTTATTCTTTCGGGTTTGCATCGGTGGCATTCCCTTTTTTTACCGAGCCTTTTACTGCTGTTTTTATGCGGAGAACGAGGTGATGGGCCGTTGAAGGCCTTTGTGTATCGGGGATTTATAAAAAATATATATAAATCGACAGAGAGAGACTTGCGTTGAGTTGGGTTGATATCGACTCTTAAGTACAAGTGCCTGCATTCGACGGGCATATGTACGGCAGAGTCGGCAGCAACATATACCTCTCTTGACAGCAGAATGGTTACCGACGTCACTGAGCACTGAGAGTTGTCGATCCGTACTGTCGGGCGTTCGAGTCTCCCAGGTACCGAATCGTTTGGCAGTTATAATTCCCTTTCGGTGATGTTCCTTAAGTAGAGCGAGTTGGATATTAAATGACCTTTGTAGCTTAATGTTTGTGAATATAGAAATGTCTTTGTGTATGTGATAAAAATTTCAGTACAGACATGTGCACAAGCATATATGCTCGCAGACTTCATATCTTCACCAGCTTCCATTTATCGTCGTATAATCATCGCTTGACAGCTCTGTTATCCCCTTCCCATACATATTGAGAGAGAAGGGTGACTAGGTGATGTCACCCGCTTGATTGCTTCACTTCTTGAATGTCTTATTCAGATCTGGCTACTGGTATTACTGTCTACGGCATTATTGCATTATTTTATCCCGTCCTGTCTTGACTCTCTACCGGTCTACCCTCGCAATTTCAGGAGTGTTTGTTTGCAACATTAGTTTTATGTTTGTTAAGCTTTTGTTTTGTTCAATTTCCCTTCCTCTTTCCAATGTTGTGTTTAATGAACTGGAGTATCCGTGCCACTTGTCTAATTGCCGTAATCTAAGTGGTGGCCATATGACCTGTGTTCTTGTACTTCTGTACCCAGGACTTTCAATCTTGGGTTTGAGTGCCTTTCCTTATTTATTTGTCGTCTTTCGTTTACTTCTTGTTTTCAGTTCCTTGTTGTATTATGGTGTATGCATTGTTATTTGTTATAATACTATATTCAGTTATTTTGGTTAATATGCCCTGTATTCAGATTTACACTAGTCTTCTTTGTTTGTTATGGAAGCTCATATCCGTAGGCTGTAAATGTGTGCTGATTATGCTTGGTAAAAATATTTGTTATTGGCTGCATGTTTTCTTTGTGTAAGAAAGAGAAGCGTTAGAATCAACATTGTACCGAAACAAAAAATGGAAAAGTATTTCACCGTAACCTTGAAAAGAAAAGTCGTACCATCGATTACTGATAAAGTAATCAGGGCTTTAGTTTTGCATCCGTATTAAGTAGGCTTAACCCAAGCATTCCCCCAGTTTGACAAAGTTTACTTCATGTTCTTCGTATTACCAGATACTGAAGCTGCTGACTGTTATTGTACCTCAATAGCAGAGATGCAAATTACCTGCCATTGATATTAAGCGCTTTTCCCCCCCGAGCGAGCGGTTTTAGAATTCTGTAATAATCTGCCTCATCTGATTTGCTGCCTTAAGCAGAAGGTTGGAAGAGATTATGCGGTGTTAATCGAAATATCGGGAAATTATAAAAGATGGCGACTATTGGGACTGGTGGTATTGGGTCGTTCTTTGTGGTAGAAAATAATTCAAGTGGGTGGTTTATTACGCCTAAGGTTGTGGAATTATGGTATTTTTCCCCTTGGGAATCCTTCAAAGATTCCTCAAAGATTTGTGTAAGGTGGGAGGTTAGATACATACAGGTAAAGAGTTCGGATGATTATACACTTGAAGATCTGTGCAATGTCTCACCGTAAGAGATAGGTAGGTTTTTTCAGTCCTCTTTTGCATGATTTCAGTAGCAAAATCAAAAGTGATCTAGTTCGGTTGCTTTGCAATCATTTCTTTCTTAAAGTCAGTATTTTGTAGTGGTTAAGTATGCCTTAGTTTTACCAGACCACTGAGCTGATAACAGCTCTCCTAGGGCTGGCCCGAAGGATTAGACTTATTTTATGTGGCATAACAGCTCTCCTAGGGCTGGCCCGAAGGATTAGACTTATTTTATGTGGCTAAGAACCAATTGGTTACGAGCAACGGAATTTCAGCTTATTGTGGAAATAAATTCCTCTAACTCTTCATCAGCGGAAGACCGTTACAATCTAGGTCTAGAATGTAGTTGGGTCTTCTGTCTTGTGACTCGGGTCACTATTTGCTTTAAGAGGGCCAATTCCACTCTTCAGGTTTTGATGTTTGAAAGTGTTAGAGAATGACAAGCTTTATTTTCCTACCTTCGTTTTCGGATTCCTTAGATATTTTCAGACTGTTCGAACAAGAATTTTTCAGACTGTTCGAACTAGATTTTTTCAGATTTTTGAGACTTCGAACTAGAATTTTTCATATTTTTCAAACTGTTCAAACTAGAATTTTTCAGATTTTTGAGACTTCGAAATAGAATTTTTCATATTTTTCAAAGTGTTCAAACTAGAATTTTTCAGATTTTTCAGTCTGCCCGAACTAGAATTTTTCAGACTATTCCACCCGCAGTTTGTCAAGTGAGAGGTGACAGTGTAGGTCAGTGTATTCCTACATCCCATATTTCCCATCAGATTACAGACTGGACAACTCCAGATAGCGTGTTGTCACACCCTTCATATATATTTCCCAAACGAAAAAAGCCAAGCGTAGTTAGAGGATAACAGCCGTCGTTGTTTGCTGGGAAACAGCCTGGCTATTTAGTGCATTGGGTCTCTCTCTCTCTCTCTCTCTCTCTCTCTCTCTCTCTCTCTCTCTCTCTGTCGTGTCTCGCGTGTGTTTGTGTGTCTGTCTGTCTGTCTCGACGCACGGACGGATAGGACCAAAGAGTAATGCAATTAAGTGATTACTTGACGGCTTTGTCCTGTGTGAGCCTCAACGGGCTTTGATGTCGGCTGTGAAATTTAAGGCCCTGCCTCCATATCCAAAATGAACTTATAATCTAATTGGAAATGTGTTAAATATCTAAGTGGAATGCGTTAAGTGATTTGGTAGGTTGGCTGTACATACTGTACATACATTACATTATATATATATATATATATATATATATATATATATATATATATATATATATATATATATATATATATATATATATATATATATATCATCATCATTTTCCCCTCCTCCTCCACAGATCTTTGCGTTGAGACAGATCTTTGGTCTTACAAGGTTCACCTGGGAAATAATTCATTGCTTATGTCAACTAGGATACAACTTTTTGTAGGAAACTGACCATATTATAATTATATATATAATGTATGTATATAATATATATATATATATATATATATATATATATATATATATATATATATATATATATATAGAGAGAGAGAGAGAGAGAGAGAGAGAGAGAGAGAGAGAGCTAGCAGGCAGTGACGTGGTTCTTACCTTGACCTGTAGTGCTGCGTACCGTTGCGCTTCCTCCTCGTCATGAACTTTGACTTCATTTATTAAGCATCAACGCTCTGGGAACGTGGGCAGGTGTGGCTGACCTCGTCTGAGGCGCCAACAGCGAGAGTGAAAATTTAATGTTACAATTGATTGATCTGTTTTATGTTTGGATCTGTCCTTTTTTTTTTTTTTTTATTTAGGGAAGCTTTTTTTTATCCTTTTCCTTTCTCTTTCTCGTTGCTTTTCTCTTTTCCTTCTCTGTTCATTTACGGGTGCTTTTTCTATCCTGTACTTTTCTCTTTCTCTTCCCTTTCATTTACTGACGCTTTCTATTGTTTACCCTTCTCTTTCCCTTTCCCCTTTCTCTTTGCATCTTCACAATCAGGACGTTGTTCCCCTTATGCTTGCTGATATTTACTTGTGTTTCATTTCTTCTTATTTTCTCTTTGACTTCTCTTTTTCTCTGCTTGTCCCTTTCTCTCTCTCTCTGCATCTTCAGAATCGGGACTTCGTTTCGCTTTTGCATACAGATGTGTCTTTCACTTTCTCTTTCCTTTCCCTTTCTCCTTTTCTTTCTCTTTGCTACTTCACAATCGGGACTTCATTTCTCTTATTCTTGATGATGTATAATTTCTTTCACTTCTTTTTCCCCCTTTATATTTCACTTTCCCTTTCTCTTCGGGTCTTTGCAATCTGTTGTTTCATTTCTGATGTTTTATTTATGTTGTTTCATTCCTGGTGTTTCATTTCAGCTCTGCATCCGTAACTTTATTGGACAGTTTCGTATTGCTGGATTTCGCATTTCCTCTTTGACCGGACTCGGACTGTTAAATAAGAGAGAGCAGTCCGGTGATTGATGTCCCGTTGGTTTTGAGTTCATAAAGCACTAGAATTCGATAGTGGACTGTCTCCCTTTTGTGCAGTTTCCTTAATCGTAGACGGAACAATGGAATAATCAGAGAATCAGGGAACGATGGAATAATCAGCAAATGGTGGTTGTGGGTTGCACCGGTTTGCAATCTTCTTCTTGCTTCCCTCACTAATAATTGGGAAGAAGAAGAGGGGGGAAGGATGATGATGATGATGATGTAAACTGTAATGTCTATTTGTGACATAACCTTTGTGTCTTAGTGTTTTGTGATATACAAAAATTGTTTGTTGTTATTTTAGTTTTGTTTAATTTTTTATTACGCAACTTTAAGTACGAGAATCGATTGGTACAATGGAATTGGTTCTTAATGCAATTGATATTATTTAGGCATTATCTTGTTTTTATTATTTTATTATTATTATTATTATTATTATTATTATTATTATTATTATTATTCTGTTAAAAAGGATGGCTGCATCATGCCATCCTTTTTAACAGGACATGCATAGGAGAGGGTCTACTTCCTTCCTATATTATTATTATTATTATTATTATTATTATTATTATTATTATTATTATTATTATTATTATTATTGTATAAAGGATAGCTGCATCATGTCACCCTTTTTAACAGGAAATGTTTAAGAGATTGTCTACCTCCTTATATTGTCATAATCATATATTATTATTATTATTATTATTATTATTATTATTATTATTATTATTATTATTATACCACTCTTCGGAGTCCACCCGTGGAACTCTGCCATCTGGTGTTGTAGTCAATCTAGTTATGCCCTTCTCCAAGAAACAGACTTAACATCCCGTGATTATTTGATCCCTCTCGTTGGTAGGGACAAGGGACGGAGTTCCGCTAACATCTGAAGTCTAGAGGAGGAACTAGATTATGGCATCAGTTTAATTATTGTCCCTTTGTTCTCATTGTGTATTCGTGAGTTTGTCTTTGGCTGGAGTTAGTGTTTTTAGTGTTCTTAGTTTAAAGAAATATGTTTTTAGTGTTCTTAGTTTAAGGAAATATTTTTATTTCTCTTGAAAGAAGAGTAATGTCTTGTCTAGGTCTGGCCAGTTAGTTTTGTTTCAGTCATATGTCGTTGTCGTGCTTATTATTATGCTCATCCTCATTTTTGGCTTATATCTTGTTTTAATCCCAGGAACGCTTATCATCGGTTTTATAATATATTGCATTTTCTTGATCAGAATCATCATTTTTGTTATATTTTTTCCTCTTTCCTGAAACTGCATCAAATCGTTATGAGGGGGTACATTTACTATGGTCAAAAAGTATGTAAACATTCTGAATTCAGAGAGAGAGAGAGAGAGAGAGAGAGAGAGAGAGAGAGAGAGAGAGAGAGAGAGCTAATCGTCAAGTCGCGTAAGTCAGATACTCACCAAAGTGAACATTAATAATTTTTTTCATATATATATATTATGTATATGTATATATATATTCATGTTATTATTATGTTCATGTATATACTTACCTTAATGTTTATGCAGTTAGTACAGTGAACATTCAGTGCACCCTCCCCATGTATTCTTAAAGCTTAACACTGGTATCATTAATACCGTGCAACTCCCATTTCGGGAGAAGGAAGGGGGACTAGACACGATTCAGGGAAAGCGCCAGAGGGAAAGAAAGCAATAAAGAAAACAATTACGAGGAAAGATCAAGAGGAGGAAACTGCGACGTTGGTGGTGCGTGTTTCTCTTGTATTATTATTATTATTATTATTATTATATTATTATTATTATTATTATTATTATTATTATTATTATTATTATTAAAAATAAGAACCCCTATTCGTATAGAGCAAATCCACAGGGACCATTAACTTGAAAATCAAGCCTCTCAAATAGCATGTTTCTCTTGTATTATTATTATTATTATTATTATTATTATTATTATTATTATTATTATTATTATTATTAATCAGAAGATAAATCTATATTCATATGGAAAAGCCCACCACAGAGGCCATTGACTTTAAATTCAAGCTTCCAAAAACATGGTGTTCTTTTGTAAGAAGTTACAGAAGGTAATAGGAGATACAGAAAGAAGAGATCAGTTACGATAGAAAAAAAAATAAATCAAGAAATTAGTAAATAACTATATAAAAATGTCCGTAAGTTTTTAAAATACAAGGCAAACTGTTTTAGGGTAGTAATGCATCGCACCTTTGCTCGAAATTTAGAGGTTCCAATTCTGTAAGTTTTATTTTTATTTATTTTTTATTCCCCTCCTCTGCACCCAAAAAAGGGGGGGAGGGGTTAAAGGAAAACGAAATGGCAGTCAGTGCCTCTGCTGAATCAGGGTATTTGTTTGGAAGGGGGCGTGGCTAGATTCCGCTTTCTGCTTTAAAGCCTGATAAGAGTGTCATGACCTTGTAATGAATCCTTGCCTTCCTTTCACTCACAGTTCTGTATAGAATTGCCTTTTCATTTAAACTTGATATTTATAGAATTATGTGTGACATTTGTCCTATTCAGAATTCACTTAATTCAATTTTTTTTCTATTTTTACAACAACGAGTTCCTTTAATCTCACTAGAGATTTAATTTTCTTGTTTAGTTAATCTAACTTGTTTCCTTGTGAGATTGCGGTTAATATTCAGAATCTTTACTAATGGCGTGTTTGAGGGTCTCTCTCTCTCTCTCTCTCTCTCTCTCTCTCTCTCTCTCTCTCTCTCTCTCTCTACTGAGCGAAAGGATTAGCGACAAAATGCAGTTTTATTTATTTATTCAAAATTTCGGCTCCGCACTCTCGACATTTTATGTTTGCATATTTTTTTAAGTTTAGTGATATTTAAAAAAAGGTGCTTGGGATGATTTTGTGTGTGAGAGTCTTTCTCTCTCTCTCTCTCTCTCTCTCTCTCTCTTCTCTCTCTCTCTCTCTCTCACAAAAGAAAGCAACACAGAATATCAAAAAAGCAATGTGAGATTATTTGCTTGTAATATAAAAGATCTCTCTCTC
>NC_089754.1:37067383-37072383 GCF_040412425.1 Macrobrachium rosenbergii | reverse complement strand
TTGCTTCGTGATTTGAGTTGCATGAAATGATGTTGCAGCTGATACGAAACAAGTTTTCGAAGCAGGAAAGTAAATATATTGATCTCGTAGTAGTTTGTTCTTCAGTTCTCCTACACAAGTAGCTTTCATTAAAAAAGTTCAATGAATTGTCATGATTACTCTGGTCAACTATACCTTATTCAAGGCATGAAATGATTCAGGAATTATTTCTCTCAGTCCACACTAGCCATGTGATGTGAGGAGGAAACGATGAACAGGAAGAAAGGAATGGAATGGCAGGCAATTGTGATTTGAATTAAAGTGAACGTTTGTGTGTGTGTGTGTGTTTGCACATACTTCGCCTCGGCAACTACACTACTAGAAAGGGCGTAAGCGGCCACAATCATCATGTAAAATCAATGCTTTGGTGGCTGGATATGTGGTGGCGATGGGGCATGGCTGGCCTGGAGAGAGAGAGAGAGAGAGAGAGAGAGAGAGAGAGAGAGAGAGAGAGAAGGGGATTGTAGTGTTTTTGGATACGTTTATCGGAGAATGTGCAGAAAGGGATAACGAGTGGTAGCGACACTGACGCAGAAAATTGAATGAATCAGTAAATATTTTTTTTTATTGTATTCCATTGGAGAGGAAGTCTATGACAATGCGTAAAACATGTATTCATCTCCTGTGTTCCGTTGTATTCATGCCTGGGATGTTTTGTATTGTACTTTGGCAACGAATTTATGCAGATTTTCCTTCAGAATTCTGAACTTAATGTGTTCCTGATTGGCACTGTTGCTGTAGAGTGTCTGTAGTGTACTTGCTTTACAGAACCGAGACAGAACTTCCTGTTTAAGAATTCTCTCACTCTCTCTCTTTCTCTCTCTCTCTCTCCCTCTCTTTGTCGTAGCTTGATGGATGAGGGTCTATCTCAGGACTGAACGACTTGCGTTCGATTTTTGAATCAGACGAGGAGAGACAGATGGGGGAATTCCCAAAATCCAATGGTCCTGTGTTAGGTATTTAGTTGTTAGAGGACTCTCGTGGGTTGCAGGTAGGGTGGAGAGAGAGAGAGACAGAGAGAAAGTTCATTTCTGCATATATATATATATATATATATATATATATATATATATATATATATATATATATATATATATATATATACACTGTATATATATATACTGTATACATATATATGTATATATACATTAATGAAAAAAAGGCACATGGCAAAAAAAAAAGAATAATTAAATGCCATGAAAACAGTAGTGTGCTTTTTTAGTCATTAAATATTCAAAATACAATCCGCTTTCTGAGCAGCATAAAGGATTCGGGTTACGTGGGACGCGATTGGTCGGCCGTGCTATGACGTAGGGGGAGTGAAGCTATGACGTCAGCGGTGAGAGAGAGAGAGAGAGAGAGAGAGAGAGAGAGAGAGAGAGAGAGAGAGAGAGAGAGAGCAGCGATGTCGATGGCTTTTACTGTCTTATCACAGGTTGGCGGTTCGTCGTTAATTTTCCAAATTTCGTTATAGATAGTGTTTAAGGGTTCTGATAATTACTAATATTTGTGTTCTTTAGATTAGCAAGCCAGCTCTCTCTCTCTCTCTCTCTCTCTCTCTCTCTCTCTCTCTCTCTCCTCTCTCCCCCCCAGGTAGGGAGGCGTATGCCGTAGTTAATATGAAAAGCACATTCTGGCGGGAGCTTCTAATGAAATACCATTATATTGATTCCACTGGCTTGCCTCTGCGGGCAGTGTTTATTCTTTAACAAAAGTAAACGACATCCATTTGTTCTCAGAGCTTCAGTGTCATGGTATAGCTTTAAAAAGGAAGTTTGTATGAATTTATATTACTGTATATATATATTTTCTCTCGTGGTTAAACGTTTTCTCATTTAAGGCTTTTGGAGGAGGAACAGGGAAAGCCCAGATCTGGCTGGAGAAGGACTTCAATAAATCTAGCCTTACTGATGTACCCTTATTGATGTATGATTTAATTAGAGGTGTCTAATTTCGGAATTCATTCAGAGGGTTAATAACTTCAAAGGTGGCAGCCCTGTTAGGCCTACGGTAGATTTCCTTTATCATTAGCTTTATTTTTATCGTTCTTATCTCAGTTTTGTTTTTCATGTTAAGTTTCGAATCTTAAAGGGTACCGTGTTAATACATATTTCAGATTATTACTTAAAAATAGTTTCAAGTTTACTTAAATATTTTTAAAGTTATTACTTTAAGTATTTATTTGTTATGTATTTGTTATGTATGAACCCATTTCCTTCCATATTATATTCGCGGTATGCATTAGGTTTACCAGTTGTTTATTATTGACATTCTTCTCTTACTGTAGTGACTGTACAACATACAACAACATACAGACTCTTACACACGATAAGGAATGTGTTCATTACCACCGAAGCGTAGGAATGCTTCATTCATGGAATGCCCTGCAAGACGGATAAGTGGAGTGGGGGGTTGGGGAAGGGGGAGGAGAATGGCCCGTTGGAGTAATAGTAGTAGTATAGTAAACTTGCAGACCGTGGTGGTGGTGGTGACGATTCGGATTCGTCGGGAAGGATTGATATTCGCTCTACAAATTCGCCCTACATATCGAACACACCAGCATCCATGAAATCCTCTAACATCATCCAGTGGGTCACTGTTGAAGGGGAATCGATTGTCAGGGTTAAAGGCATTATATATATATATATATATATATATATATATATATATATATATATATATATATATATATATATATATATATATATATATATATATATATATATATATATATATATATATGCGAATGGGGAGTAAATAGGACTGTTGGCTGCATCGTTACTGTTTACATTTTTTTGGGGTGCTTTTGTCGTTGAAGTTGTTCGTTTCTCTCTCTCTCTCTCTCTCTCTCTCTCTCTCTCTCTCTCTCTCTGAGTCTTCTTCTGATTTGCCATACTTTTTGTGTTCTCTCTCTTTCTCTTTTCACTATGACAATTTACATACTTTGTTGTTTGTTGCCACTTGCCATTTTCGCTCTCTCTCTCTCTCTCTCTCTCTCTCTCTCTCTCTCTCTCTCTCTCTCTCTCTCTCTCTCTCTCTCTCTCTCTCTCAGCGTTACAGTAACCGAAAGGCGTAACTCGAAACACGGCAACGTTTTAAACATTTTTGTATTTTGATGGAAGGGAAACCTGCCGTTGAACACCCATCTCTCCCCCTTCCCCACTCCCCTCCCCTTACCCCCATAAGACCTCAGTAGGTCAAAGGGCACCACCGTTATCATCACCATCATCATCATCATCATCATCCGGCTTCAGACTTGATACTGATGATGATGATGCACGAACCTTGTTGATGATTCCCGATCTGACATTGAACTCTTGACCTCTGTGTTTGACCACTGGGCCAAGCCGAAAATGTCACGGTTCCTCACGGAATCTCGCCTCCAATTTTTTTGTCTCTCGGTTTTGATGAGGAGGAGGTGAGGAGTGAGGAGAGAGGCGGAAGAAGTAGTGAGGAGGGGAGTGTTTTCCTCTTTTAAGAGGAGGAGGAGGAGGAGGGATCATTTCGGCCTCTTCTTGAGAGGGTTTTACGTTGGCTGGAATAATGTTCCCGTCTTTCGGCGATGATAACGACGAAAACGAGGAGGAGGAGGAGGAGGAGGAGGAGGCGGCGGCGGCAGCGTTTTGCGTTTGGGATGCTGCTGTAAGTAGGCGTTGGAACCGTGGCATAAGACCTTTAAGTTAATACTGGTTTGGAGCTGTTACACCACCACCATGCTCTCTCTCTCTCTCTCTCTCTCTCTCTCTCTCTCTCTATATATATATATATATATATATATATATATATATATATATATATATATATATATATGTATATATATATATATATATATATATATATATATATATATATATATATATATATATATGTATGTATGTATGTATACGGTATATATGGTAAATTTAACTTAACTTCAGAGCTCTCTCTCTCTCTCTCTCTCTCGTGGTTCTCTTTCTTGGTATATCAAGTCAGGTGGAAATTTAGGGCTTGAATGGAACAAGAGTTAAAATGCTGTTGTTGTTCAGTAGTGCTTAATATTTCTACTTTTCGCCACCTGTGACATGTTTGTAATTTACAGTAATCTGTATAATGTTCGATAGCTATGCTGTTCTCTACTCTTTAAATAACCGAAGTAATTACTTACGTAACCTCTGTCACTGACTAATGAAAATTATATAACATACCTATGTACTCGAGGTATTTAATGAATGCAGTTTTGGCTGTATGACCAACATCAACAGCTTTGATGGAAGTTGACATTAGCGAGATGAGAAATGACTTTTTAACAAGAGGTTTACTTTCACGGAGGCTTTTTTTTTTATCTGGATTTATAAGCAGTTTGGGGAATGGCTTGATGAAAGCTCGTACTTCCGCCTTTTCATAGCAGTTGGTTTGTAGTTAGGGATCTTGGGATATGAGTTGAGAATTTTAAGATATACTGAGGAGTTCATTTATGTTACGGTACCAAAGATAGGGAGAGCGAGTGTTTTTTTTTTTTTTTTTTTTTTTGAAAGCTAGAAGAATCACATGTTGGACATCATGTTGATAATATCTCTCTCTCTCTCTCTCTCTCTCTTTAATGTATATATATATATATATATATATATATATATTATATATATATACACACATATATATATATATATATATATATATGTGTGTGTGTGTGTGATAAATTTGACTCACATCGGGATCGAACCCAGGTCTTTCAATTGAAATACTAGGATTCTATCCCGATGTGAGTTGGAAATTTGTTTCTGTTCCCACACGCGATTGTGTGTTGATAACTTCTATACATATACAGGTGTGTGTTTTAACGAATGTATGTATGTATGGAAGTATGTTTGTGTACACAGAATATATATACACACACACATGCACACGCAGAGAAAGAAAGATATACTGCCCTCCGTCATGGCAGAGATTTAAGCCCTCAGAGGAGCGCACACGCTCTCCCACAA
>NC_089754.1:37047383-37062383 GCF_040412425.1 Macrobrachium rosenbergii | reverse complement strand
CTTTTACAGAAAAGTAACAAGCTGATTCTGGTGTATATGTAAAAAAACATGCAATATTTATAGGGTAATGAATTTGTCAGGGAGACTGGTGGATCCATGTGGCAAAGATTAATGTAAGGTAAACCTTCTGTGATATATGGTTTCCAGAGAGACTTTGGATTATCATACAGACGAGAATTTCGGTCGTAGCATAAATTGGAGCGAAGTCATACCGTTATTTATGAGCAGATGTCCTCACAAAAGGAAAACTCAGAATACTCCGTCATCAGTCATACCAAGACTATGGAGTCTCAAGTACGCTGGAATCTGACTAGTCGGCCAAGTTTATTTTGCCGCGTATTTTGAAGTTAAGGTTTCAGTGGTCCAAATATCTTTATATTAATTTCAGCCAAAAATTTTAGGTTGTCTGTTTTACTTTCCTAGGGAGAAAAGTAGATAATTCGAGAAGTTGTATAGGATTAAGCTTCTTAAGAAAATATAGATCCTCCTCCAACCACGGATTGTTTTAGTTGCTAAAGCCCGATGGATAAAGCAGCCCACCTTTGATGTTAGAGTTGGTTTGCTAAGTTTTTTTTTTTTTTTTTTTTTTTTTTTTTTTTTTGGTGGTGGGGCGTTAATAGCGAAGATAGGGTAGACATGTTGGATTCAAAGAAGGTGAATTTCAACGTAATCACCTCCGATTGTAGCTTTATGATTTAATTTATGTTTCAGGTTAATTTTCTTGGCCAACCTGTTAATTTTTTGGTGATTTTAATCAGCCTGCCGTAACAAAGGTTCATCTCCTTTATATCATATTCGCACTTTGGTAGGAGAAAGTAGTTTATGCAGCCATGTATACTTGCATTCTCCTCGACTTATGTACTCTTGATTGTCCATAGACTTTTCACTTTCAGCTCCTTAATATCATGCCTTACAATCTGAGGTCTGAAATGTTTTGAAAGTTATTTTGGTAGAAATGTGATGGAAATTAAAAATAGCAACCCCTGGATATTCCTGGAAATTGTTCATTGCCAGACGCAGGCAACGGTACCCTATAATGTTACGTGCGTGCGTGTTTTGAACCCTTTTATTATTTGCTTTTTGAAGTTGTGTTAATAGAAAGACTCTCTCTCTCTCTCTCTCTCTCTCTCTCTCTCTCTCTCTCTCTGAAAAGGCTGTGATACCGAATTTGCTTTCTACCAGACATAAAGGAGCATTACTCAAAGGAAAGTAGCCGCGTCTTTCAATCCCTCTTATTTCCCTTCCCTTGTATATTGTCCCCATCTCCCCCCCCCCTTCTTCCCCCTTTTTTAAGTGAGAAGGTAAAAGGAGGAGGAGGAGTGAGGAAGGAAAACAAAAAGGTACGACCCCCTCCCTTGGAAATTATGGAGTTATTTTTACTTCTTTTCGTTGTTATTTTTTATACTCATCGTAACCGCTTGATGAAGTGACACCGGAGGAAGGCTTTAAAGTCTCCTTACAGGAAAATTAAGACCCATAGTCATAATTCATTTGGGTTAATTTGTTGAAGTTTACCCGAGGGAGCTTTATTTTTTTTTCTGTTTCCAGAGGAAGGTTTGTTTGTTGCACGTATTTCCTTTTTGTTCAGTGGATGTTCTTCGCATACCGTTGCTTTGTTTAGGGTCCCATTCAATACTTTCTCCTTACAGCTGTTGTTGTTAGAATGGCTTGTTGTGATCACATGCCTCTGTGAACTGGAATAGCAGGCTGAAGTGTAGAGGGGAGACGCGGTGCCAGTCAGACCCTGTGTGGAAGTAGCGAGGTACAAAAACATTAATATATATGGGATTGGGTTGAATTATGATTATTGTAAAGGGGAGAGGACAGTGCAACGACATACACAAGAAACTCGCTTCCTGATTTTTGGAAAATGAAGTTGAAAAGATTTTATTTTCTCGAGGAGAATTTTACTGTAAAAAGGCGCCCAAGAACATAGACGGTAATGAGAGTAGGTAATTTTGAGGGGGAAGTGTAAAGGAAGGTAGAAAAGGCAAAATAAAGGTGGGCGCAGTGAAGGTGGGTTTGATGGGCGGGCCCAAACCGAAGCGATGCTCCGCCCACCCCAGACTAACCACCTCGCTACTCTACCGTATTGATCCCACCTCGGCCCCGCCCACACTTGTTGAGCTTCACTTCGCCCACGCCCACATACATTCACTCACCACCCTCTCTCTCTCTCTCTCTCTCTCTCTCTCTCTCTCTTTATGTCGTTGTACATAACTCCTCCAATTCCTCATTTTACCCATTTGTCCAGCAAGAGAATGCCAGTTATGCAAGGACCTGAGGGCAATTTCATTTGACCCAGGTTGACCTCCCCCCCCCTCCCTCCCTCTCTCTCTCTCTCTCTCTCTCTCTCTCTCTCTCTCTCTCTCTCATTACCTTCACCATTTGACATCGTTATATTAATTGTTGGTTGTCTCGTATTTTAGGAAACAGTAGTACTCTAAAGAGCCAGTGCATTATTATTAGCAAAGCAAAGTGAAGATTTGGTCAGTGTGCTGATTAGATCCTACTTCCTATCGTCTGGAATCTAGGTTGAAGTCCTCCTTACGTGACTCACCAGAAATGGCGCTCTTTCTTATGTGACACACCAGAAATGGCGCTCTTTCTTATGTGACTCACTAGAAATGGCGCTCTTTATGCGACTCATCCATGAGCGCTCTTCTTTATGCGACTCACCAGAAATTAGCGCTATTCCTTATGTGACTCATCAGTGAGCGCTCTTCCTTATGTGACTCACCAGAAACGAGCGCTCTTCCTTATGCGACTCAGCAGAAAATAGCGCTCTTCCTTATGTGACTCACCAGAAATGAGCGCTCTTCCTTGTCGACTCACCAGAAATGAGCGCTCTTCCTTATGCGACTCACCAGAAATGAGCGCCCTTCCTTATGCGACTCACCAGATATTAGCGCCGATTAGCTCCAGATTGGCGCCCACTTCAAAGTGTCCGGAGGCTAATTTGGATCCCACAAGTTATGACTCACTATTACCTGTATTCCTCGATCGCTCAGGTGTCGAAGGAGGTAACGAGATTGAAATGTGCATCTTCTTCGTTTCGTTCGGCGTCGTTTTCTTCTCATTTGAAGGAAAAGAAAACGAGGAACTACAAATCGCGGTCCTTGCTGACGTCAGCTTGACCTTGGAAGGAGACTAGATGCCCCCTTTTGAGGGTGCCTGCGGTGTGAAAGCTGAGTAGCAGCAGCAGGAGCAGTAAGAATCTCAGGCATTAGATTAGAGGGACAGGTTTCCGAGAGAGAGAGAGAGAGAGAGAGAGAGAGAGAGAGAGAGAGAGAGAGAATTTGACGTTTAGTGGGAAATTGACACCTCGTAAGGAGAGTGGTAAATGTACTCCGGAAGTGCCACTTCTCTCTCTCTCTCTCTCTCTCTCTCTCTCTCTCTCTCTCTCTCTCTCTCTCTCTCAGCTTGTTCGAATGGCATCTTTATTGTATAGTCCATATGCAATATTAACTGATTATTCAAATTTAATCATCTCGTAGATTCTATGATGTAGATCTCTCTCTCTCTCTCACACAGCTCTTTTGTCCAAAAGCATTCTTTAGAGCCCATATGTAATATTAACTGTTGATTAAACATCAGTCATCTCTCTCTCCCTCTCTCTCATACACACAAAGAAGTCTGATATCACGGCTACCTCAACACTTCATTATCATGACCTAAGCCAATGAAATTAGGCCTCAGTAAAAAAATAATTTCTCTTGAATGTCGGTTTTCGTGTTCAATTAAAAAAAAAAAAAAAAAACAGGAGGGGAGGGCAATGCTAACCTTGTTTCCGGTGTTACGTAATAACCACGCCTGTCGCTCGCCGCCCCTGGGAGAGTCACACCGTCTGCCATATTGTCATACACCAAGTCTCGACTGAGGAAGGAACGAACAAAAGGTGGAGGAACTAACTCGAAAAATGAGGGATGACCTCTCTCTCTCTCTCTCTCTCTCTCTCTCTCTCTCTCTCTCTCTCTCTTCCAGTTCTTTTGTTCGAAAGACTGGTATAAAGTCCAAGTGTAATGTTAACTGTCGATTAAAAATTATCTCTCTCTCTCTCTCTCTCTCTCTCTCTCTCTCTCTCTCTCTCAGCATCTTTTTCGCAGCATCGTCGGCTGTCCAAGGTCAAGGTTGCTTGCCCTTGAGGCGACGGACTACGTACCAGTTTTGTCATGTTTGTGTATGTGTGTTTTAGGCTTGTCGGGGGTGGGGGGCGGTGTCTGGCTGGCCGGCACCACGCTCTCTCTCTCTTTCTCCCTCTCCCTCTCTCGTGATACGGGATGGGTGTCTGTCTGGAAGGCTGGAAGGAGCCTTCCTCCTCCTACTACTACTCCTCCCTCTTTTGCTTTCCTCCACCTCCTACTACTCTTCTTGTCCTCTAGGTTGCGGGTTCGTTGCTACCGACTACCCCCACCCCCCTTCTTTGCCCCTCCCTCCCTCTTTCCCTCCCTACGTTCTTTCCCTACCCTCTTTCTCTCCCTCCTTTCCCTCTCCACGCCTCCCTCCTTTCCTCCCCTCTTTCCCTCCCTATAGTCGTGTTTCTATTTTTGAGTTTTTTCTTCTTCTTTAGAATGCATAATGGTGGTCGTTTCCTATGGCAGGGGTTATTTATTAATCTCTTGCGTTCGCGTGGTGTATTTATACATTCTCTCTCTCTCTCTCTCTCTCTCTCTCTCTCTCTCTCTCTCTCTCTCTCTCTCTCTCTCTCTCTCTCTCTCTAGGCGCCTACACTCCAGTCTTTGTTTCCAGGTTGATGCTAAAAATGCTTCTCGTTATTTTTATTCATTGATAGTAGTGTGCTCCTCACTGCTGGTGTTATTACTCTTATATTATTAATACTGACTTGTATTTAATACAAAAGAATAAAGTTACAAAGCTAAGAATAGAGAATAAAGTTGATGCAAAGAATAAGGTGAGCTAACAGAATATATTCTAATGATGCCGTAAACGCCGACGGATTAATTCATCTTCGAAGCTGTGCTTGAATGGGGAAAAAATCCGAACGTTATCTGTTACGTGACACACACACACACTCTCTCTCTCTCTCTCTCTCTCTCTCTCTCTCTCTCTCTCTCTCTCTCTCTCAGACAAACACACACGCATTAACAGTAATCGAAAGGATTAGCATAACGTGACAAAGGGTGATGAATGTTGTGACACTATCCGTCATCATCACAAGGCATCACTAATGATCGCAATTTAATTTAAGGGATACGATGCACATCCTTATATACTGTATATATATATATATATATATATATATATATATATATATATATATATATATATATATATATATATATATATATATATATATATATATACTGTATATATTATGTCCGTTGTGTCGTGTGGTATTGAAATCTCTAATGAATTCTCATTTGCTTTATTGAGATCGATTAACCGCTACGGTAATATTTTTTAAAGCTGAATTTTCTCTTGCCTGCCAGACTCCCAGTCTCTCTCTCTCTCTCTCTCTCTCTCTCTCTCTCTCTCTCTCTCTCCTCTCCATGACTTAAGGCTAGTATTTGGTACGCTTGCCATCAGCATGGTTATACACGTATACGGGAATTGTAATGAAATCTTCATTTTTATACATGTATTATACGCTATCACGTGTATCCGTACGTGTTAGGATAACGAAAGAAGAATATAATTCTCAAGTTTTATGAAATAAATTATATTCACAATCTCTGTTTCATTGGCCAGTTTCAAATGTAGCTGTCCCTCGGAATTTCAACTTTCGGGCGGATGTTGTCGTCATTATCATTGCATTATTTAACGTTTGCTTTGTCGGATGATTGACAGGCATTGACAGTAAAACCCTCCCCCCGCTCCTTCGTGGGCATCTTGACCGGAAGCCTGGGCAGTTCGTAGAGGGCTCTGTATTTAGAGCTTCCAACTCTCGTGAGGAAAAATTAGTGATAAAGAAGAATAGTAACCTGAGGAAGAATAGTAACGTGAGGAGGAGTAGTAACGTGAGGAGGAATAGTAGCGTCAGGAAGAATAGCTACGTGAGGAAGAATAATAACTTGAGAAGGAAGATTAGTAACGTGAGAAAAATAGTAACGTGGTAAAGAATAGTAACGTGGAAAAATAGTAACGTGAGGATGAATAATAACATGATAAAGAATAGTAACATGAGTAAGTATAGCAACGTGAGGAAGAACAGTAACGTTAGGAAGAATAGTAAGTGGAGGAAGAATAGTAACTGGAGGAAGAACAGTAACGTTAGGAAGAATAGTAACTGGAGGAAGAACAGTAACGTTAGGAAGAATAGTAACTGGAGGAAGAACAGTAAAGTTAGGAAGAATAGTAACTGGAGGAAGAATAGTAACTGGAGGAAGAACAGTAACGTGAGGAAGAATAATAACGTGAGGAAGAACAGTAACGTTAGGAAGAACAATAACGTTAGGAAGAACAGTAACGTTAGGAAGAATAGTAACGGGAGGAAGAATAGCAACGTGATAAAGAATAGTAACGTGGAATAGCACCAGCGTGAAAGATTAGGATTTGGGACTAAGAACATTTTTATGTGAATCCTTGAATGTGGACCTTTTCATTCTCCTCTTTGTCACGGACAGTCCTTTTCAAAGGTTCCTCTTTGCAGCGTCTGCATAATAACAAAGGATGAAAAGAGTACGGCGCACGGACAGACAAACAGACAAGAGAGACCGATAGAAGGGGGACGTAAAATGAATCTTTTTATATATATATATATATATATATATATATATATATATATATATATATATATATATATATATATATATATATATATATATATATATATAGATCTGTTGAATGGGAAAATGAAGAGGTTTAAATAAACGCTGATTCTCTGATGATGAATTGTTGATATTTGTAGAGATGAAATGTCGGTAATAAATTTCTGGTATTTTATTTGTGTTTGTTTAGGTGTATGTTACTTTGTGTAAGTTTGTGTTTATAATTTTTCATCCCCTTAACATTGGAAGTTTAGTATTATACTTTAAGAAAAGACAGAAAGTAGAATGGAATAAAAATACTGAAGCACTTAAGGGGTAACATTGGCAAGGTATCTTATAAGTAAATACATTCAGAAAAAAGGAGACCAATTCATTTGAAAGGGAGATAATATATAAATATGAAGGCTTCTAACTTTCTAGATAAAGACCATTAAAAGAGTTAGTCTTTACTTACTGCAGAATATACGCTGGAAAGAAATTCTGCGCCGTGTAGCAAATAAACGTAAGTAGCAAAAACATCTCCCTCTTCAAAATTACCCATCCCATCACGAAATACTGTCGAGCGGAAAAGGAATCGAATTATTTCCATCTCATCATGGGCTGGTAACATCATCATCATCGTCGTCGTAACCAGATAGAATCTCGTAGTACCTCTGCTCAAGACTGGAATCTGAAAGGTACAAGAGTTCGTTTAAAAATGACAGCCCAACTTAGAGGATATTGGCTGTCTGGTTTTAATCAGCGAAGGTTAATTTTGCGGCCGTGAAATCGACACCGAAACGAGAGGTCAAAACACTTTCTGTTCGAAAATAGATGGGTAATTAATTAATTTGGAATCGATGAAAATAGATGGGTTAATTAATGTGGAATCGATGAAAATAGATGGGTTAATTAATGAATGAAAATAGATGGGTTAATTAATGAAGAATCAGTAGACGGGTTAATTAATGTAAAATGAATGAAAATAGATGGGTGAATTAATGTAGTATCACTGAAAATAGACGGGTTAATTAATGTGGAATCAATGAAAATAGTAGGGGTAATTAATGTAGAGTCACTGAAAATAGACGGGTTAATTATTTTAGAATCGGTGAAAATAGACGGGTTAATTGATATAGAATCAGTGGAAATAGACGGGTTAATTAATGAAGAGTCAATGAAAACAGACCGGTTAATTTATGTAGAATAAATAAAAATAGACGGGTTAATTGATATCGAATCAGTGGAAATAGACGGGTTAATTAATGAAGAGTCAATGAAAACAGACCGGTTAATTTATGTAGAATAAATAAAAACAGACGGGTTAATTGTAATTAATGTAGACTGAATGAAAATAGACGGGTTTTTTTTATGTAGAATCAGCGCAAATAGTCCGGTTAATTAATGTAGAATCAGCGAAAATAGACGGGTTAAATAATGTAGAATCAGCGAAAAAAGACGGGTTAAATAATGTAGAATCAGAGAAAATAGACGGGTTAATTAATGTAGAATCAGCGAAAATAGACTGGTTAATTAATGCAGAAACAGCGAAAATAGACGGGCTAATTACTGTAGAATCAGTGAAAATAGACGGGCTAATTAATTTAGAATTAATAAAAAAAAAATATTCGTGTTGGATCAGTGTTTTATACCCGAATTTTGTCCCCCCAGGTGTTGGAAAGTGAAAATCTTGTAGCCTATTTTTTTTTTTTTTATTCGTACATGAATTTTTTCGGGGCTGGAATTTTGATCGGGAATGTCGTTGGGCCCAATCATTTAACCGGAATTTTTTTTTTTTTTTGGCTTATAGGCACCAGCTATGTTTCGTATTTGGTGTTTGTATACTGCATGCTGTATGCGTTATGAATTTGTATACCTGTATATATACGTGGATACATACACCTAATGCATATGTATTTCCTTATGCCATTATATATATATATATATGTGTGTGTGTGTATGTATAAAAATATATATATATATATATATATATATATATATATATATATATATATATATATATATATATATATATATATATATATATATATATATATTTGTGTATGTGTGTTTGTTTGTATGTGATATAAGAAAGAGAGAGAGAGAATGCTTTAATTTTCATAGTAAGAATCTTTTTAGCATGTTTTTTCCTGCTAGTAATATATTTAGAGAGTGCTATTGTTGACCTATAAATACCGATAATTAAAACGCCTCACTGTCTTAAACATCAGTCTTTTCATTTCTACAAACTTTATTGTTGTTCCGCCTGACATAAAGTAATTACAAAAACAAAATAATTATCCCCGCATCCATTTTCATTCACTGTCGTGTTTTGAAGAGGCGAAAATGCCGAGAATTTCATTATTAAAGTATTTATTTATGAGCAGAGAATTATCCATGCAATTTTTCCCGACCATTACTGCGTTTCGAAACGGGACAGCATGATGAGATTTTAAAACTTTTTAAAAAAGTGTTTTACAAGCAAATGGTTGGAGGGAGGGGAGAGGGAAAAGTGTGGGGGAGGGGGACAGGGGGTCGTCTTTACTCATTTGTATTGGATGATCGATCGTCAGAAATTGGCGTTTTATGATTCTGCCACTTGTATCGAGGGTTTAAAAATTCGGCGGATTTATTAGATTTCGTGATTGACTTCTTGATTGGGCGCCATCTCAGAGAATCTGTCATTTAGACAGATATTTTTAAAAATGTGTGTATGTGTGACGTGTTCGGTTAGATACCAGTTTTAATACAAGTATGGCGTGTATATGCAAAGTTTCCGTACGTTAGTCGTAAGCGTGATAATATTCATGTTTTTAAAACAGTTCTTCCGTATTTATTGTGGTCTTTTACACAGTATTTTATGGCTGCATTTCTTCTTCCGTATTTACTGTGGTCTTTTACAAAATATTTTATGGTTACATTTCTTCTGTATTTACTATGGTCTTTTACGCAGTATTTTATGGTAACATTTCTTCTTTATATAGTATGACCCTTTACAATGTATTTTAGTGTTTATTTTCTTAACAGACCCCCCATATTGGTCTCTGGGAATTTGAATGAAATGACTATTGCGGAACGCCACCTGGACTTGGCGATTTTGAATGGTCTCAGACGGCTAGGTTCTCATTCATTGACGTCAAGTATTCTCTCTCTCTCTCTCTCTCTCTCTCTCTCTGCTCTCGATCAGTCGTGTATTTAATGCCTCCATATAACAGGTTAAACACACGTGGTATATCCTTGTTTAACTCTCTCTCTCTCTCTCTCTCTCTCTCTCTCTCTCTCTCTCTCTCTCTCTCTCTCTCCTGATGAGTCGTGTATATATTACCTCCATGTAACTGGATGAACACATACACTCTCTCTCTCTCTCTCTCTCTCTCTCTCTCTCTCTCTCTCTCTCTCTCTCTCTCCCCCGCGATCAACAATGTATTTGTTCTTGCATATAACTAATTAACACACACCCACACACACACAAACGACATTGTTGGGATCTCTTGCTTCGAAGCGGATAATATATTGTCTCATTTATTAGTCGGCTTGACACTATTAGGAAAATTAGAACAGTGTCGTAAATATTCTTACGTAATCGTTTCGGTTACGCGTTGCAATTTAGTTTGCAAAGTGGAGGAGTTTTTAAAATTAAAGTGCCTGCGATCTGTCGATACTTTTAGAAGTAAAGATGTGATTCTGCGGTAGGCTTTTTGTTAAGTAATCCCAGGATGAGTTTTGTTTATCTTTATTCTAAATTTAGGAAGTTGATTTTTCAGTTGGATATTTTTACTGTGTAATTTTTTTGCAGAGATCCTAGAATTATTATTATTATTATTATTATTATTATTATTATTATTATTATTATTATTATTATTATTATTATTATTATTATTAGGCATGAAATTACACTAGGGGGGAAAAAGGATTATTGGGGTTGAATCTTGAGAATTCATAAGAATAGTGAGATTTCTAATACAGGATCTCTTGGGTTGGAGTTAAACGGAAGACTGTAAAAGGAAAATCAGACAATGGGGCAAGGTGAATAATGTCTGG
Organism: Macrobrachium rosenbergii; assembly: GCF_040412425.1. NCBI lineage: Eukaryota > Metazoa > Arthropoda > Malacostraca > Decapoda > Palaemonidae > Macrobrachium > Macrobrachium rosenbergii. Next base: position 37,051,635 of record NC_089754.1, on the reverse strand, counting down.
AAATAAAAATGGATAAAATTGCATTCGAAAGTAAGATTACACAGTAGTACAGTCTGTACTAATGCATAGACATGAATCAAAGTATGACAGAGCATACATATCTGAAATACCTTCTCGTTTTGATAATAAAGCTGTTAGAAGAATATCAGGAGTCACGTGGCAGGGTAGAATTGTAGATGATGTCATAAGGGAAGTTCCATAATTAGATGAGATAACGAAGAAGATTAGGAAGACCCAGACCTTGCTCGGATGAGAACTGGGAGAATGGAGGCTGAAGATGAGTGGAAATTTGTGGAAGATAAAACACAGGAAATATATTACAAAGCATTAGAGGCGCTGATGATGATGATGATGATGATATGAATATTAATACCACAAAGGCAGCGTTATTAGGATTTTCAGGCGAAGAAACATATCTTCTGTACTGGCCTAGAAATTCTGCTGGCACGTGTTCTCCATAAACACGAAGATTTTTATGATTTTCAACATTGACTGGTTTATGTCCGTTTTTTGACACACATGACCGGGCGTTTGAATTTTATTGGGATATTCCAGATTTTATGAAATTCTCTCTCTCTCTCTCTATTTCGCCAGAACATACTCACTCACACACCTCTTCCAGCAAGATGCCCCATCCCCCTCCCTCCCCGCTCTCTCTCTCTCTCTCTCTCTCTCTCTCTCTCTCTCTCTCTCTCTCTCTCTCTCTCTCTCATTGCTAGCGATGCCACATTTCACACTCCAATCCATTCTCTCCCCCTTTTTTTTTTTTCTCTACCAACCTTTCTCAGCACACCTCACTATTTATTTTTGTCTGACAAAAGGTATTCTACATCTTAGATACGCCATTCCAGAGCTCTCTCTCTCTCTCTCTCTCTCTCTCTCTCTCTCTCTCTCTCTCTCTCTCTCTCTCTCTCTCTCTCTCTAGAGATTTGCCATTTCATTGGTATGTAAGACCCAAAGACCCATATTGATTTCCTACTCGCAAATGTACTTGGAAATTTTCAGTCGTTATTTTCTGCTTTTTCCTGTGGTCCCATATTCAGAGTCCTTAGTTTATGAATATTTGTTATGGTGCCGTATTCATTCATTCGGCTTCGTATTTGCAGACGCCATAGGTACAGCCATTCTTTCCAGTCACAGCTTTAGGGAAAGGGCGAGGGAAACAAACCTGTGTCCCGAAGTGCGAGTTGAATGAAGGAAGGAAGGAAGGAAGGAAGGTCGAAGCAGCCCAGTGAATCTTAAAAGACTCTGTCGATTAGTGTGCCCCTTGCTCGAACGTCACTTCCTCCTTGTGAAGGGGAACAAAGGGGAGGAACGTGAAACAAGTGAAGCAAGTGGAACGTGAAGCAGGTGGATCGTAGCTCACGTAGGGATGTCTCTTCTCTTTCGTGTACAGGAAATAAATTTGGACTGCGTTGCGAGATCCTTGTGAGATGTTATTATACCCATGACGCAAGGTGTCTTTTGCTAGCTGCTGCTGCTGCTGCTGGGAGGGAGGCAGGCTTCTTGTGAGTCCCAAATGGCGCAGCAGGCCATTTTGGTGGGGCGAATCGCCCAATTTGCGATGATTCGCTGCATCTGGTTGGCATTGCAATGGAACCTCTACACGTCGGTTTTCCCTTCCTTCCCCCATTGCCGCCGTTAGCCCTGGAAATCGCCGGCTGATCCTCCTCCCCTTCCTCCACCACCTCCTACTCCTCCTCCTCCATCGTGGAGAGAGAGAGAGAGAGAGAGGGCGTCCCATCCAGCCAGCCCACCACCGCCACCGCCACCTTATCCAGCAGCCCTCAAGGTCGAGAGTCCTGTAGCTTTCGTCTGGTTTTGCTTTTGGGGCGGAGGCTTAGGGTCCGTCTGGGAAATGTGTCTTCCTACTCTTGTGTAAGCGTTTTTGGGGGTTAGTTGGAGTTGTTTTGTTGGGGGAGAGAAAATTAGGTACGATGCCGCTTCTGTAGTTCTCCTCCTACACAAGATTCTCTCTCTCTCTCTCTCTCTCTCTCTCTCTCTCTCTCTCCTCTCTCTCTCTCTCTCCCCCGACCGAAATGGACGAAATATGTGATGGTGATGGTAGGTCATGGTGAAAAAGGGAAGAAAGAGGTTTTAGGGGTACCAGGGGGTTGGGATGAGATCCTATCTTTTGAGTGGGACCTGTAAGATGGCCCATAGACGTCGTAAGGAAGAAAGGAACCAATGGTTACTTTGCTGGTTTTCGGCTCTCGTTATTTTATTATTCCCGTCTTCCCTTTTGTCCCTTCTTCTCAACCTCTCTCATCTCCCTGCCACCGGTATACAGATTCTCTCTCTCTCTCTCTCTCTCTCTCTCTCTCTCTCTCAGCCACTGGTATACAGAGTTCTCTTATTTTTTCCTCTTTTCAACCTCACATCTCCCTGCCACCGGTATACAGAGTTTCTCTCTCTCTCTCTCTCTCTCTCTCTCATGTGTAGCGTACCCTACCTCTCATGAATAGTCTACCCTTCGACCCTTCCCATCCGCGGTAGAAAGTTTTATCCCGAAGGTTTAAACGCTATGTATCCGACCTACCGGTACTCTCTCTCTCTCTCTCTCTCTCTCTCTCTCTCTCTTCCCTTTGTCATTGTCTTTGCTGTCATTGTTTGGTACAAAGTACGGAGGCAGGGTCTTTGTGCCTGCGTTCGACGGCCCAACAGATCTGTACACATAATACCTCTTATCTTAGGTAGCACGCTGGTCAGATCTTCCAGCTCGGTTACAGAGTTGAAATGTTTTTTCCCCTTAAGATTTAGGAGAACATTGGACGACTTGCTTGGACGTTGGGCGACTTTACTGCTGAGCTTTCATTATAGCTATTCCAGGTTTAGGGTTTTAGCTATTTTTTTCCCCCGGTCTCCAGTTGATGGTTATTGTCAGCCAAACTTTTTGACTTAGCCTGTTTGAAAATTCGATAGTATTTTTCTGATGCCAAATTTGTTTAAAAGAAGTTTCTGTTTAGACAGTTATTTAATGGCATTATTATTATAATTGAGTAAAAATTCTTACGGGAGAAGCTTAAAAGACGGAAATGAAAAATTAAGAAATATTTGTCATTAAGAACAATGCGAGAAAGAAAAGAATTATCAGGGAGTTTTAATGTAGTATTACAGCTTCTGATCAATAATCCTTCCAGAAAGACACTTCCACAGTTTTACAGTAAATTGGAAGGAAGTCTGATTCCCTGCAAAACGAGTAAAACGCACTGGTTCTTGGGAAAGCAGGAATTAATGGCTCTAATGGAAGTTCCCAAAGTGTAGTATTTTGTGATGGTGTAAATACAGGTGATATAACTATTGTTGGGAAGACTGAAATTACCACGTCTAGTTCTGTCAGTCTGAAAATTGAAATTACCACGTTCTGTCAGTCTGAAGATTGAAATTACCGGTACCTCGTTTAGTTCTGTCATTCTGAAGATTGAAATTACCACGTCTAGTTCTGTCAGTCTGAAGATTAAAATTACCACGTCTAGTACTGTCAGTCTGAAGATTGAAATTACCACGTTTAGTTCTGTCAGTCTGAAGATTAAAATTACCACGTCTAGTTCTGTCAGTCTGAAGATTAAAATTACCACGTTTAGTTCTGTCAGTCTGAAGATTGAAATTACCACGTCTAGTTTTATCAGTCTGAAGGTTGAAGTTACCACGTCTAGTTCTGTCAGTCTGAAGATTGAAATTACCACGTCTAGTTCTGTCAGTCTTTCCTTGAATAGAAAGAAACTAGATATTCAGACAGAGAGAAGTTGTTCAGTAATGGTAGAAACGAGTCTGAAGTAGTGGAATTAACACCATCAAACCTCTATGTATGAGAAGCCATATCAAATATATCTGACTTTCTAGCAGCATTTGATGATAGAAAAAAAAAGAAACTTGTGAATCGAGTGTAGCATCAAATATTTAGAGCAGTTAAGTGATGTATTGCTTGTGAAAAGCAACTTGGGGAGCTGGATACTGTAATTGAAAGTATATGATCTTCTTTACTTTATTTTTAAAAAAATTATATATATATATATATATATATATATATATATATATATATATATATATATATATATATATATATATATATATATATATATGCTTGAGGAAGTCTGAACTCTTGTCCGTTGTCTAAGCGATCAGTATTTATTGTTTCATCTTTCAACTCGAAGATCCTTAAAACACACACACACACACGTACATCGATAGTGAACTGTCTTTGTTAAATTATTTATGTTGCTTTGTTTTTTGAAATTGTATTCACATGAAC
>NC_089754.1:37039883-37042383 GCF_040412425.1 Macrobrachium rosenbergii | reverse complement strand
ATTAATTAGTTTTCTCCACTCCAATTAATCTTGCCTCTCCCAAAACCACATTCTGAGTGCTTCTAATTTCTCTTACGTCACTTCCGACTGTCTTAACCCTCCAAAATCGATAGACTGGAATATGTAAAACGACAGGTTTTTAAATGCGGTTCCATCTTTCAGTTCGGATTGAGATTTAGGTGACGGGTTTCATTTTCTTTTCAGTGTAATCTCTCTCTCTCTCTCTCTCTCTCTCTCTCTCTCTCTCTCTCTCTCTCTCTCTCTCTCTCTCTCTCTCTCTCTCAGTGAAAAATTAACCTTGTCCCACTTTCGACTATTCTTTCAGGGTTTTACTTATAATTTAGTGCCTTACTTATCGTAGATTTAGAACAGTTTCCTTGTTGAGGTATTAATTTTTTCCTCTGCTGTGTTATCAGAGTTCAGTCTCCAAGTATTTTGTTTTTTGTGCACTTAAGCTTATTTCTACACCTTAACACTCCCAAAACACATTCAGCTGCTCTTAGAGTTTAATGGGTTTTCATTTCAAATTAGCATTCTCATGCTGTAAATTTAGGACTTCATAAAGCACGCACGCTCCCATACACATCTGGAGCATTATTTGTGTTGTAACACCATTAAGTAGCTCTTGACTATTTCAGGAAATTCTCTGAAGCACAGTAAAAGATTAATTGGTTGTGCAGTATCTGTCTTTTGCACTACTATGAATTCAAAAGTAACTAAAGCTCTTCTATTCCCTTGGAAGTGGGTACTTAGATGTCTATTAATTTGGCAATGTTTCCTTTGAGCCCTGAGGTTCTTAAATAAGACTGATCTTTAATAGTTAGAAGGTCTAGTGATATCCTTAGTGTTCCAGTAGAAGTCTTATACGTACAACAGAGGCTTAGTTATTATTTAGTGAGCTCATGTATTTGCCTGTGTATATATATGTGTGTGTGTGTAGTGTGTACATATAAATGTTTGTATATATGTATGTATATATATTTGTTGTGTGAGTATGATGTGCAATTAATTTTATGAATGTGCGTATGGTGTCAGTTGCTACAATGTTTATGAATAAGTTAGTAGTAGAATTGGTTACTTTATCTTATGAATTAGGTCGTGAATGAATCATAAATGCCTTTGCTCTTGACAGTTTAAAGAGATATTCTTAATACACTGAACAGACTATATTAATAAGATCGTACCATTTTCCAGTTTGAGATTGGCCCCGTCCTGTTAGCTCTAACAGGGAAAATTCTCATATTGTTTATCGGCCAAAACTTAAATTAGTTCCAACTTGCGTTTCCGCCCAGTCTCTCTCTCTCTCTCTCTCTCTCTCTCTCTCTCTCTCTCTCTCTCTCTCTCTCTCTCTCTCTCTCTCCATCAGCGAGAGACAAAACTCCTTTTACTCCAAGTCGTCTTGTCAAGGCATTGTCAAGCCATTAAGTTTATATACTTTGTTGTGTTATTTGGGAGTTTCTCGGGAGAGTTCCGTTCCTTTCCTTTCCGTTCCGTCCCAGATGAAACTGCCGAAAGTTTACTGGTGGAAAAGAAGCTCGGAGATGGACATAAATTGAGAGAGGCAGAGACGTAAGAAGAAAGAGAGAGGACGCATTCTCTCTTGAGAGAGAGGGATTCCGCCTCTCTATCTCTCTCTCGCTCAGATCCAGTAACTTCCACAATTCCTCAGATTCGTGAAAAGCAAAGAGAGAGAGAGAGAGAGAGAGAGAGAGGGGGGGGACTCTCTCTCTCGCTCTCAAATCTAGTGACCTTCACAGATCTTCAAATTCGTGAAAAGCAGAGGCATAAGAAGAAAGGGAGGGGGCGTGACCTCTCTCTCTCTCTCTCTCTCTCTCCCTCCCTCCCTCCCTCCCTCCCTCCCTCCCTCCACAAGTCTGCAAATTCTTCCACGTTAAATCTTTGGAACTTGCAATGTGGCCATTGAGATTATTTTCCCGCAAATTCATGAATATTGGATTAGGTATAAGCAGAGAAAGAGAGAAATTAACAAGTTTGTGCGATAACGAAGAAGATTTTTTAAAGAAACAAACTTCCGTTCGTAACATTGCAATAACGGAATGGAAAAGTTAAAAGATAATCGGAATAATTGCAACGTTGCAACCGAGGCGTGGAATGTGGGTGATAATTTAGTCCTAAGAATAGGATGTTTGTATTATGTAAAGGACGTTTTATTTTGGATCATAAGTGGGAAGGTTATAGTGAAGGTGGTGATAATAATGGTGATGATAGTGCGGTGGTGTGGTGATGATAATGAGGTGGTGTGGTGATGATAATGGTGTTTTTATCGTGTGTTTTGAGAGTTGTCATTCGATCTAAGTCTGGGCTGAGTGGATGAGTCATTTAGTTCCGTTTTCTTTCATGTGTCTCTACATAGTTCAGCGCTGCCTCCGTCATAATGGGTATTGACCAACGCTATGATGACGACGATTGTCATACGGAGAATTGGAGACAATTCTTTACACACACACACACACACACACACACACACACACACACACAC
>NC_089754.1:37022383-37037383 GCF_040412425.1 Macrobrachium rosenbergii | reverse complement strand
ATATATATACTGTATATATATGTAGTTGTAATAGCCACAATACCCTTTTAGCTTTCACGAATTCTTCCCTGGTTTTTTGGTGCAAGAAGGTCAGGTTGACAACGGTACCTCGTTCTGATTAGGGGACCCGGGTTCGTTTCCCGCCACCGGACATCAGAATTTCTTCATACTTCTTGCACTTGGATCTTAAGGCTTTGTAGTGACAAGCGTTTCCCAAAAATGCGCAAAGAATTCGAGAAAGTTAAGAGAGTATTGTGGCTATTACAGTTACATATGTATCTGGTAAAAAGTGACCAGTAGACTCTACATATATAATAATATGTTTATATATACACATACATGCATACATACATACATATATGTATGTATTTTTACTCTATATTATAAATATTATCTACATATTGCTGCATTTTTCAACCCTCCCTGAGGCTGTATTGTATACCTGTCGTAAACGCGATTGTAACAGACATTTCTAAATTCAACGTGCTGTTAGTGTCTTGTCAGTTTTATCTATGTCCTTGGTCGGTTCTTATTTTCACTTGTCGGTCTTACACTTCCCGTGGCATATTTATGGCTTATAACTTCGCAAGCTTTTCCACACTTATTTATTGCATTTTCCCTTGCGTTTCATCTTTGGTGTTTATGGCTTGGCGTGTTTTCCTGACTTGCGATTTCTGTGTGGCCTCTATTCTCTTCCTCTTCTTCTTCTTCTTCTTCTTCTTCTGTTCAATTTTTCTTCTTCCGCTTCTTCCACTTCATCCTCCACCTCTTTTTTTACTTCTTCTTGCACTTCCTCCTTCCTCCTCCTCCTCCTCCTCCTCCTCCTCCTCCTCCTCCTCCTCCTCCTCCTCTGCTTCTTCATCCCTTGATTCTCATTTCCTTCCGCTTCTTCTTCTTCTCCTTCTTCTTCATCATCTTCTTCTTCTTCTGCCTCTTCTTCTTCTTCTTCTCCTTCGTCTCCTTCCGCGTTTATCGTCATTTCGTCAGGAGTCGCCGGGTGGGGTTGTCACTTCCACCTGACGGGTGTATCAGTCATGGAGGCTGACTAATAGAACGTCGGCGTCGAGAGGCTTCTTCGTTGGGTTTCCTCTTCCTTCAGCATTTTCTCTCTCTCTCTCTCTCTCTCTCTCTCTCTCTCTCTCTCTCTCTCTCTATATATATATCTATATATATATATATATATATATATATATATATATATATATATATATATATATATATATATATATATATATATATATATATATATATATATATATATATATATATATATATATATATATATATATATATATATATATATATATATATATTACATATTACTGTATATATATGTGTTTGTGTATACACATCTCTGCTCACATCGGGGTCAGAACAGCTCTTTCAATTGGAAGGCAAAGGCGCTACCAACTGAACCTCACAGGTCTTAAAAAGTTGTGGCTCAGTTGGTAGCGCCCTTTGCCTTTCAGTAGAAAGACCTGGTTCGATCCCGATGTGATTCAGAAATTTATGTGTATATATGTATGTATATTTTTATACATATATATATATATATATATATATATATATATATATATATATATATATATATATATATATATATATATATATATATATATATATATTTATTGAGAGAGGAATATCTAGGTCATCAATAGCTCGAACCTGCCTCAATCGTGTACCTGGAGACTAGCTTCAAGCTAGGTTTTTGAACTGGCGAGCTTCACTGGAGAGGCAGCCGCATGCTTAGTGTATGCAGGAGAGAGAGAGAGAGAGAGAGAGAGAGAGAGAGAGAGAGAGAGAGAGAGAGAGAGAGATGGTTGATCATAACCCTCTTTAATACAAGAGCCTTTTAAGACCCCCTTAGTGGCAGGAAATCTCATGTGTTATTTCAGTTGCTGCTTCTATGAATGAGGGATGCTCCTGTTAGGAGGGAGTGAGAGTGGGAGAGGGAGGGAGGGAGTGAGGGAAGATTCTGAGGAGTATGCTTCCGTTGCCTATTTATATCTCCCTATTGATAACTGTGGTCCAGACGAATGGTTGTCTGTTCCAACGGTTTGTGTGTAGGCTATATCATTCGGATTGAAAGGGAAGTGGATTGTGCCTTGTCCTTCCTTCTACCCTGGTGTTTGAGATCTGTTTTGCATATCAGAGCTCTCTCTCTCTCTCTCTCTCTCTCTCTCTCTCTCTCTCTCTCTCTCTCTCTCTCTCTCTCTCTCTTCTAATTTCTGTTAGCTGTCGGTTTTATTTTAAAATAATATTAAGTGTTTTTGTCACTGGTGATGCATTGCATACAAATAGAAAACATATACAATATATACTGTGTATATATAAATACATATATATACATATATGCATATATATATATATATATATATATATATATATATATATATATATATATATATATATATATATATAATGGTGTTTTCTCTGTGGAAACAACCTCCCTTTCTTACAGGTAAACGTGTTTGTCAAAAAAATATAACCAACTGATATGATATAAATTTATTTTTCCAACAATGAGTTGTCATTGTGTTCGGCAGAATTCTACGGTGTCCGGTAGCACTACCGAAAGCTTACGTAACCAACAGATTGCTCTCTCTCTCTCTCTCTCTCTCTCTCTCTCTCTCTCTCTCTACCATCACTCCCCCCCCATTCTGTTTTCTAGATTGAAATATTACCTTCCCTTGTCAGGCATTTCACTTCCATTTTGTTCTGAATTCCCCCAGAAGGATATTTAGCGTGGCGTCAGGTATCCTTTATCGTACGTGATATGTAGGAGCTCTGATGGCGTTATTAAGTGAAATAATAATTGTTAGGAATAAAAATAGCGTCTCTGAGGGCCACGGCGCCTTTCAGCCTTCTGCATTATTAATCAGTGTCGAGTGTCCTTTGTACGTTGTAGGTGGCGCAGAAACTTTTTCACTTCTGGATTTTCAGTGGCGGGGGGTTTCATTACAGTTGCTGGGATTTACGCGCACACACACACATATTTATATATATATATATATACAGTATGTATATAAATATATACGTGTGTATGTACAGTGGTGAAGGTTTTTATCTCTGTCTACGCCTATGGTTTTCTTTGTGTTTTTCTATATAATCTTCATCTATTATTATCATTATTTTCACCAGTAAAAGGAAATAAATAAAAATAAATAAACATAAATAAATAAGAATAATAAAAATAAAAAAGAAATAAAGGTCCTAAAATAATAAATAATACCTGCTATGATTTCTTCCAAATTTATCTCTCTTCACCACCTTCATGAACACGACCATAGTATTGGTGATGGTAACTATTTGGATACGTGAATCTTACACGAATATGGAGGAAAATCAGAAGATGCGTTGTTAAAGGTGTCTTTGCTCGCACAAAACAGCCTTGCTTGTCCTCAATGTTATTATAGTGAGAACTTTATATTATAGTAATGATTTTCGCCGTCACATTTATTATTTACATCTATCAGTTACGTTCATTTGTTATGTGGAAGTGGACCACCACTCTGGCCCTCACAAGTGTGACTAACACTCGTTATATTGCAGGTGAGCTAAATCTCCTACTCTCACGTATTGTATTTCTTTGTCTCCCCCCTCCATCCCCTCCTCTTCCCCCTTCCCCTCCCCTATACATGATACCTCTCTTCAGCTGTGTGTGTGTGTGTGTGTTTGTGCGTGTGTTTATGTTTGTGTGTTAGTGTGCAGCTTAAAGTTGATGCCTCGGGATTACGGGAAGTGCATATCAAAAAGTAACGGAGAGATTTCATGGCCAGAATCGCTATTGTCATTATCGAGTGCGAAGTCTGTTTTATTTATTCGTTGCGTCTAAAAGCGGTGGATAGTCTGCTGCTGCTTGTGCATGCGCGCGCACGTACTCGCTCTCTTGCGTATCTCATGCACAGGCGGCCATACACTTCTGTATTGTGTGTATTTTGAAGAGTGTGAGGATCTCCATTTGAAATAGTGGCGGTGGTTTGCTTCGAATTACTTGAGTACGTGTAGCGTAGTAGTTACTCAACCTTCATTTACATGTCTGTATCGAATCCGCTCGTGTCCAGGAATACGGGCTCGAGAATCAGCGGCGTGATTCGACGTCTGCAGTAAGATGACAGCTTTAACTAAACCATTGACTTAACAGGAGTGATTCTTTAACGAATCAGTTACTTTGCAGCAGCACCAGTGATTCGGTGTTTTTCTCAGAGCTTAGGGACATTTAATGAGGCAAAGCCGATTAGGTTATTCTTTGAAAAAAACAAAGGAGATTTTGCAAGTGAAGGGTCGTGGTATAAGGTGGGGGAGGGAGGTGTTTGGAGTGTGTGTGTGTGTGTATATATATATATATATATATATATATATATATATATATATATATATATATATATATATAGATATATATATATATATATATATATATATATATATATATATATATATATATATATATATAATCATGTATGTGTATACTATGTAAATAATTTTCACTTTCATTTCCGCTGGAACTTCCGTAGTATACATCAGTGGTTCTCAACCAGGGCGAATTTCAGAGTATCAAAGGTGGGGGGAATAGTGAATAAAGATTTTTAGTATTGTATTCATATTATCTGGAATGCACCTTTTGAGGCAGACAATTTTGGAAAGAGGGGTGGATGACAGTTTGACATATGGTTGAAGGGTGCATGGGCCAAAAAAGGTTGAGAAACACTGGACTATACATTATGTAATAGTTATCCTTGAGTTTAACTATGAATTGAATGTAAGTTTTTTGGATACTATGATCAAATCAATGTTTTTTTTATCTTTTTATTTGCATTTAGTAATATTAAAGTTTTCCTATTCCTTTATAGTTTATACTTCTCCTTTGGTTTACTCTTGATCCCTCAAAGAAAAAAATAGCCATAAATCATATCTTGTGAAACTTGGTTATTCTCTTTTCTCTTGTAATGTTTGTATTGTCATTTATTTTTCGACTTATCTCCTTCTCCTTGAGAGGCACTGTGGCCCCATCTACAAAAAAGGACCGAATTGTCGGTCTCCTTTGATATTCAAGGCAGCTATTTGCCAATCTTATTATATTTTTTTTTTCTTTCTGTTTCGTCTTCCTCTCCTGACAAGGACCTTCGTGATGTTGGGCAATTCAAAGCGTAGCAAGTGTTCGTAATAACCGTAGTCTCTCTCTCTCTCTCTCTCTCTCTCTCTCTCTCTCTCTCTCTCTCTCTCTCTCTCTCTCTGACAACACACACCCGAGGAGAAATGAAGTGCGGATTTCATAGGGAATCGGATTTTGCTGTAATCCTGCTAAGGGCTTCAAGGGTTGGAACACCTCCCATTCCCACTCCCAAGCTCACAACAGCAGTAGCAGTATCGAAGGAGAAACCAGGGGAAACGTGATTGTGATTGCGATAGTGACGGATTGTGGCGATGGATAGTGATGACACCCCCCCTTAGTAAGCTGACCCTCGAACACTATACATATTCACACGAGCCCAACCAGTGCATTCGGACACAGCCAACCAGTATCACGTTAGAGGCACAATCCTCCTCCTCCTCCTCCTCCTCCTCCCTTTCTACGTCCTGTGCTGCTGCTGCTGCCTCTGCTGTGCCTCTCTGCTGTTGCAGCAGCTGCTGCCTCTGCTGCTGCCCCTTCGCCTCCTCCACCACCATCACTTCTGAGTCGCCGTCAGTTGCGATTCTGCTAGGTGCCTGAAGTGGTGGTGTGCGGTGCGCCTCTGCTCCTGCTCTCTTGTTCCTCCTGCTCCTGCTGTCGTAACCTTTTTGCGTAGTGACCTTACTTACTCCTCCGTGACCTTGTGTGCCTCTGTGTAGACCAGTCTTGACGTAGTGACCCTCCCTTTAAATGATTTTTTGTGTGTGTTGGTTCGTGTGTTCTCCTGCGTATAGCAAGCACGCCCCCCTAGCAATCCTGCCATTCCCCCTCCCTATCTTGAGCAGTGCATATCCTACAGAGCATATCCTATGTAAATGCAAGAAACGGCATTGATCCCTCGCTGTGCTGGTCAAGATCCTTAGATGTTCACATGATTAAAAAGTGTACTGTGTATTGGCGTGTAGGGAATGTACTTTGTACGTGCGTGTGTATTGGGCAGGTTCATTTAGTTTAGTGAAATTTGCATACACACACCAGTGGGCGTATTGTTTCTCTCTCTCTCTCTCTCTCTCTCTCTCTCTCTCTCTCTCTCTCTCTCTCTCTCTCTCTCTTCTTTTTAGCCCAGGTGTTTTGTGCACCAGTGCTGTGATGTGTTTGGTAAGAGCCGTAATGGTGATGGTCTCATTGTGGTGATGATCTTTTTCCTAGAGTGATTGTTACGAAAACGTCGAATCTCTCTCTCTCTCTCTCTCAGCCCTTCGTCAGGCCTCGACTATGACCCCCCCCCTCCTCCTCCAATCCTTCCCCTGGCAGACATCAGGATATGAAGACCCTACCCTTCCCCTCTCTCTCTCTCTCCTCCGGGTCCCATCCTATCCAGTCCTTACCCCCCTCCCTCTTTGCTGCCTGACCTTCCCATTTTTCTATGACGCAAGATTCACTGCTTGCATTTTGTCGGCCAGTTACTTACTCTCGTGGGCTACAAAGAACCCTTGTACTGAATGGACTCGGGTCTTGTTGTTCTCTGCGTCTTGCTGATGAGTTATCATTCATTTCTCCTGCCCTAAAATGATTCTGATGTCCGTCACTCCTTTACTTTTTATTGCCTGATGGGATTCAGTCAATCCCTGGGACTTCTGACTGATGGAATCTTTGATGGAGTCTTCCGAGTTCGTTTCTCTTTGTGTCTTAAAATATTGCTTCTCGTGCTTTTGACTTCAGCGGTACGTTTACTCCTCTCGCCGATTGTTTTGGCTAGAGCCCGTGGTTTGCACTCGTGTTCGGAAAACAGCAACAAACAGCAACACCAACACCAAAAAGGGAGTAATGTTTTTGGAATATGAATGCGCGTTCTGTGATGGAGTTGGTACGTTGTGAAAGTAACCTCCTCCAAAGTATTACATGTGGGTAATGCAGTTTGGTTATTAATTTTTCTTAATGGAAATCAGTAGCTGTTGAAATATGTGTGGGCGAGGAAAGCTAAAAGGAATTGATTATCGATTACAAAATACGATGCTGATGAGTTAAACATACATAATTAAGGCGATATTTATAACTACGCCAAAATATCATCTGTTTTGTTTACATTTCAAATCAGTTAGTTTTCTGCCTAGTATCCAAACCCACAAGTCATTCATTCAGAAATGCAATTTGAATGCATGGCGTTTCTCTTGCCAGCTTTATAAACTGGAGACATTTATCGGAATAAACTTTTGATATATAAAGCTGTTACTGTCTTTCGAGATTTGTATGGAAAGCGTCCAGTTATTTAGTGTGAAAGTAAAGTTCTTCCTGCATACGTAAATTTTATCGTTGAATACATACATTAATTCGAATATATTTCGGTACATACACTGCATCGTGTATGTGTGCGTGTGTATTGAGGGAGGCGTTGGGTAATAATAATAATAATAATAATAATAATAATAATAATAATAATAATAATAGGAGGCCATCTTGGTTCGTCTTCCACGGAAAGAGGAAGGATAGTCTTCCACGGAAAGAGGAAGGATATTAAATTTCCCTACGTGACAGCAGGACTAACCACTGGGAGTCCTTTCACGCCTTCGTCGCAGACACAATATTCTTTGGCTGTCTTATTGTTTTCACAATTTCATTTCAGTTTGTAGGATTGAATGTACAGTTGAGAGACTTTACATGCTCTGCCCTCTTTAGAGGAGAGCCTAGGATTTGTGGCTGGGATTGATCTTATGAAATAAGTGTATATATATATATATATATATATATATATATATATATATATATATATATATATATATATATATATATATATATATATAAAGACAAAATCCACGAAAGAAAGTGAAACAACGGAGTGCTGGAAGGCCTTTCGACGTTAGTCCTTTACGTGCAGCACTCCGTTGTGTCTGTTTCCTTCGTGGATTTTGTCTTTATTCGTATATTCATCACGTTCCATATTTTTCGTCATTCAGTTATACAAGAATATATATATATATATATATATATATATATATATATATATATATATATATATATATATATGTGTGTGTGTGTGTGTGTGTGTGTGTGTGTGTGTGTGTGTGTGTGTGTTTGTTTTCACCGGGTTAAATATGGTTTTGCCTAAGAGTTACTCTCCATGGTCACAAAAGAATTAATTTCACACGAAATGAGAAAGTGGAAAAGATTTAATTTGTGGTGTTGACATAGGAAATATATATTTATATAGTTTTTGCTGTTGACTAGATTGATAAACTGGAGTGATAGATGAAGACCATAGCGTAGGTAAAAGCTGGTCGGACGTGGAGACGCGGAGTGAGAAAGTTGTGCTGTAAAACATGTTTTACGACGATCTTAGTTTTATTGTCCCCTTAAGTGGGGGGAAAATTTCACTCGATAGATCTATAAACCGGTGACGCAAGGCGCAGCTGATGTTGAGATCTCTTTTGAACTTGCGACTCGAGACGTTCTTAATTTTTTTTAATGAATTATAAAGCTCTTAAAATTTTTAGAACAGTTAAATTTCATAAGGCAGATAGTATTGGCAATTAGGTGATAAACCAGAGGATGTAAATGTTATTTAGATAAACGATTAATGTTTCAAATGCACCCATCGTTATAGAAGCGTCACTGGTTATTGGTGAGTTACGTCATCTTTAATAGTGATTTACGCCTTATAGGTAATTTTGACCAATATGGCCGAGATGTTCGGTTGACAGCGAGTGTTTTTAGGAGATTTGCACTGATTTCTAAGTGTATGGTCGTCGTAAGAACATTGTTTTCAATCAACGGAGTCTCTGACTCATGTGACACGTATTTGAAAAGATGAAACTTACCCAATTTGTTTTCCTCTTGTATAAATGATTTAATGTTTTAGCCCACAGAAACATAATATTGACAAGAATTAGTTCATTTGCATGTATAATGCGTGTGTGTTAATATGTGTGTGTATGTGTGTTACTGTTTGTGTGAGCTGGAGCATGAGTTGACATACAGAAGATGTAATGTATTAGCCTTCAGAAACGTAATATTGAATAGGATTAGTTCCTTTGTGTGTTTGTATGTATGTGTGTGTGTGTTACTGTTTGTGTGAGATAGAGCAAAGGTTGATATACGAAAGATTTAAAGTTTTGCTCTTCAGAAACCTAATATTGACCAGGATTAGTTCCTCTGCATGTAGGATGTATGATGTGTGTGTGTTTATATGTATATGTGTGTTAGGTTTTGTGAGATGGAGCATAAGTTGATATGCGAAAGATGTAATGTTTAGCCTTCAGAAACACCATTGACTGTGGTTAGTTCATTTGTATGTGTGATGTGAGTGTTTGTGTGTGTGTGTGTGTGTTTGTATGTACGTGTATGTGAGATTGATATACAAAAGATTTAATGATCTAGCCTTCAGAAACGTAATATGGACTAAGATAGCTCATTCGCATGTATATTGTGTGTTTGTATGTGTATATGTGTTACTGTTTGTGTGAGATGATATACAAAAGATTTAATGTTTTACCCTTCTGAGATATGATATTGACGAGGATTAGTTCATTTGTATGTATGAAGTGTGTGTTTGTATGTTTGTATGTGTGTTACTGTTTGTGAGAGATGGAGCACAGGTTTGACATTTATAGAATTGTCAATAGGAACATCACTGTCACTCGTCTATTGTGTGACTTGCATGTCGATTTATTGGGGATTTCTGTAATACCACCGCTACTGCTAGTAATATTCGTAATAAGAATATCTTTAGTAGAGGAAAAACAGTAAACGCATGATGGTAAATCCTATGTACATTATTCCATGTTTTCGTTCATTACAGATTTTTTGTAATTCTGATGAGCAACATTACAGCTTTTCTGTAATCCAGATCAGTAAAGATAAGTCTGCAAGGCAAATGCACAATAGGTTGCGGAATGCATAAAACAAGAAACGAGAGTAGCGTTGTGTGCGCGTGAGAGAGAGAGAGAGAGAGAGAGAGAGAGAGAGTGTTTGTCGTTGGGTTGTTATTGATCATTCCTTAGGCTGGTGGGACAGTGTTTACCTAGTGTGTACTGAGAGCGCTTCATATCCACCCACTACCACGAGTCCAGTGGTGAAAAAGAGTGACCGTAATGTCCACTTGAGGATTTGCAGCGAAATTTCCGCCACGGGAGCTTTTGCAAGTTGTCTTGAGCTTTTCTTGCAAGCAGGGCGTTGTTATGGCCTGTCGTGAGAGAATGCGACGTAGCTGTTTTTGTTATTATTATTGTTATTCTTTTATTTTTATAGTGTTCGTTGGTGTTAATGTATTTTTCCGGTTCTTTATTGGAAGTTTAACATCCCTGTGATTAGCCTTAGAAGGAAAAATAGGCACTGGAAGACAATCCACTTTAGTTCTTGACTGAAGGATCTTCAGTGCTTGCAGGATTAATACCCCGTGTCTCTCCCTCGCTTCCTGTTCGTATAGCACCACCACCAGCGTTTCAAGAGAGAGAGAGAGAGAGAGAGAGAGAGAGAGAGAGAGAGAGAGAGAGAGAGAGAGAGAGAGGATGAGGGCGCCACGAGCAGAAACACCGTTACCTAGATTAGATAAGTCTAGACTGGGGCAAAAGTATCGTAATTTGAAACTCCCCGGAGGCCAATTTTCTTTTCCGATGCTGGTGATGGAAGGCATAATTTGCATAGAAAAGTTGGAATTTAAATGGAACTTTAGGACCAAAGGAATTTGAAATGGAGATGGACGCGAGGCCGTTCGGTGTACTTCTTTATTTCATTTCTCTATTTTGACCTTTCATTTAATGCTTGTAGGAGGAAGGGAGTATTAGTTGTCGTGGAGCGCTGTTTGCTATTGTGTGTATCGAAGGAATGTATCGGGTTGGTAAGTGAACCCCACACCATTAGTATGCTATGCGATTGCTCTCTTGTGATTCCAAAAGCGTCACACGGTGTATTTGTATGTGGTGAGCGATACGCTTCTGTTGTGATGGTGCAAAAATAATATTATTCCTGTGTTCATGGTTGTGCCCTCGTGTTTATGTGTTATTTAATATGCACAGTCCGGAAAGTGAAGGTTTGCTAAATCTCATATTAATTTCAGGCTCAGACGAGTACACCAGCAAAGTCGCCGCATAAATAGCTGGTGAGATAATCCCGCTCTGTTTTCAGAAAGTGATCAATATATAGAAACAAGAGAAAAGGTCAGATGTCACAGTGTTTACGTCGAGGTCAGGCGACGACACTCCTTCGGTAACGCCGCCCTCCGTGGCGCTACCGAAGCAGTACAGAGCGCAAGGGAATTACGAGTGGATTGCTTTTGCGTACGTACCGTTCGATTGACACCGTTTCTACCGCCGCTTTTTTTTTTAAAAAGCTGCTGCCTGCTGCTGCATTCTTGCGTAACTGTGACGCTTAGCGGCAGCAGCAGTAGCAGGAGCGGTATGTCGGTCAGGTTGTTGGCAGTCGCACTGAAAGCGTAACTTCTTCAGTACCCGATTCGGCAAGTGGAGGACGACCTGGGACCAGGCCCTTCGACTGCCATGTTCAGGAGAGTGATTGCCCCACAGTCATGGGCGCGGCTTGCTGCTGCTATTTCTGCGGGCCACCAGGTAAGGAAAAAGGAACCAAAAAGGAACCCGATAGCAGGAACATATGGCGTTTGTTAATGTCACTTGCAGTTGGGTTTCCTGGAATTCATGTTTTTATGGAAGATGGTGCACAGACGTAATTGAAGACTAAACCTTGTATACTTTATCTCAGGTGCGTTGTATGATCACGTTTCGCTTCAGCTTTTTTTTTATTTTATTTTTTGTCTCTTTTTTTAGGTGATAGAATTTTAATTTTTTTATTTTTGTGTTATCCGCATTCCTGACAGGTATAATTTAAAAGAAAAAATGTATGTGAATGAGATAATTTCATTATTACAGGCACTCGAATTTATACATGTTTCCCCATTCGCATTGATAATAATGATTGTATTTGCATTTTTTGCTAATATATATATTGTCATTACCTTTCTCGTTATTTTATATAAAATATATATATATATATATATATATATATATATATATATATATATATATATATATATATATATATATATATATATATATTTATGTATATATATATATATATATATATATATTTTTTTTTTTTTTTTTGAAACATTGTATTCTGTCTGCTCCTAATGCCCACTCAGAGTCTAAATCACCCTAAAGACATCATTCCTTCGCACTTGACATTTCCAGTTTCCAGCCTCTTCATGATTTGCATATTCGCATTTAAAGACACTCTTCGTAGGTCACTCCAGGTTTTGGATAATTGCTCACGACGAATTTCCATTTACCTCTTGCCATGGCCTTCCTCCTCCTCCTCCTCCCTCACATTTCCTCTTACTCCTCCACCTCCTCCTCCTCCTCCTCCTCCTCCTCCTCCTCCTCCTCCTCCTCCTTCCTCACATTTCCTCTTACTCCTCCTCCTCACAATTCCTTCTCTTCCTTTCTCACACTTCATCCTCACTCCTCCTCCTCTTCCTCCTCATCCTCCTCCTCCTCCTCCTCCTCCTCCTCCTCCTCCATCACACTTCCTCCTCACACTTCCTTCTCCAGCCTGGATTTGCATTGGCTTCCTCTGAAGCACTCCATTGCCTTTTTTTTTTCTCGCAAATTTATTCAAGGCAAGTGCTCTCTAAGTTTGTTTACGATTGTATCAGTGAAACCCACCAGACAACGGCAGATGACTGTTCAAAGTTTTGCTTAAGGCTTCGAGGGTGAGTGTACCTTCTTTCAACACTAGTGCCTTATTCGATTAAAGCTGTCAGAGAAAAATGTTTTGTGTGTGTGTATGTTTTTTTAATTTTTTTTTTTGAAAGTTATTCTTATGTTTGACAAGTTTTGAGTGAATTATTGTCTGAGGCATTGGGAAAGTGAATCTTGCCTTTACTGTTGTTTCTGAGAGAGAGAGAGAGAGAGAGAGAGAGAGAGAGAGAGAGAGAGAGAGAGAGAGAGAGAGAGAGAAACGCCCTCAAGGGCTTAGAAGCATAAAAAGTGGCTGAGTTTTGTTTTAAAAGCTCTTATAGGCTGAAACTGAAAAGAGAGAGAAAAAACTAAGAGCGAGAAGGATTTGCACATTTTTTTTTAAACTGCAAGCCATATACTAAGATGATAATAAAAAGAGAGTCATGTCAGATAGTCTTTTTTGAATAAATTGCGGTAGACCAGAATTTTCTAGATTTTATTGACAGAACACTAAAACTACCCATTTTATATGATTCCATTTTCTTTCTTGCACAGTAGATATTTTGTTCCAAACTCCTTTTGACTATTTGTTTCTAAAGGGAAGGAACGGAACTTTCCAAAGTGTTCTTGCTCGCTCTGTGATCGAACCCAGGGTCTCTAGCTGGTGAGGCAAGCTCCCTAGCCAATGGACTATAACCTTTAATTTCCAATTATTTATTGGTACACACATATATTGGCTTATTAATAATTCATGGACTACCTTATTTACTTGATGCAGTCTCTCTCTCTCTCTCTCTCTCTCTCTCTCTCTCTCTCTCTCTCTCTCTCTCTCTCTCTCACTAAAAGGAAATGTTTTGTCTTAAATGATTCTTGGACTACCATATTTACGTGACACAGTTTATCTCTCTCTCTCTCTCTCACTAAAAGGAAATGTTTTGTCTTAAATGATTCTTGGACTACCATATTTATCTCTCTCTCTCTCTCTCTCTCTCTCTCTCTCTCTCAAAGGAAGTGATTTTGCATAAATGATTCATGGACTACCTTATTTACGTGACATTGATCTCTCTCTCTCTCTCTCTCTCTCTCTCTCTCTCTCTCTCTCTCTCTCTCTCTCTGACTGGTGACAAGATGGCGCTAAGATGGTGTTCATCCATAATGCAAATGATCCGTAAAGGAGAGACTGTAATCATCGAGCTTTCTGAACAAAAATGATTATCGCCGACCTGTTTGTTGGTCACACTCCAATATTACAGGCTTCGCTCACCTTCCCTTGGAGTGCCAGCGATGTTTGTATCTTCAGAGCTGGGTTTTATAAAATGGGAATGTTGACGTCGGAACGGATTAATGTGTTTTGGGAGGTTCTGTCCTGGCTAGATGTCATAAACTCCCTTCTTCTTCTTCTTCTTCTTCTTCTTCTTCTTCTTCTTCTTCTTCTTCTTCTTCTTCTTCTTCTTCTTCTTCTGGTCAGGTTTTCAAGGTAAATCTCCTCGTGACCAGGAGTTTTTTGAGGTGGGGATGAAAATTTCAGGAACCGTTTATTAAAGTGCAGATCATTGTGATTTAAGCCTGTTTGTAGATGTGGTTTCTGGATTTCTGGCTTTTGGTAGTGAATGAGGTTGTGATAAGCATATGTAGAGGATGACAAACATGTTTAGAGGATTTTTTATGGTATCAGTAACCAGTGCCTTGTGGCGCCATTGTGTGTGTGTAGATTAATCAATCTCTCTGTACTGAGCAGGGTTTACTTCAGATTTTAGGAGAAAATGGTGACTTACAATAATTTTTCATTGTCCTTTTGAGTTAGTCCTTGATAAGAAAATTTATACAATGAATTGCTCCGTTCATTTTGAGTTTGTCTTGAAGAAAAAAAGATTATACGACTGCTCTGCCCTTTCACAAGTCATTAATAATCTCTGTTCCTCTGAATAATGAAGGTCTCATGAATTACTCAATGAAAGGTTGTCGTAGTGGAGTTGTCCTTTTCCATCCTCTCACATTGACATTGTTCATACTTACCATTATCGAATAAAAATCCTGCCTCTCCTTATTTTAATGATACTTTACCCACCATTTGCAATATAGATCTGTCATTATTTTAGAGTTTATTCCAGAGCAAGGCGTCCTTACCATCAACGTTAATTCTTCCTCAGATATTAATTGCTTTTTTTTATAAAGTGGAATTTATCTTATAATATCTTTTCA
>NC_089754.1:37014883-37017383 GCF_040412425.1 Macrobrachium rosenbergii | reverse complement strand
TGTGTCTTAACTTTTTGCTCATTTCTGTGAATATTTTTTTGTGCCCAATGGATATTCATTTTTAATGAATATCTATTTTATTAGGTGATACAGGGATGTTCAGGAAAAAATTTTAATAATTTGCTCCAAGTGGTGTTGTGAAATGTGCCCATTACCTTGGAAAGTTAATGACAAAACTTCAGTTTTCAGCCTTGCCAAGTTAACCAAGGTTGGATGTCTGTATTTACCACTACTGTTAACAATGCTCAAGTGAAATTAAATGTAGTGAAGTGAGATGAGAATTAGGTACGAATAAGATGAATGAATTAAAAAGAGGACTTCTGACCAAGACCTGAAGTGTGATTCCCCGTGGCTGGGAGTTGCAGGTGCCAAACCTTTTGCGTGTTCACATCCAACCAAGGAAGTTATTTTGGGGACCTGCTGCTCTTGCTGCTGCTGCTGCTGCTACTGCTATTAAGACACACACTCTCTCTCTCTCTCTCTCTCTCTCTCTCTCTCTCTCTCTTGCACAGGTGCCCAGTTTATTGTTATGCAATTTTTTTTACCTTGGAGACGAAACGTGGTTTTACTTCCCGCATGCTTGTTTTGAGTTTATTATTATTATTATTATTATTATTATTATTATTATTATTATTATTATTATTAGAGTTCACAGCAGCTTCTCTTTTGTATGGAGTCTCTTCAAGACTTTCATCTCCCATGAGTCTTATCAGTGCTGTATTTTAGCAGGCTGAAACCTGTGCAGTAGAAAATTATCTTCTTTACATAGTTCGTTATATAGTTATTGAATAATAAGCCTTTGCCATAAGTTGTTGAACTACATCGCCAAAGGAAAAGTATTGATATCACAATTAAATCAAAGTCCAGGCTATCTACGATTCTCTTAGGTTTCTCCATTTGAAGTTCAAGTTGTCATTGGTCAATATGTATATCTGCTTTTAACCTCTTAAAGTGCATTTGCGCTAGAGTGGTCTGGCAGGTATATGTTATAGCTGATTCTCCTTTCATTATGAAATCATAAGATAAGTCTTATGCTTCACCAGCTTTAACATTCAGTTATACCCTTCTTGCTGCAACTAAAACACACACTTTCCTTGTTAGGCATTGCGAAAACGTGCAATGTATTTTGCGATACAGAAGGACAATACTAATGCGTCGTTTGTTCAGATAAGAAGGTCCGTAGGTGGATGGTGACAATGGACCAGATGCCGGAGCCCTTTGTAACGACGATGCTTTTGATTGCGTTAATGTTGTGGTGCTTAGACAAACTCCCCCTCCTCCCTTTCTCCCTATTCTCGTCCCGTTGATTGAAAAATGAAATACCAAAACAAAAGGTTCTTCTTATGTTAAAGGACTGTTGATGACACGTGGACCCATTTCAGAATCTTTATACATGTTTTTTTTCTTGTTGTTTGGGCTCTGCATGAGAGGTGGATGACCACGAATGAAGGCCTTTGAGAGAGAGAGAGAGAGAGAGAGAGAGAGAGAGAGAGAGAGAGAGAGAGGCGGGGCCCCTTGTAATCCTCTAGATTTCATGAGCTGTTTATTATATGTCATTTCCTTAAATTTCGAGTTATTTCTTCATAACCCTTTATATAATTTACATGGTAAATACACAAACATGTAACTCATGGAGTTGAATTGTAGCCTATATGAGTAGGAATTATGGTAGTAAATAATTTTATTTCAGTAAATTAACGAAAATGTTGTCAACAACAGAAGCTGTTGTTGTAATTCATCATTTTCATGTGAAGAGGTTAGAAAACATACATGTGTATGTGTGTATGTGTGTATATATATATATATATATATATATATATATATATATAATAATACACATAAATAGGTTAGAAAACATACATGTGTATGTGTATATATATATGTGTATATATATATAATACATATAAATATATGCACACAGTATGTATGTTTGTATGTATGTATGTATGTATGTATAGACAGAGATAGTGCGTACTATGTCCTGACTTATGACTCACCCTTAGCAAGAAACGGTTAGTTAGCCTCCACAAGACCAAGAACGGAGGAGTTTTCTAAGAAATAGAGCCGTGTCCCATAAACTTTCCTTTGAGGCATTCATAGTCACACAAGTGCCTGACCATCGACCTCTATTGTGCTGTCATTCGGAGAGCAGAGAAAAAAAACCTTACAGCTCACCCAAGTGCTGTCTGTCGTTTTACTTACAACACTTCGCATTCTCAGCATCATAAAGCTCATTAAAATATCAGAAGTTTGGTCACAGAGAGAGAGAGAGAGAGAGATTGAGCTACATTTGTCGAATGCTATACTGTATATATTCCATTGGGTGTACTCCTTGCAATTACATTAAAGATATGAAACTGTATTCTTTAGGTTACATTAATATAAGCTGGTTGTGAAGGCAAAAACATATGGAAATGATCGAGATGCATTTAATAACTATATGTATTATTAAATCAACTAAGATGGATTCATGACTCTCTCTCTCTCTCTCTCTCTCTCT
>NC_089754.1:36987383-37007383 GCF_040412425.1 Macrobrachium rosenbergii | reverse complement strand
CTCTCTCTCTCTCTCTCTCTCTCTCTCTCTATCTATATATATATATATATATATATATATATATATATATATATATATATATATATATATATATATATATATATATATATATATATATATATATATATAATAATTTAATTTATCAAATTAATTACTTATATCGTATTCCTGTATCACGTGAATACAGAAAAGGAATATGCTTCTTTCTTTGATGAAAATTGGCAGAAAATTACAGATGATGACTGCGGATATCATTGGGAGATTTCCGGATTATTCTCCAGATGGCAGAGAGAGAGAGAGAGAGAGAGAGAGAGAGAGAGAGAGAGAGAGAGAGAGAGAGATAATTATTATGCATCGCCTCTGGCTTATGTTAAGATTAGCTTCTATCGTGAGAGTAGTTATCTGACATCTTAATCCTTTCCTTCATTTTATTCACTTTTCAAAGCGAATTATAATCCGAAGCAGGCTGCTCGGTATCACGAACTGGTTGTTGTTGTAAATATTTCCTTGGTTGTGTATTTTTGTTGCAGTTAGGAATTTCGTCCTTGTGATGATTGTAGCTTGCACAGTAGATACTTCGGTTGTTTGTTTTTGTTGTAGTGAGGAATTTCGCCCTTGTAATGATGCTATCTCATAGATACTTGCGTAGTTAGAAAGGCCTCTGAACCCCGTTATATTGAACCCGATTGTGATTTACATTTGTCACAGCTGATGCCTTGTGATAGAATTCATGTGATTTCGCATGAAGAGAATGTGCAGTTTATGTTGTTTTCTGATGGTGAGTGTTTGCAGTTGCACTATTTATATATGAAATCGTGTTCTTAATTCAACGTTTTGTTTTGGAGGGATTGAATTGGCCATGAGGTTTTCAATTATAAATAGTCTTTTGAATTATCTCATTTATTTGTATTTCCTTTCATGCATTCGGTTTTCTTATAAGTTTTTTAGTAATTTTTTTCGTATACTGTTATGAAACTTTTAATTCAGTGGACCTTCTGTCAATAGAGAGTATTACGTATGAAATTTTAATCTTCGTATAATGGAGGATCATAGTGTGTTTACAAAATCGAGATAAAATAAACATAGGCTTGAGGCTTTATATTTAAGGCCACAGAGAGAGAGAGAGAGAGAGAGAGAGAGAGAGAGAGAGAGTGCTAATTAACTCGTCGATGGATGGAATTTTCAAAGTAAAAAAATAATGAAGTGAAGAAAGTGGCATAGCAAACATCCCTGGGATGCCCGCTTGGGGCAGTTCGCTTTTTCCCATTACAGCTTCTCCGTTAGTTGCATTATTTACTTGATAATACAGCATTCCAGTTGAGGTTACTGTGGATGCTCTCTCTCTCTCTCTCTCTCTCTCTCTCTCTCTCTCTCTCTCTCTCTCTCTCTCTCTCTCGTGCCCTTGTTTATAATGTGCAGTGACTTTGTTTCGTATGAATCAGATACTGAATTTTTCTCTCTCTCTCTCTCTCTCTCTCTCTCTCTCTCTCTCTCTCTCTCTTGTTTATAATGTACAGTGTACTTTGTTTCGTATGAATCAGATACTGAATATTTCAGTCTCTCTCTCTCTCTCTCTCTCTCTCTCTCTCTCTCTCTCTCTCTCTCTCTCTCTCTCTCTCTCTCGTGCCCTTGTTTATATTGTGCAGTGTACTTTGTTTCGTAAGGATGAGATGCTGAATGATATTTTAATCTCTCTCTCTCTCTCTCTCTCTCTCTCTCTCTCTCTCTCTCTCTCTCTCTCTCTCTCTCTCTCTCTCTCCTTGACCTTGTTTATAATGTGCACTTGTATGATTCAGAAGCAGAATATTTTAATGACTGCAGTGCATGCAAAACTGACATTCAAGGAATTAACGTCACTATATAGAAAGTAAATTTTTGACTCTTTAAATAATCCTTTATACGTGAATTGGGTGATATATTATCATACCCTTTTTTGACATTTTCAATAATCCTTCATTAGTAAATTCAGTGATATATACTAAACCTAATATAATTATAGTAGGTTTCCAATAATTCGAGTGACCATTAAATGTGTTAGATTTACTATGAATATAAGATAGGATAAGATTTAGGAAGTTATAAACATAGTTGTGATGCGTTGCTTAAAGAGAAATTTCCTTTTAGTTTGTAAAGAGAGATTGAAAAGTTAGTGATTCAGAAGAGATTGAAAGAAGTGCGTAATTCAAAAGTAATCGAGAAACCTTTCTGTTTTACTTTCCCATTTACGATACCTAATCATTTATTGCCCTTTCTAAATTTGGCAGATGGACACAAATCTGTCGAATGGCTAGAACTCTCTCTCTCTCTCTCTCTCTCTCTCTCTCTCTCTCTCTCTCTCTCTCTCTCTCTCTCTCTCTCTCTCTCTCTCTATATATATATATATATATATATATATATATATATATATATATATATATATATATATATATATATATATATATATATATATATACAGTATATATACACACACACACATATATACCCTTGTTTACAATGTGCATTGTACATTTGTATTGGTCAGATGCTACCTTTTGTAAGATCTGATCTCTCTCTCTCTCTCTCTCTCTCTCTCTCTCTCTCTCTCTCTCTCTCTCTCTCTCTCTCTCTCTCTGAAAAAATCGAATGTTTAGGATGGACACTGCCGGAACGCCGGGAATTCGCTGCCGATTCCATAGCGAATTCTCGACGAATTTTCAGATCTCTCGTATACAACCTTAACGGATATTCGCTAGACCGTTGCAAATACTTGCCAAATCACGATGGCTTCTGCTGTTAAGTTGTAGGCTGGCTAGAGGAGAGAGAGAGAGGGAGGTTCATTTTTGTGTTTTTTCTGTTTCATGTAAAAAGGCTGTATATGTGTATACATAGGTATTTATATAAATATATACACATGTATTTGTACATATGTAATATATATATGATATATATGTATCTATCTATCTATCTATCTATCTATATATATATATATATATATATATATATATATATATATATATATATATATATATATATAGAATGTTTTGTGTGTATGTATATAGACAATATATACATATATATATATATATGTGTGTGTGTGTGTGTGTGTATACATAGTGTATATATACATACATACATACAGATACACACATGCCTAAAACTTAAATAATTATCGAGAGTCGCACAGGCATGACTAATAAAATGTGACTAATGAGAGGCAACGTTTCCGAAGCGTATGCCAACTATTCTGAGTGATGATAACATTATTGAATACCACTGGACACGAAATATAATCAAGAGCCAACCAAATAACTTGAGTGAAGTGAAAATATAGTCCTGAAACTATAATTCTATAGAATTTCGTTCTCTTTCACCGATCGCTCTCTTTGTTCTTGAAGTATAAAGACCACAACATTCTTAGGACAGAGTCTGTCCTTCTCGAGAATATGTAAGGGCCTGTTGTTAAACCCTTAAACCGAGCAGCATTGCTGCTACTTTGTGCCGCAATATCCCTTATTGATTTTGGTCTATCGAAGTTAAGTCCAAGTACGTTTTCTCTCTCTCTCTCTCTCTCTCTCTCTCTCTCTCTCTCTCTCTCTCTCTCTCAAGCAAAAGACTGACTTCCAGTTTATAAGTGTTCACAAGTAGCTTTTCATTTGAACTTGTCGTGGTCTCTCTCTCTCTCTCTCTCTCTCTCTCTCTCTCTCTCTCTCTCTCTCTTTACGGAAAAAGACTGACGTTGAGTTTATAAGTGTTCATAAGTAGCGTTCATATCAACGCGCGGGAAGTCACTCGGTCATTTTTGTGACGCGACTTGTCGTGTTCTCTCTCTCTCTCTCTCTCTCTCTCTCTCTCTCTCTCTCTCTCTCTCTCTCTCTCTCTCTCTCTCTCTTAGTTTATATAAGTGTTTACAAGTAGCGTTTTTCATTTAAAAGTCACTGGAAGTCACTCAGTCATTTCCGTGACGCGCCTTGTCGTGCGCTCTCTCTCTCTCTCTCTCTCTCTCTCTCTCTCTCTCTCTCTCTCTCTCTCTCTCTCTCTCTCTCAGGCAAGAGACTGACGTCGCGTTTGTAAGCGTTTGCAAGTAGCGTTTTCATTTAAAGCTCGTAGGAAGTCGCTCTGTCATTTCCGTGACGCGCCTTACTCTTGGGAGTTCATTTTTCAAGAAGTTAATTGGTCGGATGTCATCCGGCGCAGCCGTAGCTCTTGATATCTGGCTTCAGAATTCAGTTCTCGGGTTAATTTAGTGGGTCATTTATAAAATAAATTACGCCCCGGCTGATTTATACCCGTGTTGTTGGTACTGGAATGGACCATCTGGTATGTTTTAGGGCTTTTGTCCACTACGAGGAGAGCAGAGGCTTCTGTTTGGAATTGGTTCGTGCTCATAAATACGCCCACATACGTAATACGCCCACATACGTTTCTGCTGTTTTTCTGCTGTTATTGTTGTTGGTGATATTGTTGCAGCGACCAGTATTTTTTTTTATTACAGTGTGCATAGCAGCAATTTGTCGGTACGTCAAAAGGAGTGTATGTAACAGTGAAAGTAAGACCCAGTTTTACTGTAAAGTTAGTAGGTAGAAATTTTCCATTGTGATGGGTATTAGATAATAATAATAATATGAATAATAATAATAATAATAATAACAATAAAAGTTACTTAATTTGATTACGTGACTTGAGAATTGAGCATATCGATATATATCTACACATGTAAACACACACATATATATATATATATATATATATATATATATATATATATATATATATATATATATATATATATATATATATATATATCTATATATATATACTGTATATATACCGTATATACATACTCACAGTATGTATATGTGTGTGTATGTATGTATATTGTTTTCAGTTTATATATATCCCCTCCGTATGTTAGGTACTTCCTTGTTTTCCCCCAGCCAGTAAGCGCCCACGGGTATGCCATGAGCAAATCCCGGTGGTAAGGCCTACTCCCAGAATATTGCTCTGTTTGTGTTAGAGGAGACATGGGAAGAGAGTTAAATGTTCAGTTGAACAACGTATGCCTTAGTGTTTTAGTCTCTCTCTCTCTCTCTCTCTCTCTCTCTCTCTCTCTCTCTCTCTCTCTCTCTCTCTCTCTCACAGTATTTGTATAATATCGTTGTATATTTGACTGGCACCTTATTCTAATATTCTCCTCCCTATCCTTTATTTTAATTTTCTGTGGATAGTTCTGACCTGACAGTGCTTTATGTAATTCTGTTTATTATTTCATTAGTTTGTATTATGTTCAAGTATGAGGTTGTGAATCATAATTCTTTATTTCACTTCTAATTATACATTTTAGCTTTTTATATATATATATATATTTTGACCTCAAGTTGTTAGTATACCTCGTCCACCATAATGAAAAGTGCCATGAGTGATCTCATCCTTGTTTCAGGAGGTATCGCCAAAGTGACTCTATTTTTGTGTAGAACCGAGTTTTTTTTTTTTTATTTGCGTCTTCTGTCTCTTGTTGTTGGCCGTTCGGCCACTGTGACGTAGCTTAAAGACGAGTGCCAAAAGATGCCTATTGTACCTGATCTCTCTCTTGTCAGTTGTGAAGGCATCATTGTACTGTTCCTGATTCATCTTTGCCATGAAATTGAACAAGGGCACCCTTTGTGTTGTTATGCAGATTTTGTGTCAGCTCTTTTGTTTTTACAGTTGTATGTCCCAGACACAAATCTCATCCGTCACAGCAGATAGATTTTGTGGTGTTCACCATGATGGATGATGGTGACGAGGATGTAGAGAGTGGCCATCTATGCATGGCTAAACAGCAGCCGTACAGACGCCCCATTTATTACTGCTAATGGAAATTTTATTAGTTTGATGAGTGGTAATACAGAAATGCAAACTAAAATGTAATTCGTTGCTTGTGGAAAGTGGGAACGAAGGGAACGACACGTATTGAGTGAAAGAACGAGAAAAAAAATTGAAAAGTGTCATTGTGGAAATTACTGTCGAATGTTTAATGATTGTGACGTGTCGTGACGATGTCTCTTTTGGACGCCATGAAATCTTGGACGCTGGGGTCGTGGGCCCGACGGAGGGACAAAAAGCGCGTGAGCGTTGCCCTATGGGGAGGGAAACCTGTGGAGTCGGACATGTGTTCCCATCTGCTGGGGACACCCGGCATCTATCGCCGGAGGCTCTCTTCCCCAGGAGAAGGGGAGTTCTTGGACTACGTGGCCCCACCTGCACACGAAACGTTCCGCCATCGGTATCGTGACCAGAACCACCATCACCACGGGTACCCTCATGCGTTTCCCGCCGGGTATGTACCTCTGGGAGAGCCCCATTTGACTGCTGAAACCGATTCCCTCAGGGAGGAGTCAATGATAGTGCATGAAACGGATGGGGAGGGAGGAATCGAAAGCCCTATCAATTCACTCGAGGTTTCGCGTGTGGAGGTAACTCCCCCTCGACTGGCGGTCGTTTCTTCCCCCCAGAATAGTGAGGAAGACGAAAGAGTGTCCGTGGCCCCTTCTAATCACGTCGGGGGAGAACAGGTGTACTTTGACGCGTACTGTGATGACATTGGTGGTCTCTTCTTCTTTGGAAATGAGACGGGACTGCATTCTCCCGAAAGTAAGAAGTGCAATCGGAATAGTGCTCCTAATAAAACGTGGTCAGACCAAAGACATTCTTTGGTACTCCGGCCGTCCTCTCTGGTCAATATCTCAGGTGATCACATTGTGCCTGAAGGAATATTGGGAAGACTGGTCAGGGAAGAGTGCAATAGGTCCCCATCTCCTCCTTACATAGACGACGAAGACTATGAGGACCCTGACGAAGGAAGAGAATCAGAAGTACAAGAGGATGACACCGTCCGAGGGGTACTGGTCCCGTCGCATTTGCCCCAAGGGAAAGAGCTGGGTGACCTCCTGTGGGCGGAAGTCACTGCCCAGTTGAAAGACGTCTGGGATGAGATCGGGCTCATTGACGACTCGCCGAGATTGAAGGGCCTTCTGGCCGTCCCTCCATCACATACGTTGAGAGGTACTTTTGCCATGGTATTCCATTCCAAATGCTCGCTCATGATAGACAATTTCAACACCCTCTTTTGAGTTTTTGTGTGTGAGTTTGGTTGGAAGGATGATTTTGAAAAAAAAAAAAATCCAAGAAAATGCTTTGAAGTTGCCCGGTGTGTTTTTGTTTGGACATTGTAAATAATAAAAACTGCACATGTGACTAACAATTCCATCCATGCAGAGTGCTGTTTGCTATTTCATTTACTAACACGTGTGTATTTACTGGGAATGGGCTGCAGTGTCTTCCTTAATTCATGTCATTAACAGAACATTTTGTAGTTTTTGAAGAAATACGTGTCAGGGAAGGCAATGTTTTTGTTGTTTTTGGTTTTTCCTTTAATATACTGTTAAATTAAAATCCTAGATGTGCTTTTGACTGTATTTCCAATTTGGAATGTTTTTCCAATGTGGTTAGGACCTTTTTTATTATTGTTGAGTATTGGATGGTAAGCAGTTAAGTTTCTGCAATATATCTTGATGCAAAAAAGACAACTGAACTAGACAGCTAATAGTTTTCCGTGACTCCGTTTTAGTTACTGTATAAATATTTACGTTTGTGAATTTTTTCCAGAGGTCTCTTAGAATTAATCTTTAGTACTCTCTACTCTCTCTCTCTCTCTCTCTCTCTCTCTCTCTCTCTCTCTCTCTCTGATATGTCTTTTAGTTTCGTGTATTTTAACTGTTCTGCGTTGTCAGGAAAGTTCTGTAATCTCATTGAATGCACAGTAACTTCAGCAACGTTAAATAATTTCTTGTTTGAAAAAAGATTAGATTTTTACATAAATTTCATTTATAAGTGTATATAGTCGAACAGCCATGGTACTTTGTTTTAAACCGATATGAAATAAAAAGCGAGTTTTACATTTCATTTGGCACTTGACTTATTTAATGCTGGCGTTGGTGAATCCCTAACATATGCATTATGTTACCTTTGATTGATGTGAAGTAGGTAATCAAATTTTCATAGTGAAAAATGCTTTTGATTGTCGTATTCGATCGGTGATTTAGTGTGACGTGTCTGCTACGTGTATCGTTTTCGTATGAATGCATAAAGTACTTCTTCATATTATTTGTTTTCCTATTTTTGCATAAAATATATTTCTATTTTATTTATGTTTTCATATATATGCGTAAAATACATTTTCAGTTTATATATATATATATATATATATATATATATATATATATATATAATATATTATATATATATATATATAGTTTTTTATTATAATCACGGTAAATTTCTAAGCTTAATTTTCCAATACCAAGGGAGACTTATGTGTGTCTTTTATTTGTGAAGCAAAATATGGTTAAAGAAATCGTGTCGTGTGCGCTGTGGTTACGTTGTATAAAGTTGATGTTATACAATTCACATAAAGTCAGCCAACTTGATTCACGAGAATACCTGAAGTGGAGAAAAAAAATGGCCCGTTATTCTTGTCTCGTCTCTAACCATGAGAGTATAAAAGAAGTTATTTTTATTAGCCTCTTGCATCAATTTCCTTCCAAGAAACTGATAGAAAATCAATTTTAACGGTGACGACGCGAGCTTTACGATCTATGCAAGTCCCCCGTGCATTTAAAAAGCTAGGAGTAAGTTTTCTTTGATGAAGCTGAAATTATGGTAAAACAAGTACGGTATTGTCTCTACCCTGAGCGTTTACCTCGCTATTGATTTTCCCTTTAGAATTTAGATTCTCTCTCTCTCTCTCTCTCTCTCTCTCTCTCTCTCTCTCTCTCTCTCTCTCTCTCTCTCTCTCTCTCTCTCTCTCTTTCGAGGAAAGTAAAGGCGGGGCAGCAGCAGCTTGAGTAAACTGTCTTATTTTCTTTTTCCTGTGGATATGATGACAATTTTTGTATTTAATATAGGGTAAAATTTATATTTATATACATGTATATATAAATATATATATACAGATACAGAATGTTATTTAATTTTATATATGTGTATATATATAAAATTAAATAACATTATATCTGTATGTGTGTGTGTATTTGTGTTCCTTTACCTACAATTATAGGTTCTTGGTAACATCTGCGTTATAATTCACGTTGGTACATATTTCCACCAATTTTCTATCTACGTACGATCGTATAGTACATAATATAAATCCAGCCCTGGCATCCCAGATAATGCATCCCATTACATCGCATCGAGGAGCCTCGATGTGTGTTCAAGTGATTTAAAATGTTCTTTAAAGCAGAACCTCCTTTTGATTTAGTAAGCCGTACACAAAGTATAATAGTGAGCAAACAAAGCAATACTGCGACGCGGAAGCCAGATGTAGGTCGAAAGGGGATGAATGATGAGTGTGTGTGTGTGTGTGTGTGTGTGTGTTCCGTGAAGAGCTTTTATGGCGAAGGAAGTCAGTTGTGTAATTGTAAGAATTAGAGTGCTATGTGGCATCAGTGCAGGTGTCTACCGCCCCTTGGAAATGTCACAGTTAGTCAGGCAGTTGTTTGCCCCAGCTGTAACAGAGAGAGAGAGAGAGAGAGAGAGAGAGAGAGAGATTTAAGAACCACGTCTTTTATTATTTGTTTCGAATGGGGCTTGTATCCTCAAGTTTAGTTTTCTCTCTCTCTCTCTCTCTCTCTCTCTCTCTCTCTCTCTCTCTCTCTCTCTCTCTCTCTCTCTCTCTATTGAATAGGATAATTTATGGAGAATTGAATTCTCTCTCTCTCTCTCTCTCTCTCTCTCTCTCTCTCTCTCTCTCTCTCTCTCTCTCTCTCTCTCTCTCTCTCTCTCGTTTAAATAGGATAATTTATGTGCGTTTAAAGGCATGGGAATAAATATGGCTTACGGTTTGTCTTCCTATGTCATCATGTGCAAAGCACTCCGTTCGTTCCCTTTTGTGCCGTTTATTATTCTTGGTTCCTTTTGGCAATTTTTGCCTTTTTTTTTACTGTGTTACTACTAGCAGTTCTACTACTACTGTTAGTAATAGTAGTACTTATGGTAGTAGAGCAGGGTTATTAACGTTAATTATTGTTTTATAAATGCTTACACTGGGATTGCTATTCTCTCTCTCTCTCTCTCTCTCTCTCTCTCTCTCTCTCTCTCTCTCTCTCTCACACACACACACACACACGCACACACACACACAGTCAGTATAAAAATTCTCTACGTGTATATGATAAACTTAAATATGTATTTGCATATGTTATCGAGTACACGACTTTCTGCATTCAATTATTTTGTTATTCTTAGGTAAATATATTTGCTTGTTTTTATTACTTAATTTTATTGTTTTTATTTCCGTGCCATGTCGTATTGCAGTAGATTATTAAAAATCTCACCCAGCGAAGCGTATACTTCATTTTAACTCGCCAACAAAAATCGCTTTCTCGTGGGAAGAACTTTCCCCCAAACAAGAAAAGTTTATAATTTCTTATCGGACCCCAATGATATATAGGGACATGAATATAGATTCTGAGAGGTTCTCTGTCTCTCTCTCTCTCTCTCTCTCTCTCTCTCTCTCTCTCTCTCTCTCTCTCTCTCTCTCTCTCTCTCTAACAGGACCACTTCGTCTGTCTTTCTCTTTTTCAATACTAGGACCTCTCTCTCTCTCTCTCTCTCTCTCTCTCTCTCTCTCTCTCTCTCTCTCTCTCTCTCTCTCTCTCAGGACCACTTCGTCTGTCTTTCTCTTTTTCAATACTAGGACCTCCTCTCTCTCTCTCTCTCTCTCTCTCTCTCTCTCTCTCTCTCTCTCTCTCTCTCTCTCTCTCTCTCTCTCTCTAACAGGACCACTTCGTCTGTCTTTCTCTTTTAGGACCTCCTCTCTCTCTGTCTCTCTCTCAATACTAGGACCTCCACTTTGCTTGTCTGTCTCTTTCTCGCTCTCTCTCAATTTCAGTACTCTCTCTCTCTCTCTCTCTCTCTCTCTCTCTCTCTCTCTCTCTCTCTCTCTCTCTCTCTCTCTCTCTCTCCAAGATTAACTACTTCAATATTTCCGGCTGGGGATAGTCACCATCAGCTTAACAAAAGTATTGCATTTGAGAAATGTTTTTCTTTTCAGTAGCCTCAAGTTAAGTGTTTTTATTGCTTCATTTTAAGCGTTTTATATATTCTATAGTGGCTTTTAGCGTTTGATAAAGTGGCTGTGGAGAAGTGACGTTTCGTTAACTTCAGAGTTTCCTGCGTCGTAATCATTTGTTATTGTCAATTGCAGCGAATTTTACTGGGCGTTAATGACCAGTCGAAATGTTAATTATCATGTGTGTAATTTCTCGTGAACTTGGTGTTAGTCATCGCCTGGCTTTGTGTTTGGTTACAAGGACGTTTGTAGGTTTCGGAGAGGGGAAAATTAATGATAATTATAATGATAATTACGATGAAGATGATGAAAACAGTAAATTAGAAAAGGAAAATGCTGGAAAATATGCATTATTTTCTATTATTTTTTCTTTCTTTTCCTTTTCGTTACTGTTCCCTCAAGTTACACTTCCTTCTAGTTACTATTCCTTCAAGTTTACACTTCCTTCAAGTTACTGTTTCTTCAAGTTACTGTTTCTTCAAGTTACTGTTCCTTCAAGTTACTATTCTTTCAAGTTACTGTTCCTACAAGTTACAATTCCTTCAGGTTGCTGTTCCATCAGGTTACAGTTTCTTCAAGTTACTCTCCCTTCTAGTTACCGTTCCTTCAAGTTACTGTTCCTTCAAGTTACAATTCCTTCAAGTTGCTGTTCCTTAAACACCTAAGCCACACATCGTTACTCAGACAATTTTAATACACAATTTTAATATGAATGTTGCGTCGATCTTAATTTTTGTGTCTGTATGCACAAAATATACACAGGATATTCGATATATTCTTCAGCGTCCATGTATATAAGAGGCACATATTCATATTGTATACATATTTGCATTGCGTTTTCGGATATTGTAAGTCATTAGAGTTTTCAATTATAAACCTCTCTCTCTCTCTCTCTCTCTCTCTCTCTCTCATCACCCTACCCATTGTACATTCATTTCCGTGAATTTCCTGAATGAACATTTCGAAAAGTGTATTTATTTTTTCAAGCAATCTGGAAATATCCAAATTAGCATACGAGTGAAAATATCTACAACATTGTTAAGGAAAAGTAGCCATCCTTGAGAGAGCTTCGCATGCATGATTGCATGTATTGCAGGCAGCGATTATACCAACTACCTCTCGCTTTTCATGTCTGGGCCGACACTGAGGGAAATCTCACGATTTTCACCTCTTCGAGGTTACTGTAGAAGGAACCCTGTGGATTTAGGTGGGGAGATAGAATTGAAGGGGTAGGTTGTGGGGTGGGGGGGGGGAATGAAACTGAGATATTGATCTGGATATTTGTGGGAAGAAGAGAAAAGGGCAATTAATTAAGTGAGAAAGAAGGTGAAAGAGTCTCTCTCTCTCTCAATTAATGACTTTATTTTCGAAGATCGGGGTAAAATAACCCATTAACACGTATTAAACTTTTTTCCTCCAGCGTTGGGATTAGTGATAATATTAATAACTTATGAAATTAGATGATGGTGTTCTAATGACCCCCCGGCGTTTTGAAGTTAATAAATTGATTAAATCAATAAATCAATTATCATATCGAGTTACATAATTGTTATTCGTGCAATTGCGCATTGGTTAAATTAATGCTGTTTTAATTTATTTTTAGGAGTGATTGTTTCTCGCTTTGCAATATTAATCCATTGTCATTTTTTGGATATTGATTCGTTATAGTTTTTGCGAAAAGTGGTTGCCGTGTATAGTTGGTATTTTATATCTTAGATTGATTTCGATTTATTGAGCTGGTTTTGATGTGTTTGCAGTTAGACAGTAATTTACAGACAGCTAATTATATATATATATATATATATATATATATATATATATATATATATATATATATATATATATATATATATATATATATATATATATATATATATATATATATATATATATGTACATTATATATATCATATAATACACAAATTTCTGACTCACGTCGTGATCGAACCCAGGTCTCTCATATGAAATGCAGGTGCACCACAAGCTCCCCTGCCTTTCATTAGAGAGACCTGGGTTCATCCCGACGTTTAATATATTTATATATATATATATATATATATATATATATATATATATATATATATATATATATATATATACTATGTGTTTATATATAATATACTATATATATATATATATATATATATATATATATATATATAATTATATGTCTATGCCTTTAAGTAGTAATAAAAACAGCAGTCGGAAAAAAAAAAAATATATGTAAATAATGATTACTGTACACGTCGTTAGCATAACAAAAAAAAAAGTCAGTCACTAGGCTCACACACCCACCCAAATGGATGGTGATGCTTGTGGATGCCGCTACGGCTAATTTGGTAACGGTCTCTCTAACGTTGTCATCAGCAGCGCTACTCGTATTGGTCCCTCCCCCTCCCCCTTCCCCCTTCCCCTCCCCCTTTCCCTTAAAAGCATATGGCCAGTGTATGTAGGCCCACCTGCCTGCTGGTGCTGCTGGTTGCCTTCCGATTGCTGGTTTGGGGTTGGGGTGGGGTGGGGTTATTGGATGGATGACTGACTGTCTGGGCTCTTCCTGTTTACTTAGCTGTTGGCGGGAGATGGACCGTGGTAAGTCAAGGTGGCTTGCAGGCTATTGGTCGAGCTGAACGCCATCTCGAGACGTCTATTTCTTTCATTTCTTTTCCTTTTAGAAAGAATGATGCGAATATAACATCAACAGTGACTACGTTATTATTATTATTATTATTATTATTATTATTATTATTATTATTATTATTATTATTATTATTCAGGAGATGAACCTTGTTCACATGGAATAAAGTTAAGTATATCTTAGTTTAACCAGACCACTGAGCTGATTAACAGCTCTCCTAGGGCTGGCCCGAATGATTACTTATTTTACGTGGCTAAGAACCAACTGGTTACCTAGCAACGGGACCTACAGCCTATTGTGGAATCCGAACCACATTATGACGAGAAATGAATTTCTATCACCAGAAATAAATTCCTCTAATTCTTCATTGGTCAGCCGGAGACTCGAACGCTGGGCCAACAGCGTGCTGGCCGAGAGCTCTAGCCACCCCTCCAATGAAGAACTAGAAGCCCACCACGGGGTCCATTGACTCGAAATTCAAGCTTCCAAAAGAATATCGTATTATTATTATTATTATTATTATTATTATTATTATTATTATTATTATCCAGAAGATGAAGGCTATTCATTTGGAACAAGCCCACCGCCGAGGTCATTGACTCGAAATTCAAGCTTCCAAAGAATATGTTATTATTATTATTATTATTATTATTATTATTATTATTATTATTATTATTATTATTCAGAAGATGAACCCTATTCGCATAGAACAAACCCACCACAGGGTCCATTGACTCGGAATTCAGGCTTTCAAAGAATTGATGTTCGTTAGAAAGAAGTAACAGAGTTAATAGGAATTACAAGGAGAAGGGACCAATTATTAGGAAAGAAAAAATAATTTAACAGACTAATAAACAAAACGATAAAAATGCAATTAAAAGACAAGGATAATTGTTTTAGGGTAGTAGTGCATTGCATCTTCGCTTGAACTTTTGAGGTTCAAATTGCACAACATCTTGCGGTAGATAGGTAAGTTAATGGGCCGGATATAATAGTGAACAGGTAAGGCGTTGGATGATGTAGGAACTGTAGGATGATGTAGGAACTTTAGGATGATGTAGGAACTGTAGGATGATGTAGGAACTTTAGGATGATGTTGGAACTTTAGGATGATGTTGGAACTGTAGGATGATGTAGGAACTTTAGGATGATGTAGGAACTTTAGGATGATGTTGGAACTGTAGGATGATGTAGGAACTGTAGGATGATGTAGGAACTTTAGGATGATGTAGGAACTGTAGGATGATGTAGGAACTTTAGGATGATGTTGGAACTGTAGGATGATGTTGGAACTGTAGGATGATGTAGGAACTTTAGGATGATGTTGGAACTTTAGGATGATGTAGGAACTTTAAACCGTGCAGCATATCCAAGATATCCAGACATTAAGCACCAAATAACTGGATGTCTAGGTTTCAGCATATTCGTTTAGAAACCTGCTATTATAACATGAGTCCAAAGTCATGGTGATGTCATGTTTTCCTTGTCATGTGGGCTTTTTTTTTTTAATATAAATTAAAAGACCCCTTGAATTATGCACTTAAAATTTTTAAGGCCATATGTACATAAAATGCCCCTAACATTTTTCTCCTATGCGAAATGTGTATGACATCTTGGTAAAATTGTAAGGTTTTGAACTAAAATGTATGAAATATATCGCGCAAGTGGCTGTAAAAAAAAAAAAAAATTAGAAAAATGCTTTTTATAGTCTGAAAAGTGCATTAAACTCTACTGAACTCAAGTTTTTGCACTAAATTGTATCAAATATATCACGCTATGTAAATTTTTTTTTTTATTTAGAATAAAGCTTTTTATGGTCTGAAAAGTAAAGTAGACTATACTGCACTCTGCACCCGGCATCACGTGGCATTACCCATCGTAAAATTCCTTTTATCGTTTGTATTTGGGTTACATATAATTAGGCTCAAGATCTGAGTCACACTGCATGTAAGCTCCCCATAAAGACCAGTTGTTCGTATTCATGGCGAGCGCTTCTATTAATGTTCGTGGTTATATAAAGTTCCGTTGACAGCAAAGAAGCTGCTTTCTGGAGTGTAGTTGGTAAATCTTGGTTCTCGTTGTGGACAGCAAGCAAATGGGACTTTGAGAGGTTAGGGAGTCCCTACAAGAATCTCTGGAATTTTGGAGACTTCCTGAGGGATTATAATGATCTTCCGTTTTTTATACACATGATTGATGCTTGTTGAATATTGTGCAATTAAGTGAATGTAAAAGTGATTAATTTTATTGCAAGTCACACTTGATTGCTCTGCATATGTAAAGTAATACGGACGATTTCCTTTTCATTTAGCAGGAATTTTGAGGTTATAGCTGAATGTAGCTGACGATAAAAGGAAAATAGACCCGTTTCCTTCATTGTAAATGTCTTTTTTATTGACACAATTCAAACTGTCAACTTATCTTCTTAAGTTATGTTTAAAAAAGGGAAAGAATTTTCAGTCGTGAAGAGGAGAGGAGACAAAGACCGTGGAATGATAGCATCTCCATTTTCGTCCTTGATGTCACAGACTCTCTCTCTCTCTCTCTCTCTCTCTCTCTCTCTCTCTCTCTCTCTCTCTCTCTCTCTCTCTCTCTCTGGTGAAACCATTCATAAGCTAACAGCAGATATTCTCTTTCTCCTCTTCTTCCTTGTAAGGAGATACTAAGATGAAAACGAGATATTTCTCAAGTGATGTGTAATTAAGATGTCGTAACTCTATTGAGACTTCGAGGTCGGACGAGAGAGAGAGAGAGAGAGAAGGTCGTCCTCTAATGAGGTCAAAACAGTCCCTTCGGAATAGACGCCACTCGAGGAAATAATAACCCTCAGTCACTGTATTATGACACGCTAGCAGTCTGGAGAGAGAGAGAGAGAGAAACTGCCGAAGTTTGCGGGGGAAATCAAGTTACCTGTCCTTCACCGAAACGCATTTTCAAGGATTTCATTGATGAGTAATTCGATCCTTTCTCCCTGAGGAAGTTTCGTATTGTCTCGAGGCAAAAACATCCTGCGAATCCTTCATCCTTCAGTGTTGTGACTTCTGAATGGATTTGTACGATACCGGATCCTTGGTTCTCTTTGTGTGTGCGACGCCAGGTAACGTGTCGTCTCATATCCTGTGCAGTTTTAGCAGTTCGTTTTAAATGACCGGCGCCGTCACCCGGTTTCACTCTTTCTAGCCACAGTTCCTCATTGGACTGGTTGGTATCGTTCTCGGCTAGCACTAAGCTGGGCCCCCGTTCGATTCTCCGACCGGCCAATGAAGAATTGGAGAAATTTATTTCTGGTTATAGAAATTCATTTCTCGTTATAATGTGGTTCGTATTCCACAATAAGCTGTAGGTCCCATTGCTAGGTAACCAGTTGGTTCTTAGCCACGTAAAATAAATCTAATCCTTCGGGCCAGCCCTAGGAGAGCTGTTAATCAGCTTAGTGGTCTGGTTAAACTAAGGTTTACTTAACTTAATTTAACTCTTTGCAGCTACTCTTAACCCCCTTTTTTTTCACTTCCATTCCAGTTTATTACTTGACTCATATTCTGTTTTTGCTTGTCATCTTTCTGCTGACATAGCGACAGTGTATTTCTAAGTAAAATGTCTGCTGGTATTAGTACCCTGCTGACAAAAGTTAAGGGAGGCTATTGTTTTCCTTACGTTTTTGAGACTGTTTTGTGTCCGTCCGTCATTCTGTTTGTCACGCATATATTTTATTATTATTATTATTATTATTATTATTATTATTATTATTATTATTATTATTTCCCAGCGGATTTTATTTGTGGGACCTATCTACATAGAATTGACTCATTATCCACTTTCTCTTCTTAATGCTTTTATTCACAAGCTAATGGTATTTCCTGTATGCTTATGCTCTTGACATTTTAACTGCATCTCTTATATTATGCGATAATAAGTCCCACCAAGAAAAGTTAGAATCGTTTTTAAGAAATCATAAATTAACCCACACTCATTCGAGTATTTTTTGTGAAAATTTATAAATTTATGCTGACGATATCATTCGTAGTATTTTTTTTTTGTCGTGTGTCAAAAGCATTTTTTTTTTTTTTGTCGTATGTCGACCCTCATTGGGCGTTTAGTAAATGCTCTTTGTTAAATATTGATTTTTAATGTTTTTTTTTTTTTCTACGTTTACATGATGAATATTTTAGTATCAGCTTTGAACAATGGCGATTCTCACAGACTTATTTGATTGTTCAGATCACCGCCACCCTCCAATACCTTCCCTTTAAGATATAATGAATTAATCGACTTAAATGCATCAGTAACCATAAGTGTCATGATGCCAAGTAAGAGCCTATCGACCTTCTTATGTGATTTCTAGAGGAAGGAAAATAAAAACAAATTTAAAGATATAAGACTGCGATGAATTCAAAAGACCTCTCGATTCTGGATTGGTAGTTCTCCTCCCACGCCTCTTGTTTCCCCGTTTGACTTCCCCCTTGAGCTGTCGTCCACAGCCCCACTCTCCTCCGCCTCCTTGTGGTTAGCGAAGTGCTTCATTCAGAGCAAACATCGTCGAGACAGGGCAGGTTTCCCGAAGTTTGAGAGGAGAGAGAGTAACTTCGCATTATGATGTCATGCGCTTTGCAAATTGGATGATTGTCGAAAGGGTACCGTGGGAAGGAACATAATTCGGTTGTCCTATGCAGGAGCGCTCATATCCTTCGGGCCGTCTGCATGAATTAGCTTTGGCAATCGAGCAAATTGCTTTTGTGTTGATTTGTTCGTTGTGTCGATCGAATACTGCGTGGTTCGAATTTTCATTGTTTTTTTATTGTGAATAATACAGTTGTTTTTGTGTCGATATATTCGCTGTCTATCGAATTGTGCGTGGGTCACATTTTTATTGTTTTTCATTTAAAATAATGCAGTGTTGTCACTTGAGTTCAGCATCCTCCCGAACTTGTGATGTGTGTACATGTTACCAGACCAACCAGCAGCCGTCATCTCAGTGTTCTTAACTACACGAACACATGTGCAGTGTGACTCATACCGCCACATGCATACACGCACGTACGCGCACAAACACACACATCCTCCCCCGCACACTGACTGACATACACACAAACACACACACACACACACACACACGCACTCGTACACGCGCTCACACGGTGTACAACAGAACACACACTCTACCACAGACAGCACACTTGACAGTTCGTAGCTAGCGGCCATGGAATGCGGATGGTGTGTGTGTGTGTTTTTTGTTTCTGCGCGCGCCCGCGCTCTCTCTCTCTCTCTCTCTATGCAGATCGTATCAAAAAGGAACTGACAGTGACTATTATAATAACAGTGGCCTTTAGCGTTGGAGAGAAAGAGAGAGAATGACGGTAGCTGGCCTGGGTGGAGAAATGTTCGTGTATTGTGAATCGTGACGTTTTGTGCCAGTGTTTCGTGAATTAAAAGAAGGATAACGAGAATATTGTGATTGCGGTCGAAAGCATTGCTGCTTCCCAAAGGCTAATGGAATATATATATAATTTATACATACATATGTATATGTGTGTGTATGTGTATATAGGCTATATTAGAAGGAACTGTTCTACTTTGTGGGGACAGTGTTCTAACAAGTGTTCAGTGTCGTCACCGGCGGCATTTGTGTTGATGACTAAGTTTATGAAAATGGTGATGTAACTTCAGTCCTTTATCTTTGTTGGTGCCTCTCATCACGACGAAAATAATACAAATTAAAAAATATGTTATATGAAAAGTAATGGTAACTGTTACTGGCTAATTATTAGCAGTTCTAGTTACAATCGTTTTTATTAATGGAATAGAGTGCAGAAATAACTAGAAAGAGGGGCTTATTTTCATATTTTTTTTATTGTGTTTTGCATATTGTGTATAGGTTACTTTTTTTTATCTTCGGTTAATTCATTTAATTCTATCTTTTGCAGTAGCTTGATGGATTGAAGATACTTAAGGGGAAAGGCTTAATATTTGCGTAAATCATGATCATTTTTTATTCATTAGTTCTGGTTGTATGTGAGTGAATGTGTGTGTGTGAGAGAGAGTGATATCCACGTTTGATTTGCATACTTTGATTATAGTGATTAATATGGAAATGCGCTGGTTTATTGGGCACGGATTATCATTACAGAAATGCCAACCTGCAAGGCCAAGAGACAGCCTTGTTAGAGAGAGAGAGAGAGAGAGAGAGAGAGAGAGAGAGAGAGAGAGAGAGAGAGAGAGAGAGAGAGAGAGAGAGAGCATTTCTTATTGGCTACCAACATCATGCGGAAGTTTTCCTTTAGG
>NC_089754.1:36982383-36984883 GCF_040412425.1 Macrobrachium rosenbergii | reverse complement strand
TCTCGAAAGGTATTCTTGAAGTGTAGATTTTTCAACTGGATTAAGAGCAGCGGCTATGTCTGATCTTGTTCATTGGTATGGATGGAAATATATATGTATTTTAAATGATTTTCTCCCTCGCTTTTGGTTCGGTATATGAACAATAAGTACTAGTGTACTGCTGTTGTATATTACTAATTCGAGACTAGTAATATTATTTTTTTTCGTGCTGATTTACTATGAACTTATCAGATATTTTAATCCATCTCATTCGTGATTGTTATACCGAAAGTATGAATGAAATATGGTTTTACGCAATACAGTAGGTGTCATTCAGTCCTTGACACACAGTGTTTCAGTAACGTATTGTAAATCTGTCGAAGTAATAACTTCAATGTTTCTTGTGAATTTATACCCTTTTAACTAAATTCCTGTACTTATGCTTAAGTTGGATGGAGAAGCCTTTGACGAATTAGTGATTACGAAACGGAACGCCCGTGCTTTTCTCTTTGTTAGAAACTACAAGGTTGATCCCAGTCCTTAACCTAGAATCACTCTAGACGATAAGAAGCTTAAATTGCTTGAGGGGACGGTACAGTATCTACTAACCTAATGGACCCCAATTTAACCTATCAGCTACTTTATTACCGTAATTTTTTGCTATGCTACCATT
This sequence comes from Macrobrachium rosenbergii, assembly GCF_040412425.1. Taxonomy (NCBI): domain Eukaryota; kingdom Metazoa; phylum Arthropoda; class Malacostraca; order Decapoda; family Palaemonidae; genus Macrobrachium; species Macrobrachium rosenbergii. Next base: position 36,984,231 of record NC_089754.1, on the reverse strand, counting down.
TTAGACTTGATACATTTTTAGATGAATCTCATAAATTGAATGTTAAGTGTAACGTGCATGTTAGTTTAGGACCAATGTGGAATTGCTGTTAACTATCTTAAGACATCAAGAAATGATTCAAGCGCTATGTTACTTGAAGGACTTCGTTGCTTATCGGAAGCCAGACGCCCCCCAAAAGAGTCCGTTAAGCTGAGGTGTACTGATTCTCAACTTTCCTCTAGACATGGAGCACGATAACTTTGGCAACGCGAGAAGCATCACTTCTCTCCCCGTGGCTGAAAATGAAAATGCTGGATCAGCGATGCCATGTATTATCATGAGCGCGATTTTTTTCCGCGTGACAACTTCGTTATCGTGTTTTTAAAAGGTAGTTAACTGCACGGCCATTGGAATGTGTCGGGGGAAATTGCCTTTCATTTTTTGTGTAGAGTGCTAGAGAATGTTTCCTCGATCCCTCATCTATTTTTTTATTTTTCACAGAGTGATAGATTCTTAGTAATAAAACTCGCGCGCGGGGTGTGCTTGTGATGATATGATTATTTCTTGAATTGAAGAGTGTTCTTGCACTGTTAATATTTGTAAGCCGCAATGGTTTAGTATTGACTGCTGACACAGTATATAATCTTATTTCACTGCTGTGATTATTATACATATACATATATATATATATATATATATATATATATATATATATATATATATATATATATATATATAGAGAGAGAGAGAGAGAGAGAGAGAGAGAGAGAGAGAGAGAATTATACATCTACAGCTTTCGATAACATACTTCCCATATGTATTTTTAAATATATATATTTACTCTTACATCACTATGGATTTTTTCACCATAGTGATTATTATTATAATTATTATTATTATTATTATTATTATTATTATTATTATTATTATTATTATTATTATTATTATTATTATTATTATTATTTGAATCTCCGTCACGGACATTGAAACCTTACAAGTAGTTCCTTCAGGGAAGTGAATGTAGGATAGGCTGACGTATTCATAGCAAGACTTCACTTTGAAATACTTTGTATTCCCTCCGTGGCACGCCTATCCCGCCCTCCTCCGAAGGGAGTGTCTCTTAGGATAATGGAAATGTTATGGGCGTGACGAGGTGGTGGGTGTGTCTCTCTCCCCTCCCCTCCTTCTACCCCTGGTCCCTTTGCCCCCATGCAGCTGCCTTGTAATTTGCTTTACGAACTGACATTTAATTTTTTAAAGTTTAAGGCTTGACTCTCTCTCTCTCTCTCTCTCTCTCTCTCTCTCTCTCTCTCTCTCTCTCTGGAGAGCGGTTTTTCGTTTTTTGTAGAACTCATTCAATCTTTGAGAATCCCTGTTTCGTTTTGTGGTAGAACTCTCTCTCTCTCTCTCTCTCTCTCTCTCTCTCTCTCTCTCTCTCTCTCTCTCTCTCTCTCTCTCTCTAGAGCGGTTTTTCGTTTTTTGTAGAAATTCTGTCTGTCTGAGAATCCCTATTTCGTTTTTTGGTAGAACTCTCTCTCTCTCTGAGTCCATATTCCTCTTTCTTGTAGAACTCCCACTTTGTGAGAGTCCGTTGCGCTTTCTTGTAAATCTCTCTCTCTCTCTCTCTCTCTCTCTCTCTCTCTCTCTCTCTCTCTCTCTCTCTCTCTCTCTCTCTCTCTCTCTCTCTCTCTCGTCGTAAACCCCCGTGACCAGTCGTGGAATCGCGGGTGTATTTGGGTGGGCTTTGCAAGATGGTAGTTTTTGGTCGAGTCGTTGCCTGTGTTGTGTTTGGTGCGGTTGAATGTGCGGTTACCGAGGAATGTTGCGATACATAACAATACCGAGGTAAGTAGCGGACTTGAGAGTGGT
>NC_089754.1:36867383-36977383 GCF_040412425.1 Macrobrachium rosenbergii | reverse complement strand
CGTTCAAGCAAAGTTAATTTAGCCAAAACGAATTTGAAGGTCTGGAAGACCCAGACTGGCTTATCTGGCAAAAGAAAGTTCGCTAAAATCATATTTCGTGAACTGCGATGAATTAAGATGCATAGTTGTTCAAGTTGCTGGTATTGTTTTAACATCATAAAATAACGACCATATTTCATAGGCTTTATAAGATGTTTAAAGAGATGACGAAGCTAGCAGTTACGTTTTATTTTTCCAAACTATGCACTGTTTTTAGGTTGACATTTTGAATTCTTGACATCTGAAATTACTAATACCCATTTGCAAAGTTAAAAAAATTAAAAAATCGTCCCATTTTCTTTCACCTAACGAATTTCGATGCGAAATATTCGTTTCAACTGCTCATTAAACATCTCGCTGCATGTTGGATGTTTTAGTAAACGACAGACATACGCAGTCTAACTCTGTATCATAGATTGAGAGCGCAGATTGGGTTAGTCTGGTTTGGTCCCCTGACAATTGACGCTTTTAATTGATTGGCCTACATGACCTCGAACCAAATGATGGTGACATGTTTAACCCGCATCGTCTCCATGAGCTCACGGACGAAGTAATCACCCGTTTTCTAAGAAGTGCGGCTGTCTGTACTGCATAGTGGTTGGAACTAAGGCCGCAGAATACGACATATACCGTTTTTACGATGTTCACGGCCTGTGCTGAAAATACCTGAATGTAGTCATTATTATTGTTGTTGTTTTCAGTAATCTCTTTGGGTTGAGTAAGAATTATAATGTTTTTTTGGCGCTGTTAAATAAAATGAAGGGGAACTGTCTTGAGTTTTGCACACATGCAGTTATTTAAACCCATACAGAGTATTAGTAATTACTGTATTATCCAATCTAAATACATTCAAGAGCATTGTATTGTATTCAGAGGAGATTGTATGTATGTATGTATGTACACATACATATATATATATATATATATATATATATATATATATATATATATATAAATTTCTGACTTACATCACGATTGAACCCAGGTCTTTCAAATGAAAGACCAGAATGCTGCCAACCAGGTTCGATCCTGATGTGAGTCAGAAATTTATTTCTGTTCCATGCGTAGTGTTGATATATATAACCTATTTATATGTATATATATAATATATACTGTATATATATACATATATATATATATATATATATATATATATATATATATATATATATATATATATATATATATATATATATATATATATAGGAGAGAGAGAGAGAATTTTCATGCTACATATGCCATGGTTACATGCTCCAAGTGGAACTTTGTAACTGATACAGGGATTTTTTTTAACTACTTTGTTATAAGTAATTTCATAAACTACATAATTGAATGTTTTTTACACAAACACACACTATATGAGATACCTAAAACAACAGTCAGTTTTGTGAAAATCAATTTTTACTCAAGTAACAGACATCGTGATATGTCATGAGGGGATGGGACAATTAATAGAATTGAAAGTTTTATTCAAATTTAGTCATTCTGCTGTCCTTCGTTTCTGATTCTCCCTCTCATTTGCAGTTTTCATTAAACAGAAACTGAATGGTTCAATTGTGATTACAACCATAATGTTGCCTGTTTAAAGTGTGTTGTACTTAAAAGTGCAAATGTCTTGAATAATAACGCATCTTGAACGCTATTGACTGAAGAGTAAATATTCCTACAAGAAGAGTGTAACCAACAATGTTATGACAGAGGTTGCCCTTAAAAGTGTTGATTGAATAACCATTATGGTGATTAGATAGTGAATTGTATATACCTGTACCTCACTTTGTCATAATGGTACTATGGTACAGTGTGACCCCTCCAGCCAATGGCGAGGCAAGGTCGGAAAATGCCCGTGGACGTTGGGCATGGTACCCACATGCATTTGGATCTTGCCTTGCAATACCTGCTTTACTCAAATACTTATGTGCAAGTAAGGCTTTTTTTTATAAGTTGGTTATCTGTTCTTAAGATAATATATTCCATTGTCTTCAGAAGACTGATATTAGCTTGGATTTTAAGCTTAATATCATAATTGAAGTATTGTATTGCACCTTTTTATTTTTAGGTTTGGTTAAAATAGTGTTACTTGTTTAGAGAAAAGAAGTTGAACATTGCAATGCAGTTAAATGTCAATGTTAATGTGTTTTCAGTCTGTATATTTGTTCTTATCTTTGCATTCATGATGTGCATTACGCTACCTTGACACAATGCTTTTGGTGTGCATTGTCCTTACGTGGTTACTAAAATTCCATAGAAAACCTAACATTTGTTTATATGGATGTCTGCCAGCCCCAGTTCTCTATACAGTACATTCTAAATCCATTTCAGTTCTTATTTTTTGTTGATGCTTATTATTTTTTTGTAATTATTGTATCAAGTTTGTTATTGTATGCACTGAATTGCTGCTATAGTTGTTGTATGTCCTGGTGGATCATTGCCATTTTAGCTTGTGCTCAGGCTTGCATTAGACACGAAAGAGTAGGGTAAGATGAGCTAAAGGCTAAGCTTCTAAACTGTAATGTTATATTGTTGTCCTCTGCTTGTGTATTTCAGAGCCTGGGAAGGAGAAGAGTGAGGGTGTGAATGGCAATATTGGTAGTGGTGATGGATCCCCTGAGCACCATCCAGCAGCCTTCAGCCCTTTAACTTCCACAGGTGCTCCCACAACCACATCATCATCCTCATCATCTTCTTCAGTTCCTCCCCTCACCAGCCAGCCACTCTCCCCTCCCCACGAGACACAGCCTCCAGATTATCACAGCCATCATCACATCATATCGTCAGAGAGGCCCGAACGCCCGACGTCACTCATGGCACCAGGTGGTAAGTGGCAGAGTCGTGGCCAACATGGTACTGCCTCCCCTGATTCAACTGATGCCGTCTTTGTGACTGCTACTAACACCAACTCTGCTGCCACTACCACAACCACTACCACCATGTGTGGGGGCCGTCATGCCCGCTGGCTCCTTTGTGTGCCCTCCAGCTCAGTACCAGGGGATCAGTACCAACCCACCAATGCCCCTCTTCCCCAACAGACTAGATCAGTCCAGTCCCCAAGTTCACAACAATCCCCTTCACTCAGCTCTGGAGCTCCTGCACCTACTGTTACTACAACTCGTACTGTACAGTCCCCTTCTTCCCGCTGTAACTTAGCAGGCTGTTTTTTGCGACCAGCCTTGCACTCTAATACTTCCACTCAAGGTCAGCAGCCCTCCCCATATGCCCCTCCAAGCCCTCATCCTCCTCCAGGTCTCCCATCCCCACAGTCTTCATATTCTTCTACTCAGTCCCAACCACAAACATGTGGGGGGTTGACAGTAACATATGCCCCCACTCCATTTGTGCAGGCTAGTCAGCTAACCACCTCATCGGGTCATGTTGCTCCCACACACTCTGGTGGTGCCAGTGTCTTCCCCTCAGCTTACCTACCCACCAACACCACCACCACCACGTACTCTTTCCCCTCTGTGTATTCGTCGACCAGCGTAGGCAGCAGTGCAGCAGCTGTACGGGCCACTCCCTCGCGGACTTCCCTTCCTGGTGAGTCCTTGGACCCAGAACACCACCACCACCAACAACAGCAACAACAGCATGACTGCTGCCAGCATGATGACCAGCCAGCATGACAAGTCAGCATGGACACCTGCACCTCCTCTGTCCTCAGCCAGTCGCCAGCTTTATCATTTCCTTTGCCTATATTACACAATTTATTTTGTTTAATTCTATACATCGCGTACACTTCACGATATTTGTAAATTTTTTGTGACCAGTCTAAGGAATAGTTTTCTGGGAATGTCAGTGTTCACATCCACTTGTACGTAGTGCAATCACCAAAAAGTTTATTTAAATTAGGTCAGTTATTCAGTGTTTTAAGATAAGACTTCTTTTTTCGTAAAGTAGAGCAGATCATTTCAATTTTTTATGACACTAGTGCCTGTGTGTGTATTTCATTATATATATTGGTTCAGTACTTAACATTTTGCTTAGCGAACATTCTCTGTTTTAATGTTTCTAAATGTAATTTCTTATGTTCTTGCAACATCATGCTTAGTTCAGATTTTAACATTAAATTATCATTGCAGTTTCTGATGGAGGCATTGGAGGTGTGCAAGTCTTACCCACGGAAATTCCAAGTGGCCTACATCCTGTTCACCAGCGGGATACCCACACTTACTATGGTGGACAGAGTTCAGCCGATGACCATTACATGACCCATCATGTTCCACATTTACCTGAACCGCCAATTCCAGTATCAGAAATTGGCCCAATACCACCACCACCTATGTTTTCTTCGCCATCACCCGTTGTACACCCAAGAAGTCATCCGCCCCCGCCATACCACCCACCAACTTCAGGGACTGGAGTACAGAATGCCATGGGTCACAATCTCTCAAACTCAGAATATGGAGGTAAGTTGATTTCAAATATTTATAAGTGAATTAAGAATATCAGTGTGGTCCAGTAATTATTCAGAATTCTATATTAAATTCAGTTAACTATATTCAGTAGATGGTAGTCATGGCGGAATAATTGAATTTTCTTGAACACGGTAACCTGTCCCACAGCAAGGGCATGGCACAAATAGCTCATAGGAACGGGTACATATTTTCTCTTGATCAATAAGATTCCAATATCAATCACATTGGAATGTTCATGTTATTCCCAGTATCTTTCTAATATTAACTCCATATTACATAGGAATCAGTTTAATATATTACAGTACTGTATTTATGTATCTCGTATTGCTGTACGGCTCTAGTACTGTATGAGGAAAATTAGAACAAATTTTTGGGTGCCCAGTTGTGTGTGTTTATGTAGGGAAAACATAATTTAAAAATCATGTGGCATGTTTTTTATGTTTTTTGTAATTTGGTTGTTGGTATACAAAAGGTTATTCCCCAAGTGCCAAAAAATGTTAAGTGAAGGAAGTGACAGTGTTACAGATTATGAAAAATTCAGTGATGAAGCATATAGCTTTACACACTGCAGTAATTACTGACAGCAAACTGATTTGAATAACAAGGAGTTGTTGTAAAATTTTTGTATTATCCTTTCTATTTTAAATATTTTTAAAAATCCTGATTGGCAGTACACTTTGGGTGCCCAAGGAAAATGTACCCTATTTACATGGGATGAAATAGTTTATTCAAATACAAAGTTTTGTTGACTTCACTATATTGTTTACTGCATTGGTTCTGTATTTGCAGTATACCTATTCATAACTTTATGTGACAGAAATTGACCAGTTTTAAAGAAATGGAGATTATAGGCAGCAGTATTATCATTTATTTAGATGAGGAGGTCAATGAGGTTATAGTAATCCAGGTTGAACTGAGATTACCTAAATTTATTTTAGGGCATATTGTATTTTTGTGTGATAGTAATCATTGCACTGTAGACAGTTGTGTTTTGCTCTTCTAGCATAGCCTCCATAAAGAGTACATGCTGAGTTATCAGCAAACATATGATATACTAGCTAGTATTTGTGGATGTGAAACGTAGTTTTGAAGCAAGAAGTAGAAGCAGATGTAGATGGTAATTTGCTTTTTAATAGTATTATGCAACTTGTTGTTTCTTTGTTTTTCAAATGTGTGTGTACTTGACTTGCAGTAAAAAACGATGATGAAGTGAAAAGCAGTACAGCTAATGGCATCCTCGGCTGGTTTGAGGCCAGAATGGCGGATTTTGCTAATGCTGGTAATTTAGTTCTATATGTAGTTTCAAATAGATTCCTAAACTAACAAAATGAATTGTGTATGTTAACTAATTCCTTGCTTTAACTAACCAGTTTCTTGTGTACGTATACCAAGTTTCAAACTATGCCATGTACTGTAGTGATAATGGATATTCAGGTATATCTGACAAACTTGCTGTTCAGTTAATTGCCATTCTGAACAGCGCAGTTTTTCTTACATCTTTTGATCACTTTTAGGGGTCTTAGTGAGAACCTACAAGAGTATTGTATAGATTTTTTTTTTTTTTATTAAAGTAGTAGTATTAATTTAAAACATAATTAGCACCTTTTCTATTACTTAAAGGTTTTGCTCCAGTATCTCAAGGCTTTAGTAGTCTGGATTACAATACCAGATACACTACTCACATAAAAGTGAGCTATTTATTCCTGATAAATTTAGTTTTTCATTCCTTATGCATACTTCAGTTTTAACTGCTTTTGAATAGGCTTGTGGGTTTTCAAAATTAATTGCATCAATGACCTGTGGATGCTCTTGTGCCATAAAAGCACTTACCTAGCGAGTCAAAAACTTTTCATAATTTGTCTGTAGCTGATATAATTGTTGAACCCTGTTAAGTGTCTGGTGATGTAGGCTTCAGAGGAAATAAAATTACAAATATAAATTGCATCTTGCATGACTAAATTGCAAATAGAAATTACTATGAATGATTATATACCATTGTTAAAGTTCATTTTGATTAATGAATGACAGATTTGAAGGGTGATGTAACTGATAAATCAAAGTGATTAAACTTACAGTAGGGTCAGCCCAATCATTGTAAGTATTAGGTGCGATCTTTCACTTGAACAGAACTCTTAGGCCAGCCTTATGGGAGTTCAGATTTTTAGATTTGTGCTCTGGTAAAACTAGTGATTGACTTTATAAGATTTATGAGGTGTGAAATTTAACACTCTTGCATGTGCCCTACATCTTCACCACTTTGTGTACGGCAAAAACTCATTGGAAACTTGGGTTATCACAAGCAGGAATATTCTTGTCTTAGCAAAAGCAAGTTACCAACTTTAACAGTTAAACTAAGCTCAGAATTCCTGGATGTTCATAATTTGGTGGTTAACTACTATTTTTAAGAAGTTGTAATCTTAATAATATATTGAGTATAATTGTTTCCCCCTTTATAGAACTCTTTAGGTCAACTCAGTGAGAGCTCATTTGTGGTTCTTGGTCTGCTTGGTGTACTCTGTAGTCAATCAAGTCATTACTAAGTAAAACCATATCATGAAAATAGTCCTTTATCTCATATTTTCTTTGGCCTGTGGTGAGGAAAGTTTTTGAAACTTATCTCCATCCCCACTTTGTGTCATGGTCCTTTAAATGATTTTATATATTGTAGCCATTCTCCTAGTATTTTATTTGTCTGGGTTTTTTGAGGCGTGCTCTTCCCCCAAACTTAGGTCATTTAAGCACAGAATCACCTTGGTTTTACAGAGTAGAGGAATAAAGGATATTGTAACTGAAAGAGAAAACTTTCCTCCTACAAAATTGTCACTACTCTTTAGCTAGTTATCCACCAATTGGTCGTTTTGAAAATTCTAAACTTGGTATGACAGGCAAGGACTAGGAATTTGATATTCTTAAGAATAATTTGTTGAGATTATACAGAATTTCTTTATATCATGCATCTGTTTTATTTTTGGGGGACTAGTGGTGCATTGGTACTGTTTTCAGGAAAAAGTTGAATGGATGATAATTATAAAAATTTTTATCTTTGGTAGACTATTGAAGAGGAAATTTGAGTCAATAGCATTTGGGCAGGTGAAGCTATTTTTATTCACTCAGTCTACTTAAAGTTCTGTTCAATTAAATGAATTCTGATCTTGATAGGACAAACATAAACAGTATTTAATACATTTACTTTCCACCCATTTTAGTACAGTATACAATATATGATACAGTACATTGCAGAGGAATGCTACATTGATCTTTTCATCACTTTTAAGCCAAGGTAGTACGTTCATCTTATGAGTTACTATTAAGTGCTGCCTTAACAAGACATTTAATGTAATTGCAGAAACTCAAGGTACAGGTTGACCATCACTAATCCGGCATCATTGGGACCTGGAGGGTGCCGGATTAGCCATATGTTAGGCTAGAATACATGAAACCCAGTAGCTAAGCACCTCATCTTAGAATTAAAGTATCCCATAAATCAGTACAAGTTGGTTAATAAAGAAAAGACAATTATCAAATACAGGTAGTGCTCGAGTTACGATAATTTGACTTACGATATTTCAAGTTTACGATGCGGTTAGCAATAATTAATACCGATATGAAAATATTTAGGAAAAAATATTTTTAGATTTCACGCAGGCGCAGGCAGCGAGAGAGACCAACTTACAATAGACCAACTTCTTTTCCTCCATCTCTTTATTCCATCTGCTAGTTAAAAAAGTAAAAGAAAATGATAAAAGTATTGTTAGTAACGTTATACTCTTGCGTAAATGCGTACAGCCATGAACAACCAAACGGGAAACTGTTGTTTTGCTAATAATCGTATCGGATAACAACTGTTGTGCTTGTATTTCAACCATCGTACGGTAATACACAATTACTGTAGTTATGTTACAAATGACGTTGAGTACTGTACAATAGGACTGATATATTTTTTACACTATACCCTTATTTGGAGAAAAGATCGGCAGGGAAATAAACTGCTACAGTAACTTTAAGCTGCAAGTTGTAGCTGAAGCTGAGAAAACAATTTTAAAGCTGCCAATGACTATAAATTATCGTGCATCAGCAACATGGATGAAACTCGACCATAAATAAAACTGGAGAGATTGTATTTTAATCAAAACTACTGGGCATGAAAGAATACAAATTACTACTGTTTTCACGCCGATAAAAGATAAATATGTAAAGCTCGTATTATGATGAAATCAAGAGAAAATAGCGAACGGAATCTTGATTTTTTTTCACACAAAACAAACATTCCCCAAAACGGCCAGCCGCGATTCCCAAGAACGTCATATATTAACGAAAAAATAGCTAAATTAGTTTCACAACGAGACATTTAAGTTATATTTCGACTTAAAAACACTTCAGTATAACGAAAAATATCCTCGCCCCAAATAAATAAAGTATCCATATTCATTTATGCTAACTAGAAGCAAGAAATTATTTCGGCTTTGAACTTAGTCAAATGTCCGGCGAAATAAACACCGCGGCATATCAATTCTGAAAACAAAACACTGATCACAATTAAAAGTTTATAATACAAAAGCAATATGAGAATATATTCATTTATGCTAACTGGAAACAATGTAGTAAAACATAACTTTTAAAAAAGATCCATGAAAAATGATGTAACTTTTAAAAGATCCATGAAAAAGATGTACATTCGTTATGTATAATGTGAATGGAGTTCAGTATCATGTAGGCTAGGCTACCAGTTAGTTGATGCAGCATACTGTGCCACCAAATCGAAGCGGCCAGCGAGCGAGTTTGCGCAGCGACCTGGGAAATTTGAAAATCAGCGCGGAAACATTAGAAATTACTCTAGCCGAAATTTGTGCCGGAATACTGATTGTTCCGGACTACTGATTGCCGGATTAGTGATGGTCAACCTGTACAATGAAGCAAACAAAAACTATGAGGTGCTCTGTTGATAAGTATTTTTAAGGGATATTTCAAAAGCTACCATTTATATGCATATACAAGTAACAACATCCTTCTCGTATTTGTGCTTATGTTGAGTTTTAGCTATAGCACTTTTATTGTAGGAATCTTTTAATGCATCATAGATTTTGGATATAGCTGATTTTTGACATTTTGGTGCAAATTTCTGAAATTCAGGTTTTCAAAACTCGAAAAGGATCCCATGGCAGAAACAGATTTTTGTTTGGCTATCAAATGATACACTGTACAGTAATGTCTAAGTTAGGCACATTTGTTTAAATTTTGTGTAAATGAAATTAAAGGTATTTTTTATTTTGAATTTTCAGTGATTTAACAAATTTAATGAGTGCTTCATTGTAAAGTATCTAAAGAACCATTTTGCATGTGTATTATTTTTAAAAATTTTAATTGAAAAGAGTATGTTGAGTTGGAGATTCTAAATGCTTTACTTTATTAACTATTTGATTTTTTTTTTTTTTATAAAACACTCCAAGCAAGATCAGGATTTAGATACTGGAAGGCTTTAGCCATAACTATAGTTGTAGTTTTAAGCAGTTTATGTATTCTTTATTCCTGTCATGCTTATTGTGTTTGCAGTCTTATTCTTAGAAGACTCAAAGGAAACGTAGCAACAAGATTCCTTGGGCAAGCATATTCTCAATTTTGGAATTTATACTTATTGTATATATATATGTGGAGACATTTTTCTTATTTCATTGAACTTATAGGTTCTTACATGCAATACTGACCCAGCATGGAAGTTTCTTATGGACAGAGTATGAAGTTTCTTATGGACAGAGTATTTTTACTATAACTTTCTCAGCTTTTCAATTACTGTCAACATTTCCCACAACAGCAGTGAATTGCATCATGGACTTAATTTGAGTCCATAATTGAACCCCTTTTAATTCCCAATGTTTTTCAAATCTTATTGAATGATTGAACTATTTGTTTACCCAATGTGCCTTTACTTGCTAATGTTCGTGCATTTTATATTAAAATTCATTATGAGTTTTTAGGCATTCAGTTTGTTTCGTTTATTTAAAGATAAATTACTGCAAAGGTATATAAACGTTGTGTGAAGTTTTCACTTGTCCCCCTAGTGATTTAGTAAACTTTTGATATATTTTCTCCAGTCAACAAAAAAATTATTTTTCATCTTCAATAATCTATATTAAAATATATATAATTTACCATCTTATATTTGTCAGTCTAAAACAGGAGAATAAAATTGCAAACGTGAATTCGACTCAGTTGATTGTTCAATGAGTCATCTGGTGTTTTTGGAACAAGCTGATTGTTTACTAAAATGATTAGATATGTCTCAAGCACTGCCTATTGTCAAGTATAGTGTTTCATGAACATTCATTTTAGGATATTTATGGACTTTACTTGGTCTACTTGAGAGATTTTTCTGAGTTTGTTTACAAAATTTTAGATATGTGAAATCTTATTATATTTTAATATCTGTAAAGTAAAGTTACATGTTTTTATGAAATTCACACCATTTCCTAGACATTATCTGGCTTGTAATTGGTAACTTGGAGGGCACACAGTCTAGACTTAACATGGATAAAAATGTGCTTGATTCCCAGATTGGCAAAGGTTGCCTGTGATGTGGTGTTGGGAACACTCACACACACACACACTCTCTCTCTCTCTCTCTCTCTCTCTCTCTCTCTCTCTCTCTCTCTCTCTCTCTCTCTCTCTCTCTCTCTCTCTTTAAGGCTTTTGTGAATTCTGTTTACAACCTGGCAGTTATTTTTCATCAGTATGTTGGTGGGCTTGTTAAACTACTTTATAATACAGTATTCTTGGGTGTTTTTTTTTCTTTTGGATCATCATATGCATGCCATTATAAAGTGAAAGGAAGGCCTCTCCACTCTTTGCAAGCTTTCCAATTTGGTGAGACTGCTTCATTCACTAAAAAGAAAAAGATAAGAACCTTTCAGTTATTGCCAACAAGGGCTCAAAGGGGAATGCACACTTTTATTTAATGAGTTATATTCAGTTTTTGAACCTTCATCCTTTTATTTTTCTTATGACAAAGGGTTAGTAACATAGGGGTTGGTATTCATTAACCCTTTCTAGGAACCATAAGAATTCCCAGAAAAGACTTCATCAACCAGCCTCTCTGTTGAGTTTTCAGAAAATTTTATCTCCTTTCCACGTCCAAATTTTTTGTGGACGGCTAGGGAGATGCTTCTATATATAATTCGGCATGTAAAGAGGTTCTTGAAAAAGTGACAAAAAACTTTTGTCAACTCCTAGGCCCAAAAATCACAATGGCTTGGCTTAAGGAAGCCACTGAAAGAGCTTATGTATTTTTTGTGTAGAATATCTCTGGTCAGAGCTTTTGGTCAGCAGGTAGTGGTGTTTTGCTCACCTACCTTGCCATAAAGCTTCTTTCATCCGTGGTTTTTTTGTGTAGAACACATCTTGAAATACCTTGGGCACAGTGATAGTGACTGGGAAACATTAGGAAGCATTGCGCACAAGGAGTTATGTTTTTTCTTGCTAAATTCTTGGCCTGCCCTTTAAACTACTAGAGTATATAGTTAATGGTAATTACCTACATTATGTAAAATATAATCTGGGTTTTTCATACATTTCTTTCAAGTTGTTGTGATGAAAGAATGACAGTACAGTATATTTGTTGTTTGTTCCCACGTTTCAGTTGTTTATCATGTAAGAAAATTTACAGTAATGGTAAAACTTCACTTAGCAAGGCATATGGTTGGAAATAGGGTAGAGCTTTATGTATTAAACATATCTGTTGTAGGTTATTCATTTTTATATCATTACATTTCATTATCCTTTCGCTTATAGAACTGTCTCAGTTTTGGGTAACTTTTAACTCACCTCATTGACATTGCACCTTATTTTTCCTCTCAGTATATCCATCAATGCTGCTTGGGCTTTCCTTTTGAGTTGTGGAACTGTCATCATGCTACTTAAATTATTTAACGTGTATTTGACTCCTTAAAGGTATTTCAATAAAATCCAGTTTACTTTTATACACTGGAGTTTGAGCACTGAATAACCAAAAGTGCCTCAATATTTGGCTCTATATAGATTAAATTTCATGCTTCATTGATTTATTCACTGGAGTATTATTATTATTCAAAATTCACTTGAATTGCGTAAGTGTATGTTTATTCAATGCTTTACTTCTATTTTCAGAAGATGATATTGAGGAGGAGGATGATGGTACAGACGTCGATGGACTTGTGTATTTCAACAGTAGTCATGGATCTTATGTTGACACTTCTCAAGTAGAGGAAGTCCCTGCTCGTGAACCAAGATTAGATGCTAAGCCTCTTAAATCTGCCCTTAAAAAGAAAAATACCTCAGGAACTGCCAACGGCTCTGCTGGGACACCCCCGGCAGGAACACCCACTGATGGTAGCAAGCCATTAAGTGTACGACAAGATGGCAATAGGTAATATTGACATGCATTGTATGTAAATAGTATGTAGATTTTTCTGCTTATATTAATTGTATTCAAGTACTTTCTTGTTTGATATTAACTGACGTGACTAACTCACAGCTGTAATTTTAGGAATAGTGATGGAAAGGTTAATTTAGGTGAGAGAGAGGATTGCATTCAACTGAAATACTATTTTATCTTTCCAAATATTGTGGAAATATTGTGGATTTATTCTAAATACACTAGATTTATTCTGTGAGTAGATATGGAATTTAGCTTAAAATTATGAAATGTGTCCTTGGTCTTGCTTTTTTATTCATTAATGTTTCAGTATTTCCCCTTTAGGCAAACGTTGGAAGTCCAGTAATGGTTTGTTATTATTGCTAACCCCTTTTTACATTCACTTTGAATCTTGAAAAATTATTAATTCCCAGATTGTTTACAGTAAATGGTAAAATATTAATATAGTACTAAGACATACCATGGTGAACTGTAACATCTGAAGCAAAGTAGCATTTATAAACATTTACAGCTGATAAAGCAAGAGACCTTTTACTTAAAAAAATGAAGGTAAACTAAGTGATGTAGGCAGTGTTCATTGCATCTTGGGTGTTGCTGGGAAAGTGGGTCAGAAATTTTTCTTCCTATGAAGGCACACATTATTTAAGATATTGGACATTTGATTTTTATGTCTTTAATTTACCTACATATTTTGTCTTGACTTTATTATATTTTATTTTCTGAACTTGTTTGATTTGGTTTTACGTGGTTTATGTGGTAAAGAGCCACAAGCAGTATGTCTTGAAATATGTTTTTCAAGAATGTGGTAGTTTCGTTATATGCATTTTTATTTCACTTCAGTAGTATGGACCTACAGTTTACAACTCCAGTTAAGTATTTCCAGATTTAGTTTGATTGTCGGTTTTCTGGGAATTGTCTTCTTTTAACCCATGTAGTGGGATGTTGCCATCAGTGTACCTCATAGAGTGCACTGTAGGCATTACTGAAGGTTGTTTGCAGCTTCCCATTGGCCTCTACCTATATCCACTCTTTAGCCTTTTAATATACCTCCGTTTCCACTTCCTTTCTTCCATCTTGCTGTCCGACCACTCCAGCTCTCTCTTTTCACTGTCATGAGCACTGAATGGCTGTGTGCCAGAGTGCTTGGCTTTAGAGCCCAGTATGTATAAATCAAATGGTTCCTCTTTAATTTGTTGAAGTCTGTTCTTTCTCTTCCATATCCATTAGCCTACGATAATTTTTTGAGAAGCTGTAGATGAGAAAAGTTAGTGTTAAACAGCTGAAAATTATAGTATCAGGTGGAATTACTGTTCCTGATTGTAACAAAATGTGAAAATGTAGAGCTTGATATCTTTTTCTGTTTAGCCGGGGAAATGCAAAAACAAAATATTAAGGTTAATAAATTTTAGTTTTTTTATAGGTTATATTTTCGACGTAAATTTCGTGAATACATGAAGCACAAATTATCAGTAAAGGAGTAGGTATTCAAGAATATGGAGTACACAGTTAATCACAAAAAAAGAACTAGTTTTTTCTCCTATCATTATTCTTCAGGAAAAAGACCATAATTGCTTTTTGTATCAAATAAATATACTTTTCTTTCATGAAAAAAAAAAATCCTGTAAGGGTATTTTAAAGTCAAGAGATCCTGATGTCCTTGCTTGCAACTCATTGGTCAGGAAATTTTTTCATGTAACGTTATCTTTGACTATTATTATTAAGCAAGATATTTCCAAATTTATGAACTAAAACTACAGCCACACCTTGGTTAACAGGCTTAATCTGTTCCAGAAGGCTTTCCTGTAAACGATCTGTCCTTAAACTAAATTAATTTTTCCTGTAAGTAAGCCCCCCAAAAATGCAACCCCCCCTGGTCAAATTAGGACCTGGTGCAAAAGGTTAGATAGTTTAGGTTAGAATGTATCATTGTTTAAGTATGGTATTTATTTTTATTATATTTTCTTGAGCTTTGAATAAATTTTTATTGTTTGTTTACTGGAAATCCGTACACATAGGTTATTGTGTTATTGGGGAGAGGTGCAAAATCCAAAAACAAGTGGTTTGTGAACAAATAAAAAGACTTGAATCATTCGAAACAGCAATGAAACTATCAAGAAATTTGAAATAGTAACAAAACTATCAGAAAGTATTTATTGAGCAAAAATACTATTTTATGTACTTGGGAAATGTTACTAATTTTCATTCATATACGGTAGGACAGTACTGTATACAGTACTAGTATTCAACATTCAAAATATCCTCATGGACTCTGGGGTAATTATTTTTATTAATTAATTTAATACAGAAGTTTATGGTACAGTATTCAGGATGCAAATATCCAGGTGAAGGTAGTATTAATATTTATTTTGTGGGTTCAGACAACAGTACTAACAATTGTGTGTATTTTGTCTAACCGTCATCCTATTCAGTTTAAAGTTTTCCTTTATTTAAGGCAATAAATTGAAATATTAATTAGGAAGTCGAAGATGAAACATAAATGCATAGGTTCAAGGTAAGTGATGGAGACTTAAGAGCTAATTAGAATTAGGTATTTGGTAATGTATTGCAAAACATGATTGAAGATGGCATAAGTTAAATATAATTCAGGAGTTAAAACTATACTTTTATAATAAATGCAAATAGCATTACATATCACATTTAGAATGGGTTTCATGTACTTTTTCTCTCTTCTCAAATCAGAGCATATGGGATGAGGAGAGTTCGTGGCAGGTACAATTAATTTTTGATTCCCTGAAAATTTATTTTTCTTGTTGGTGTGAGATAATTTTCAGGTTTTATATGATTTGACAATGGTTGATCTTATGGTATTCCTATGGCTGTTGCGACTACCAGTTGGAAGATTTTTCGTTTGTTTTCTTTTATTGCATTGTAATGCCTAAATATACAAAGCTACTGACAGTTGTGTGGAATATGGATGGTTACTGGCTTGCATAGAGTGTAATTACATAGCTTTCAGACTTTTTTTTTATACTTAACAGAAATTTATGAATTTAATATAACAACTTACAAACCCAACAAAAGCAAGGAAATACATCAACAGTAACTTCATTATATACAATAGTACAGGAATGATTAACTAGAATTTTTGAACATTTTTCTAAGGAGAGAGAAAAGGGAAATAATCTCTAGCATTTTTTAGTTTTGGTCCAGATACTAGAATTAAATAAGAAGTAACCTGACCACCCAAATGCCAGTAACCATTCGAGGAGATACTGCAAATCCCAGATCCATCCATCACCTGATATTAATGGATTCATTTTCAGTAGGAGACTTGAGCCTGTCTCATGTATTGAGCTGTCTTCCATTTGTTGGTCTTATCTTTTGTCTTTGGTGAAAAGACAAGAAAGAAAGTATGGGCCAATTGCATCCTCTCATTAAAGTCAGTGAAGAGATTGGAGACTAGCTTAAGTCAGAGATTGGTCTTGAGGCTCATCCTGTGCCTCCATCCTTTGTATCTGTACCAGTAACCCAACTATCTTCCCTTTCCTTCCCAAGGCGCCTACCGCTTCGACCCAGTGTTAGGATTAGGTTCAGGTAACGCAGCTTTCTGACCAGTGCTTGTTACCACTTACAAATGTGTTGTCAGTCTTGCATGGCCTTTTCGGTTCCCTTAGTATGTCTTTATGAGTCAAGAATATATAAACAAATAGTTATTGATGTCATGTTAAATTTCTTGTATATATAAACATATACTGTACATAAACTTGTTTCCGTATCAGGGTATGCAGTGAAATGGCTCATATGGATTAAAACTTTACAGCTTCATACAGTAGTCATATCGTCTATAGAAACGTGCATGTTACTTTGATTTCATAGCACTTCCAGTCATAGATCCAATCCTCAAGGGTTATGCACTTCTTTCTTATTCTTTTATTCATTGCTTGTGACCATTAAGGCATTTTATTCATGTGTTGCATAAACACATTTATAATCTATGACATTGATTGGGAAATGCTTTAAATAAAAATAAATAGATCAGTATCTGATTGGCTTCAGTTGCCTTGTGCTTGTTATTATTCGGTCAAACTCATATGTGTTAACAGCATGGTCTTGGATAATTTTGAAATTAACATCTTGATTTGGAATAATTTTCTATGGTATTAAGCCATATTGTTAGATCATTGTTTCTCAGTTTTATAAAGGGTTTTGATAGATTGTAATTTTACTTTTTTTTTTAACCTGAGACTGAATATGACAGTTTATGACAGGAAGTATTAAAAAGGCAGGCAATCTAGAAATGTCACAGAATTTTATATAGAAAATGGGTTGCATTCTTTATATCTTCAGTTAACTTCTTAAAATATTTTTACATCCTGCCTTCAACTAAAGAAAGTATCAGGCATCCCTAGGTTACGAATATTTGCAGCTCTTTGTGACCATATGAAAGAGTTAACATCAGGATTTTCTTCAAAGAGTAGGAAAGGGAGAACTGAAGAGTGAAAAAAATGTTAGGCCACATATCACTACTATTTACAGTATTACATGAAGTCAGCATTTTTCTTTGAAAATAGCTATAGGGTATACATATAGTACTTTTCAAGTGAAATACTAATTAGTATGCATAGCAAGGCAACAAAACCCTTCTAGCTGTAAATAAAGTAGTTTTAAATAATGAAATTAACCCAGGCTAGAAGTATAGAGCTTGTTGTCAGTAAGCTACTCACATGAGAAATAAGGCTCTTACCTCTCTGGAACCCAGGCAGAAATGGTTTGTTTTTGTTTTGTGAAGACCACAAATGTGAGCTAAAGTAAATTTGAAGTGTTTGGTGTGAAACAAAAAGGGTAAACCATTTTCTTTGGTACAGTGATTTAATAAAGTTCATGTAATTTATGTTTATTTAGGCCATGGAGTCCAGTATGTTTGTTAAATCATGTAAGGGAGCTAAAATGAACTGATATTTATTAAGAAAGGAAATAGATATTGTAAAAGAAAAGCATGTACAGTACATAGTCACTGTCCATAATTGTGAGACATGAAAACTATTGAAAAGAACCTTAAATGCTTGGAAATCTTTTAAGTGTATGTATAGAATTTTGCTTGATGTTTTTAAAGAGACATAAAAAGAATTTGAGATTGTAAGAATAAACAAATTTACATTTAATAAGAATAAACATACATATCTTAAAATCAAAATATTATGCATGATATCTCTGCATGCCTTTTGATGGTGGCATGTTTGCCTGAAAAAGGATGCTATACAGTGTTACTAATTTCAGGAATGTTTTAAAATGTTAAAGAATATTAATTTTACAGCATATTTGACCATTTATGAGTTTAGCTGATAGCTGATGTATGCATTATTGTTTAACTACTCAGGTGGTGCATAGTTACTTGAAAAATGTTAGGATAATTATGAACTTGTCCCAGGATTAGGATAATTATGAACTTGTCCCAGGATTTATTTATGTTTGATAATAGCATGAGGCTATAGGGTAAAAGACCTTTAACAGACTTATTAATTCATCTGCCTGTTTTAGTGGGCAAGATGTAACTTTCAGTCTTTTGAAATGTAATTTATATGAAATGTAAAGAAATTCTTAGTATCTTATTATAGTTTATTTAATCTGTGAAGGAAAGAGAGTACTATAGGTTATATAGAAAAAAAAGCAAAAATTAGAACAGATTTTGCTACAGAAATACATTACTATTAGAAAATCTTTCGTAAACTACATTAGTATGACTTTCATTTGTTGGATAGTCATTTTGTTACCATATGTACTCCTGCTTCAAGCTGCTCCAGGTGGTAAGCACTCTCCCATTCTAGCAAAGAGGACCCTCTGGATGATGGTTCTGTTTTTGTGTTGTATATTTCCTGATCATCGTCCTGTAATTTCTTATTTTCCCAATGTTGAAAATTGTCATAAATCATCATGGGCTGATAGAAGTAAAAACCATATGAAAATAATCTTTTTGGATTATTATTGCCATGCCTTCTCGAGAACAATCTATTTTGAGGTTCCATCTCCTTTCATGGTTTTTTGGTCCTCTTGAGTTTGTTTAGAATTCTTAAACTGTAGGGGACACTGGAGATAGTTTTAAACTTTAGAGAAATTTTTCTTCATTTGCTGTCTAATCATGTATCATGTGATTCTTCCAATCCTTAAATGATAACCACAAAAGATAAACAATGACAGGCCAAATTTGTCAAGTAAAGAAACTTACTGGGAACTTGTAGATTGGATTTTTGGGCTGCATAAGTTCAAGGAATGAAATTAAATATTCATGGATAGAAATATATTGTTACTCAAGGAATGAAATTAAATATTCATGGATAGAAATATATTGTTACAAGTTAATTTGTAATGAATTCTGCTAGGTTAGGTTTCCTTGGGTATACAGCAGTGCTCCTTCAAAGCATATATTCACTGTTCATCATTGTCTGTCAGGCTTCCTGTGAGCTTATTTTTATACACTGTATTTGCCTCAGATGTATAATTTTAAAACTTGGCTTTTGAAAATAATATTTTGCAGAGTGCTGCATAGATAAAAAAAACTTACTCTTGTTACCATCATACGAATAGCTGGAAACATTATTATGCTGTACTATATTCTGCCATTAACCTCGTGAGAAAAGAATTCAGTATTTTTATAAATGTGAATTTATACAATACAGTATTAACTTTATTAAACTTTTCCCATACATGAATGAAATGAGCTGTATGGTAAAATTGTATGCCCATAAAATGTACTTTTGTAAAAGAATGTTTCTTAAATACTTGAATGCTCTTTTTATTTTTTGTTAATGTGTTATTTATTTATTATAAGTGTTTGAAATGTGTAGTTATGGCAGTTAATTGTCTTGTACTTATTGTAATAGTTATATGATTAAGTTGGTGATAATTATTTATGATTCAGGAAAAACTAAAGTTATACAATTCGTAAAAGTATTTTAAATAAATTACCTGATGTAATATAACTGTATATGTCCTATTCCTGAAGAGCATTCTAACTTAGTAACACTCACCTTTCCTTCATCTGCAGTACGAAACCCATCCGGTTTTCTTATAGCAGAGGAGATGGAGATAAATCCTCTGGGGAAAATAAAGAAAACAGTGTACCATTTACGTACCTTCCTCCAAACACTGTTCTACCAAACTCTCTACAAGAGTCCCGTGTAGATGATGATGATGAGGATGGTCCCATCTTGTACCGAGATGATGGTGAGGATGATGGTAAGTAACATTAGCATTATTATTATTATTTTTTTTTTTTTTTTGAAAAATTACTACCTGGTTTCTCATCTAATGTCAGTTGAACTCATATTTTATGTGTGTGTATGTATGTATGTATGTATGGTTGGTTGGTTTTTATTTGTCACAGTAATTAACTAATAGCTTTAGTTGTAATGAGAGAGAAAAATTAAGTATTTCATTTTTAAACTGATATAATTACACATGAATATGCTGTTCTTTTAAATATGTTTTCAGTACAAACCCATTGTTTGCATTCGTGGTTTTAAAGAAATTTTATACACTTCATTGTTGATTTAGAAGAAAGTTACTTGTTTTTAGATGGATAATGGTTAGGGCCGAGGCAGTAGGTGCTTTTTCTCCTTGGTTTCAACTCTGGAAGCCCAGCAGATGATCTTAATTGAAACCAGTAGGAGCTGCTATCTTTTAGTGTCTACCAAATAAATCCTCTATGGCTGCTGCCATGTAATTGAATAAGTGCAGTCTAGAAATGGGCTCCCAGTCCTTGGCAGAAATGCTTATTAAGAATCTCACAGTTTATAATATTAGGGATAAATTAAAATTAGGATATTGGAATATAAGAACCTCAATCTAATTGGAGAGATAGAACAGGCAAAATATAAATAAGAGATATGGATTGTACATCTTAGCTGTTTGTGAATCACTGTCCAAATGACTTGGAAACGAGACTAGGTAGGGATAATGTTTATATTTATTCAGGAAGAGTAAATGGCATTGGTAGAGTAGAGTAGGTATCACTGACTGACTGGAGAGCAGACAGTTTTTGAAAATGGAGATAAAGTGTGCAAGATTTGTGAAGATCATGAATGTGGGATATTGTAAGTGACAGGCTTGCGATACTATATAGAAGCAAAAATTGCCTAATATCTCCTTGAATTGTGGCAGTCTTAAGAAAAATTACAGTAATATACTAATGAGTTGTGTGACATATGATTCATTGATTAACTTGATAAAATTCTTTTAGGTAGGCAAGAAGATGAATTTTAATCCTTAGAACTGGTTGTCACAATGGAACCTTGTACCGGGGGCTGTTTAGAACAAGTGTTTTTGGTCATCTTTTAAGAAATATTGTAACTTGTTATTGTGTCTGATCAATGAAATCATATGATGAAAAGCTTTAGTAGTACTTGGGGATTGTGTTCAACCACTTCACATATTAACATGCTTTTTATGAACAGGATATTTACTCTTTTGCATTGGGTGGTCAATGGTACTTTGTTGTATGACAGAGAAACACACCTAAGTGCCCCTTGATATTCAAAGAACTATTATCCTTGATTAATTTCATTCTCAGTACAGATTTTTTCAAGTTCCATAATTAAGGAGAGTGAAATTATAGTTTGATTCATCATTATAATCTATATGAGTGGTTGTGTTTAGTATACAATATCACGTTCAGACATTTTTGTTTTGTATATTTGCTACTGTTTTTGGTGATTCAGGTTAATTTTGAAACAAAAGTTGTAATACACTGGATCAGAGTGCTAGCATGAAAACCTCCGTCTTTCTTACCATCCTTTATGTCATTTGTTCTTTATATGTAAATACTTGCATATATCTGGGAGGTTTCTTCTTGAAATAATAATTACTTTGCCATGCACAAGTTACTCGAAGCCTAATATCTGTATTATAATTGTTTTATCAATACTCCCCCCCCTTCCCCCTCTTGGAGAATTTAGAATTTACTGTGACTTCTTGTAACTACCCTTCCAGTTTTTGTCAGGGAAAGAAATATATTTTGACTATAATTCCCTGGAAGTCAGTGTAACTTTCACTTCAAGAATGTTGTATATGTCTATTACAGTAAAAAAAAGATACAGTATACTGTTTATTGTTTTGTTATGTGAATACCCTAGGACAGTACATTCACTGATATTCAACTTAAAATACTTCTATACAGATATATTATAAGATGAAAATTCAGAAGTTACAAAGTATTCAGCTCCCTGTAGCAGTAATATGTAAATTTTACCTTTAGATCACTTATTCCATGTATGGTCAGTCCACTAGCAGTTTTAAATTTACCTTGGGTATGCTTTTTCCACTCAGAAGATAATACTTTTTCTTTAGGTACATATGGTTGGAATTATTATATATTTTCCTCAGTTCGTTAGGCGACTGTTGATGGCATAATTTTTTTGTCTACTACTATAACATACACTGCAGTAAATGCTGAAGATTTCATTGAAAAGGTTTCTAGTCTAGTGTAAATATTTCCTGTTTGCAAATTGTACATTAACTTGTCCATCAAACAGATAAAGCTAACTAGATGTGTAAACACTTTAACATTTTCAGACTTCTTACTCAGTATGGTATCATCAGATCTGCATTCTTTAAAAAATATAGTGTACTTTTAATAACATCCATACGATGTTTGATTAGTTTGTATGTCCACAATTTTTTTTATGTGAATTACAGTAGGAATTACTTCCATGCCCCCTTAAATTTTCCCAAGAAAGTAAAGCTCATATATATTTTTGATGCAAGAGCAGATGCTGTAAATATTTTTTTAATTGCTCTATGAACATTAAGATTTCAGTGAAAAATATAGCATTCCCTATGTATACAAAATCAGTGTCCGTACATGAATTCATTTGTATGTGAACAAAAAAATTAAGCTAAAAAAGTGGCAATCCTTGATTTCACGTTTTGTACATGGATGCTGCCACATTAGATATATTTTTCTCCCAAGCTTGTTACTTTGCACAGCATGAACTGATAAGTGTACTGACCAGCCTTTTAATTGTTAATTATGCCCTTTTTATGAACTCTTAAAAAACTTCTTATTGGCTTAGACATTCTCAGTGTAATCTAGCTTCAAAAGTAATTTCATACACAGAAATGAGACATTTACATGCTTTTATAGTTCAGAGACATAGTAGAAGCTGACAACCACTGAGAGTGTTGCATTTGTAAGAATCTATCACATCTAGCAATCTAGGTTTAACCATGTAGTGTTATCGTTATCTTTGTGTGAGACATTAAATTTATTTGTTTGTTCCCATGTATTCCTACACTCATGACTTTGGTGGATTCACCTTCACATCTGGATTTATTATGGCAAGTATTTTTAAGGTCAAGTGTTTCCTATGTTTGTGAGTTGAATGTTGTATGTCGTAAGAAATGTTTGTTGACACACTGTATCTAGTTTGGTATAACTGTAATGACACTGTACTTGTAGCTTATTCATTATATTTTGAAGATTAAATACAACTGAAAATTGCTCCAGAAGAACATAAAAGCTTGTTGATTCCTGTTTAGTAGTAGGTTGACTTTTTTTTTTTATGTGATCTATGTACAATTTTATTTGAAATGTTGAAAACTTTAGCTATTTAAGTAGGCCATTTAAATCAGCAAAAAATTATTGGGATCGGTAGTGTCGTGCAAAAACTACATTGAAAGAATAACAAGACATGAAATTTAATGGCCAAGGTCAAAGAACATGGAATGGGCAGTATAAGTAGTTTTTAGTCAGAACTTTCTACAGATGAGAGATATTTGCTCAGTAGATTTAGAACTTTCAAAAGTGTAAAGTTAAGTTGTGGCTTACATGATAATAAGATTATATTTTGACAAGTGCTCATGGTTTTAGAATTCATGGAAGGTTACCTCTTTCAATAATATTATACAGTATTGCCAGGAGACTGGATGTAACTAGTTCCTAGTACTTTAGTGATGTACTTTGCTGGCATTTTTATGATAGATGTCACAAAGCAAAACCGCAGAAGACAATAATGTAATTGTGGTGTATTGCTAATTTTTAAAATTATTAAAATGACAACCTAAGCCTGAACATTCAGGTTGAAAGAGCCCTGGTCAGAAAATAGTGGATAAAATTTATACATCGAAGAGCTGACATAAACACTTTCATAAGCTCATAATGTTTATGGATTTATGGTTTATACCACTGCTACTGAATTATTACATTAATTTGTGATTCTAGAATAACCTTTCTATTCTCAGACATTTTGCAAGGCCTCAGAATTTGTATTAGATCTTGAAGCTCTCCCATTAGTGCCAGATGTTTTAGTACAAAGGAAGAGGAGTACTCGTTCATGCTTTTCAGTTGGAAATGGTGAACAGGCATACTCATTCTTGTCCTTTTTTATTGCAGATCGTCTAGCCACCAAAGTTGCAAGAAGAGACAGCTTAGCTCAAAAACTAGCATGCCGACCTAATAAGCAAGACCTTATAGACAGAAACATTATACCAATTCAGTCAGAAAATGATAGAAAAGAATTTAGAGAAGCAATTGGGGCCAAACTGACTAGGTAAGTAAAAAAAATTCTGCTGTATTATTGATAAAGGTACACTTTTAGGACTCTAGATTTATAGTCCTATAAAAAGTGGTGTGTTGTTTTTTGTCCTTGACATCACCACTTCGTTATGCATGATGTAACTTGCTAATGTATTTAATGAGATATTGTAATTAGGGTGAACCTGACCAACTAGCAATACCAGCTTGAAGCCAGAGTGTAACAGCAACATTAGAAGAATAACAGTATAATTTTGACTGATGTGAAGCTACACCTATGGGATGCAACTCTTGCACTACTACAGAGGTAGCTTCTCTTTTTAACATGTATTAGTATACAATACATCTTTGTACCGTAGTGAATCATACAGTGCAAACTCTCTATCACATAAGTTCTAAATTGCTAAAGATAACAGTTAACAAGACAATTCAAGGTAGCACTCAACATTTTTCATTTATAATCATTTGCCACCATTTCCCATTAGAGCCTGTTGACTTACTGAGACTATAAATATAAATGTAACCATCCCTACAGCTGTGGAACTTTCTTTTTGGATGATGAATGAAGTTTGAACATTTACCCCTCCATTTTATTCATAAATAACATTTATGTGCCAGAACATCGTAGTAATTATTTGCAAACAAATTAGACGATGGTCCACACTATGAGATACAAACAAATTGGTCCAAATCTCCCACTGATGTGGGATGTGCTGCAGTATGTTGGATAAGAGAACTAGTATAGTGCCTGTTTTATGTTTAGTTGCAAATGTTTCTCCTTTTAAAATAATTAAAAACTTGTAGCTTTCAGTGATTCTAGAAGTGTTTTAAACGCAGTTGAAGTTTTCCAAAAAATTCTCTTTCTTCAGCAACTCAGATAGTCCTATAAGTTACATGAAGCTTCAGAGATAATGAACTAAGCTGGTTTCATGCTCATGGAAGCATTGATGGAAATGATGACCCAGATAAAGCAGCCAAGTCTACAGCAATATGGCTAGGTCAGATGTAAAAATCCTCATAAATGATTGTAGCATCATTTCAAGTCCACTGTGTACTGTACACAATATTATATTAGAACATTTTTATTTGCTTAGTACTGTACATTACTGTTCCTGCAGGCTTACACCATTTTTCAGACATGCACAATTACATGTAAATATATTGTTATGTCTGTGCATATTAAAATTTTTAGCTTTTTGTTAGAATTTTGCAGTTGGGCCCTTTTACCCTAATCACTCTTTAAATGTCAAGTATTTCATAATTTCATAGTTCTGAGCCTGCCTCACAATTAGGCAATGCACATATTATGAACTCTCATAAGATTCGTAAGTTTTAGTTTTTTGAGAAAACTAGAATACTGTATTTAGCAACATCCTATTTACAGCTTAATTGTGTCGACCCAGTTGTCCAGATTCTGTAACCTAACCTTCTTCCAATATTCACCTTTCATTTGTGAATAAATGCTTTGGGTGAGATGTATAAGAGTCTTAGAGATGTGACTGTGGTCTCATTAAACTAAATAACATTAATATAGTGTAATCACTAAAAGGAAAATTAGTGTGACAGTGTATGAAGTTACCTTTGAAATCAGTGATACACGTATCTTACACCATATTCGTATTGTACAAAATTTTCCAACTCAGAGAGATAGAAAATTGATATTTCAAATCCCAAAAATCTTTTTTAAGACTGCTATGTACAGTGTTTGTTATGAATATGTAAATATCCATGATTGCTTGAGCATCATAAAGAACTTATGATCTGTAGAGAAAAATGAGGTCAAGAAACTTTTTGAAAATGCCTTCAGGAACAAAACAAAACAATAACATGAGTTTAAGAGGTTTTGCAATACCTTATTTGTCTCTGTAGCTCAAATTGATAACGTAATTTATTGACTGATTACACATTGACTTTAAAAAGAACAAGTAGTAATATATTTATTGAATACATACATGTAAACATTTGTATAACTTGACATTAATTTAAGTAGAACTTGTTATTATAAAGTTTTAATTTAGAAGTAGGAATCAAAGGAAACAATTTGTTGAAGAAAATTCACTTTTGAGTGCAAAAAGTATATAAAGTCAAACATTACAGCTGAATCTATATAAACGGGATTGGGTAAGAAAATATTTTCGTGCCATTTAATTCTTCATGTTTGAGTAATACTGTACAGATAAGTGGTGTGTGGCGTTGTAGTTTTTGAGCTGGCGAGCTGCCATGATTATATATGCATTCATTGGGTGGAAGGGTTGGGAAGAGCAGTATGAGGTGTGCCAGCAGACTTGGTGCTATTTTCATATACAGCGAGGATGTTATGGCATGGGCATACATTAACAAGATGTATCTGTCATTGGTAGCCATATGAAACTATTTTTCCACATGCAATTGCCATTACACTTTTTATGATTATGGTACCCTGTTTGTCAACTTTAGATTGCTGTAGTTCTAAACCTAATGCTGACATATTATTACTGTTTATCCCTATTACATAACTGCTCAAGACTAAAGTTTCTGTAATGAATGTTGTATCTTATTATGGCAGCATCTTGGAATGTTTGCTTGCTGGTAGTATAAGCCATTTCCTCCTCAGTTTTCTTCAAGGCTTAGTTCCTGAATCACTCTGGTCCCTGTTTAGAAACAAAGTATCAGGTCAAACAGGACCCAGTGACCACATGATAAAACATTTGGAAAAAAATTGGCTATTACAGTATAGCGCAAAAATAAAGAATAAGCTAATTACTTAGTTTATTACATCCTGAATGAGTCTTGAAAGTGAGAAAATATTAAGAATACAAAATTGGTGAATTAAAACGCTTTTTTATTTTTAATATTTTATTGCTTCCAAGACTTTTATTCAGTATGTAATAAACTAAGTAATTAGCTTATTCTTTGTTTTTGTGATACAGTATTTTCCAAATATTTTCCAAACATTTTATCATGTAGTCATTGGGTCCTGTTTGAGCTAATACTTTGTTTCTAAAGGGGGACCAGTGTGACTCAGGAGCTAAGGAAAATTAAGAAGGAAATGACTATACTACTAGCAAGCAAACCTTTCAAGAAGCTGTCATAATGAGATGCAGCATTCATTACAGAAATATTTAGTCTTCTACTTATTTTCTGGCTGTTTAGGAATACATATTCTAAAGATCAAACCATAGAGAATCAGGAATGCAGTAGTGTAATAAACAAATTAAATAACCTCTCAAACCTCATTATATATATCTTTAAAATGTTCTGATCTACTAAGGTAAAAAAATAAAATGGATAAGACTAGTTATACTGTAATGACTGCTGCATCTTATTCTGTTGCCAGAAGAGGTTTGCTAGTGACAGCTTTTTGTTTTTCCACAAGTCTTAATCTGAATCACAGTGTAACCATAGGATATCTGATCCCTTGCTCAACTCCCCTCTCTCTCTCTCTCTCTCTCTCTCTCTCTCTCTCTCTCTCTCTCAGCTTAATTCCTTTCCAATCCTGGCCTGTACACTCTTGCTAGTGCAGCTTTTTCTCCTTCTGCAGTCCTTGAACTCACACATTTGTACTTTTACCCATGTCCAGTTTCTCACATGTACGGGGCTACACTTTCATATAATTTTAAATAACTACAGATTTAGTTGCCTTTTGAGCCCCAAACAGCAGGTTATAGGGACACAAATTATCTGCCCCTCATCATTCAGGAACCAACCTAGGAGTGGTACTGTTATTTACAGTAGGCGTAAAAAATTGTGTTGTATTACTGTATACATTTTACCCTCACTGAGCTTGGTGGACAGGAAATTGTGTAATGTCAAACTGATTTGCTTTTCTAGAGCAGAGAAGTTTTTCATCAATTTTTAGGGGTCTCTCATAGAACGCTAATGAGACCACTAACTGTTTTTCTTGAAGCTGATCTTATTTCTCCTCCTGACCCAGTTTCAAAGCCTGATGGGAAAGAAGAAATTCTTCATTTAATTTTTTTTGGATCATTAAGGATTTAAGTGGGATTTCTTAGAATTACTTGACCAAATTCTAAGCCTGCCTTCAGTGCCATTATTTTATAGCTTCCTTGGTTTCTTACAATTAGGAACATATTTTACACCTTAAACGACTGAGATAACAGAAAATTTAATTACTTATGTTGTCAATTTATTTAGGAAGATGACTTTCTCTTGTGAAAGTGTACTGGTAACTTGGAGAATAACCAGAGATCAATTTCTATTGAAAGACTGTAAAAGGACAAATTTAGTTTTTGTATGTTCTCTCAGTCATTCTTTAAATAAAATAAGATATTTTTTATATTAGTTGATAGAATATATAGGTGGTATAAAACTGTAGTATTGACTTAAAGTACCGGTTTTTTATTGCTGTATTTTCATGTTCTCATGAATACCTTATATATTATATCTTTTTTTATATTTTATAAATGTATGTATCAAACTGGTAATATCTACTGAAGACTGCATAGCATTGACAGAATTTAAGGGATTCTAGAAAAGGCTGGTGTAAGTGCCAAGACCATCTTGACGATTCAGTTTATTTTTAGTTTTGAGGTGGAGGCGCAGAGAACATTTTTTTTTTTTTTTTTTTTGTTAAGAATATTAGGCTTTATGTAAAACTCTAAAATTTAGTAATTTTACACATAAATGTATTCTCAGTTTTTAGATTTTATTAGTTTTTTTTTTTACTTAGTTTGACATAGTTACTAATTTTTACTTTTTATATTTTAAGTTGAAACTTGGGATAAGAAAAGTATCATAACAAGTATATAAACTGTAATAATTGATAAGGTTTTGAATGTAATAGAAAAGGGCATAGTTATTTTTAGATCCTTTGTCACACACAATATGAAGAGGTCACGTGAATAGTTGGTGATAGTGGATGACGGAGAATTCCGAAACGTGAGCGCGTCAAAACTATTTGGCTGCTGTGGCCAGGAAATGCTTCGTTGTTTCTTTATATACTTTATGAAATTCCATTACTATGGTATCATGTATTAAAATAGCCAAAATAAGTTCAGGAATTGAAAATAACAGGACAGAAAATTTTGTGTTTACATTTTGTTGCATCTGTAATTGATATGTACCTCATTCATTTTCATTAGTAGAAATCTGTTAAGTACTTCTTTTATCTATTTAAGTAATCCTTCTTGGAATGTTCTTTGTTGTCGGGTGAACTTTCCTTCTCAAATGTTCTTTAGAGCTTTGCCCTAAACACATAGAAATAGTTGTCACTTTGCCAAGTTTCTCGGGCATCAGAGGGCTGCCACAGCTTGGTCCTTAATCTTGGTGCTGCTATTATATTTAGTGCTGTACTGTATTTTGTCTGCAGTTAATTGATTTTGGCGCAGTAACTAAGCACAAGCATTTTGAAGTACTGTAATTTTTTTTTATGTTAATGATAAGAGTCCAAGCATTTTGCAGACTAAGCAAAGAAAGTGTCTGTAAAACATATATATGCAGTACATGAAATTGAGACACAGTACAATATTTAGGAATTTTAGTTTTTCACAGTGTGTGTAATTACTTCATGAAGGTATTTCATGAATTAATATTACTGTAATTGGATTGTAGTATCGTGTATAGAAAGTTTTTAACTCAAGTTTACTGTAACAAGTGAAATTTGTTTGTTGAGAGAGAGAGAGAGAGAGAGAGAGAGAGAGAGAGAGAGAGAGAGAGAGAGAGAGAGAGAGAGAGAGAGAGAGAGAGAGAGAGAGAGAGAGAGAGAGAGAGAGAGAGAGAGAGAGAGAGAGAGAGAGAGAGAGAGAGAGAGAGAGAGAGAGAGAGAGACTTGGCTTTTCTTGGCACAGATACATTTGGTAATGACTTGGGTAGGGTAAGAGAGGAGGGTATGAGCCAATGAGGTGGCAGTCCTTCACAACCCAGCAGAGAGTTGGCATAACTAAAGTCAGCTTTTGAGAGCGAGATAAGTGTGCTAGAAAACGAGATTGTCCTACAATAAGATTGGTGTTTTTGTGAGCTTGAAGGAACTTTGTTCTTGATATTTAAATATTCAAATAAGTCATGTAAGCTTTCATGTAATTGTTTTCCCTGAATGTTCTAAAAGTGAAATGAAAAGCATATATGACAGTTTGTGAGCAGGCATGGGTTATTTTGCCTTGACACATGTGTGGAGGTCAGACTGTAATGGTTGATTTTGGACAAGTACTGTGATAAAAAACAGTGCATTTCAGTTGCATTTAACATATCAGTATACTTCCTTGGTCTCAGTTCACTGTGATATTTATATACCCATATCAAAGAAAAAAAAGTGATATAAAAATGGTAGCCAAAAATTACTGTGTCCTTCCGCGTGAGGATGGCCTCATGGTATATGCTATGCGAGAAGATGATTGGCTAAAAGAGCGCAGGAGAAGGTCTTGGATCAAAGCTATAACATCAATATTTTTAGCTAGGTAATGGAAAAATTATTATTTGTGTTCATCAGCAGTGAATCAATAAAATGAATTGGATATGTTAAGGGTGAGCCATTTTAATTGTAAAAGAATGAAGAAAAATTTTTTTTTTTTAATTGGAAAATACTTCACCAAAGAAGACATTTATTAAATGCAAAATTTTATATTAATTTTCCAGACGGTTGAGTTTACGGCCGTCAGCAGAGGAATTAGAAGAAAGGAATATATTAAAAAGTAAGTTTGAATTTCATTGTTGAGTATCAAAGTTCCAAGCCTGTGGTTTTTTTTTTACTTATGGAATTAATTTACAAATAATATTTTTAATTTCTGTGCATTGATTGTAAGGAAGTGAATTGACTATGAACGTCTTGTTGATAAAATAATATTTTGTAAAACTAAAATTGAGTAACTGTTATAAATTTGAATGTATTAACTTATTATTAACAAGTGATTCTAATGGATTACTTTTTAAAAGGAACAACACCGGAAGAAGCTCGCAAACAGAAGGAAGAAAAAAGAAAAACGCTTTTACGAAAATTGTCATTTAGACCTACTCTAGAAGAACTCAAGGAACGAAAAGTAAGTACTGTATTGTATTTCTTTTTCACATGCTTGTGATGTTACTGTCTTTCTCAGTAAAGTATTGTCTTGGATAAAGAGGTTGGTAATGTGTGTAATGCATCCACGAAGGGTGTTTCTTGCTTGCTGTGTTTACACATTCCACTCAGTTTACAGAGAAAACATGATGATGCTTTTGTAATGAAAAGACAGTTTTATTTTTAGGTCAGTAGTAGTGCGTGTTCATTTTTTTTTTTGGCTGTGACCCCCATCAATTCATCTTGCCACCTGCTAAGTTTTCATGTGGATATCGTAACTATTGTAACTTCAAGGACAAGTTTGATTTACGCAATTAAATACCATTCATAGTGAGAGTTTAGTGAAATAATGTAGACTTTTATATGAAGAAATATGAATGAGAAGTGAAAATATTAATTATTCTTTATATGTTTTTGCACTTTAAATTAAAATGAGATTGAACAAGAGAAACCTTGGAGCCTATATGATGGAGGAGACTTGGGGGACACTATTGATTGTGTTATTCCCAAAACACTATCTATGTATTACAACCAAAAAGGCATTGGCTCAAATCCTTGCCATGATAGCTGCATGTATCATAGTTCCCTTAAGTGTAACTTATTCACAAGTAGGTAAAGTGATTTGATATTATGGGGTATATTGTTCCTTAATACTGTATTTAGTTTTTAAATTAGATTAAAAAGTCCATGTGACTTAATGAAAATTCTATACTAAATTACTACATGTTACAAACTTAGCATTTGGTTGTCAGTGGTTGATATGGGTTGATTTTGATATTAAGTAAAGAAGCTGAATTAGCCAGTGTCTCTTGATGGGTGAATGGATAACCCATTCTTTCTGTAAATCAAACCCAAAAAAGGTGAAGGTTTAAATCCTGGTTAGGGTTGTTACATTTCTCGTATTTTAACTCCTACTCCTTTTGTGTGAAGTTTTTTAAAATTATATATATATATATCTGTTTATATATAAATTTATTTTTATAAATCTAAGAAAAATGGAAGGAATGAGGATGGAGTAAGTATGAAGGGATGAAATATTGGAAGGGGAAAGGATTAATGAGTTTGGACCTTTCAATAATTCAAGTTGAAGACTACAAAAGGCAAAGCAAGCAATGGGCTGGTTGGATAAGATTTGGAAATGATACAGGTCAAAATTGCATGTCAAAGTATGATTATATGCAAGTCCAGTACAATACAGACAAGAAACTAATGTAAAAGGTTTTAATTGATTTAAGAATAAATCTTTTAAGAACGAGAAGTCAGATGGCAGGATAGTTAGAAATAATACCACATGGGAAATTATGGATGTTAGACACTAGTGGTAGATTTTCATAGAGACCCTTTGCATGATGTGGCATTGTTGATGATCTTATTAAATTTAATAAAATTATAGCACAAAATTAAACTAATAACAAAGTTGACTTGTACTAAGAGAAAGAATTTTTAGTTATAGTACAGTACACTTCCAAATCTGAATTACATTGTTTTTATGGCCATAATACACTTAATAAGATTATCTTCATATGGCAAAGCAATGTAAAGGATACCAAAATCAATGATATCCAACAAAAAATTACCAGGTTCTTCAGGATTCTCAGTACACATATCGGTAGATTTATAAGTTTTTCATATTTTTCATGATTCAGCTATGATTAGATTCATAATTAAATTTCCTCAAGTTTATTAGAACTAAATTAAGATTATTGACTACATCTAAGATTAAATTAAGATTATTGACTACCTTATTTATGCAATTGATAGTTGTTGGTAATTATTATCATTATTTATTATATTGTGTAGCCAGAAATATTAGTTTCATCATTAATTAGAATACAAAGCAAAGAGAAGTGAATAATAAGTGCTAAGTACGTGGTCAGCTTCAGGATCACCGCCAGCATCTTGGGGGATATGATAAAGAAATTAATGAAGGTTATGCTTTTCTTGAAAAAGTCAGGAAAGCAGAAATTCCTCTTTGTAATTCACAGATTTGTCACTGATAGCTGAAAATGAATGTAATATTCAAAAGCATGTACTGTATTACAGGTTTGTAATAAACTGTAAATGATAAATGTTAAACTTGATCACTTTTGCTCTATCTTTGTCGGCTACCTCTATTTCCTTGGGGCCAGTAGGGATAAATGCAGTCCCTAATTTTCATTAGGTGTAACATATTTTCCTTTTTTAATTTCTTAGCATAAGTTAAAGCTAAAATATAAAAGATTTCACTTTTAGGTTTTTTAAACTAAAAGAAAAGGTTGGATAGCAACAGAAAATCTTTCAACTGTTATAGATTGTCTGTCTTCTGGCAAGGTTTGGCCTTGGACCCAGAGCTAACGGAGGCGATGCTCTAGCCAGACGTATAGCAGAGGATAAAAATAAATTAGCACTGGGGAGATTGGTTTTTTCAACTGTAATGTGATTGGTGTTTTTTAAGATTTTAACCAGGAACTTGTTTGGAGAAGAAACGTATTTTCCCAACTACGATAATTTTGTTTACAGTTACTTGCCAACAAGATCAGACATTGGACAAAATAGCAAAATATGTACAGTATAAAACTTTTTACTAAATCCTCAGTTGACATGAAGTGAACTGTAGATTGTTGTATGTGCGCCTCACTCTGACTAATTGCAAATTGTATAGCAAAATTTGAAAAGATGAAAAATTGACAGTAATTTGTACTCAACAAACATTTACACCAAAATTCTTACATAATGAAAACCAAAGCATGCCCTCAGTACTAAAAGCAGTTGACTGTAGGTTGCGAGTGAATTATAGCTTGCCTAAATATAAAGATGATTTGGGTTGTATACACATTTACACACACACATAACAAGCAAAGTTTTAATTCATAAATAAGAGAATACTGTAAATATGAGAGTATCTCATTCTACCTTGTTCACCTATAAACAAACAGCTCACTTTAGTCATCATAATAAAACAGAATAATGAAATATCACCTTTTAATGATATTGACACACATTTTGTTTGTATGTATATAATTTAAGTCTGTGTAAAGCTGGTATATATTTAGACAAGCCATAAATTTACATAAACCCGGGCCATTTCGTTGTTATTATTTAACACGGTGTTTGACTTGCAGCTGTATTCCATCCGTTAACCTAAATGTTTTCATCAAATAGTTAACAGACCTTGCGTAAATGTCAGGCACTTAACCTTGGAGGAAAAAATACAACTCACTGTTTTGTCTAGGTTTTTTGTCCAAAGTATTTTGTTTTTAGTGCTTAGGCCTAAAGACTTTGGCACTGGGGCCTCACTCTTAAATGGGTTAATATCAGAGCTTTAAGTTCAGCATACTTTTTTAATCAAGGTCTGCCACAGTATTTATTTTTTCTTGTAAGGCATGTATGATTTTTTTGCTAGATTTATGAAAGGGGATAAAGCTATTAAAGCTTTACATCCTACAGTGAATTTATTCAACATGAGCATTTGACCAATTCTGGGAAAATTTTCATGCATTGGTGGAGAGAGATCTAAGGGGCTAGATTAAAAAATAGGCCAAAAGTATTGCAGTATGGGATAAAGGAGTGCTTAGAAAAAATTTAATGGAGTTTACACTTCTCTGCAAAAGGCACACAGTAAGCAGTGCCTCTCTTTAAAAAGTATTGTTACAGAGATATAATTTATCTAATTTAAAGCTGGGGAAGTTTTTATGTGGAGTGGAAAGGTATGGCAGCTGTGGTTGAAAATTAAGTTAAGTTGAAAAACTTAAATTTTAAGGGTTGGATTTTTTGCTTGGTCATCAGGATGTTATGCATTAACTCAGAATCATTTTTGCTAATTTTGTTATCTTCTTTTTCAGATTATACGCTTCAATGACTATATCGAGGTGACTCAGGCACACGAGTATGACCGACGGGCTGACAAGCCTTGGACTCGTCTCACACCTAGAGATAAGGCTGCTATCAGAAAAGAGTTAAATGACTTCAAGAGCATGGAAATGGAGGTTCATGAAGAGTCAAAGCATCTTACAAGGTAAGTTCAGAGTTTTGGTAGGTGTTTAAGCATTTAATTTACTTATGAACTTTTAAACAGGTCATCAGTTTTTCAGTGGATTTAGTTTTACTGAAATTTTAGGTCATTACTGTAGTGGTATATGTTTTTATTTACTCTGTACTGAGCACTTTCTGATCAGGTATAGGTCATTATCCACCCAGTTTTTCCACAATTTCTTGTCCTTCCTCCTGCTATTTCCAGATCTGTTGCTTTTCTTACTAATTGTCCAGAGCCCTTCTCGTCACATACTCAGACCATTGCAGTGTTTGAGATTTTGCCCTGTTTTCCAGCTGCTAGATACCAAAGTTCTCTGCCACTACATCATTTGTAATATGATGTCCTCACCACAGTCTGGGAATGAACCTTGTAGTCTGTTCACACCTTTTTGAAATGCCAATTTTACTTCTTAATGTCTATATTTCTACTTCAGAGTAATACAGAGCTATGCACTCATTGGAAGTTTATGCTGTGCCTACTGATGGGGTATATTTACTCTCAAATAGTCATTAGATTTCATTCACACCACAGCTACTCTTTCACTGCCCTTTCAATCCTTGCTTTACAGTCCAGAGAGTCTCAAGGGTAACAAATGACCTATTTCTTCTATGACCTTCCTGGCTACCACAGCATTGCTCTGTATTCTTTTCTGTTCTCATATGCTTAGAACACATTCAAGACTTCAAAAACTCCTACTAATATACATTTTGTAATCCTGAGAACCTTTTAGCTATATATGATTTCTCTCCATTTCCAAGATTTTTACTCGATCTAATCCCATATCTCAAATATGAATTGCTCTTTTTTATATGGGAAGGGATGTTAAAAGGTAGCAATCATTTTATTTGGATTCAGTTGTGGTACATGGATTCCTGTCTTTTATTTACAAGAGTATAATACCTTACCCCTATTTATTCACTTAATTTCCTGATAACGTTTGCTATTTATGGGTGTCAGATATAAAGAGTCTTGCCAAACTTGTTCTTTTTTGTATGAATGAATTTGGTCACATACTGCCAAGCTGTTATATAATGCTCATAAAGATGCACAAACTATTCATTATTATCACCCTTAAGTAGGAAGTTCAGTTTTAGAGGTGAGGACTACAAGTCCATGCAAAAAATTAATTTGCTTCCCAGAAGAATGGATGTCTAATTACCGTACTGTTCTTAGTTAACAATTTTTGTGTACATTTAGATGCTACAAAATATGTATCTTAATAAGAATGTTAGTGTATAAGTAAAATAGGTACAAAATTAGTGTATAAGTAAAATAGAAACCATGTATCTACAGGTAGAATATGCAGTAGATGGTCCGTAATAAATGACTTGTCTTGATCGTAAGATTCTTAACTGACTCTTGACTTCAGCTATATATTAAATATGAGGTGGTTCACTGGCAGCCTAACTTATTAAATGGTGGTTTATTGCTGACAAAAAATATTAAATGGTGGTTTGAGGGCAAAAACTACAACTTAAAACAGTACAAGATTTTATTAAAATGACAAATTTTTAATCAATTTGTATTTTTCATAAATACAGAGGTTGATGGTACTCTGAGGGATGAACAGGCCAGTTTTAGAAAGGGGGCAGGGTTGCAGTGATCAGGTCTTCATAGTTAGGCATTTAATGCAGCAAGCTAATGAAATGAAAACCCCATTAAGTCTTTGTTTTGTTGATTTTAAGAAGGCCTTTTTGATAGTAATTTGAGACAGACTATGGGAAAAATCATGAGGGCACATCTTGATGGTTGTTTGAGTAATCCATTTGAAGTCAAGTTTGGTGTGATTCAGGGTGGCATTCTATCTCCTCTGTTGTTTGTATTGGCCGTGGATTGTTATGATAGGGTTAACAAAGAAACGGATGCAGGTATACTCTGGTGAGAAAATGGGAAACTTCTTGACTTAGATTATGCTGACGATATAGTTTTGATCTGCAAGGAACCAGAAAAGATGCAGTGTGTGTTGGATTGTTTAGCGAGTGAAGGTCAAAAGGTTGGTTTGGTTATAAATAGTGGAAAAATGGAAATCATGAATGTGAATATTGAAAATGCACAGGATTTTCCAACTAAAGGCATGATTGTAAAGCAAGTGGATAAGTTTAAATATTTAGGTACTTAAATAAGGATGGTTCTTTGAGCACAGAATTTATGGAAAAACAGCTCATCAGGCAATGCTTAAAAAATATTTGGAATAATAGCAATTTTTCTGTGCATACAAAAATCAAAATTTATAAGGTAATGGTTAGGAGTACTATTGTTTTATGGGCATGGGTCATGGTACAGAACAGTGACTCTGGATAATAAGGGTTGTGACAGCAGGGTAATACCAATGGGGAGAGAGTAGGCAGAGTCTGACCTTTCTTCCTCCCCCTTGTGCCTCATGACGCACCAGTTATCTTACAGCCCAGGTAATTGAATGGGGTGGCACGAGGTGGGCCCTTTACGTGAAGACCTTAGGTTTGTATTATGAAAAATACAAATTGATTAAAATGTTTTCATTTGTTCATATACAGTGCAAAACCTGGTCTTTACCTAGTAGAGAAGACTTCCTTTTGGTGGGAGGATAGTTTCAGAACCGACTGAAGGTTCGGCTCACCTGGTCAATTGTTAGAGCATAAAAGGAGTCGTATGCCTCTGATCTGTTAAATGAAATGTTACTCAACAGCCAGACATCTGGGCTTTGACACAATGGGAACACCAGTCTACATTTTGTCTAGGAAGCAGGAAAGAACCTGTAATTGTTGGACACAACAGAATAAGTTGTCTTAGGTAGCTACCAACCTTGTCCTATTATCAATCCCTCTCTCCCCTTGTAAAAGAGAGGGTAGGACTAGCTTCTATTTCTAGAATTTGTATTGTATAGAAATAATCATAATAGAAAATAGAATGGTTGCTCACTCACCTGTATGTAGCCATTTCCAGCAAATGATGGCTTACATCTCTCACCTGCCCACCGGAAGAGGAGAAGACAGGGAAAGGAAGATGGCTAATCACACCATTCACTCCTACTTTCATAACCAACATCTTGGGCAAGATACAGCCTGTCCCACTAGGGGCACTGGATGAGGGACACTCCCAAGGTCAGGTTCTTGTCGTCCAGCCACCATGCTAAGTCCTGTCTCACTTCCATTGAGAGAGGAACTTGGAAGAAGGGAGAATCCTTTGATGGGGACTAAAACTCTTTCAGCCTCCACTGAAGAGATCAAAGGTGGAGACATCCGTGAGGAACGATCTGCCACTGACGTGCTGGTTGTTTTTGTCTGGAAAGGAAGGACTGTATGATGATCTTGAACTTGTCGACGTGTGGCTCTGATGGAAAGACCCTCACCGCTGTCACGTCTGTTAGCATGCCCAAGTAAAGAGAACTTTGGCTGGGAGTATGATTTGACTCCTCCAAATTTATCACTATTCCTAAGCTGTGAAAAAATTGGAGTAGACAGTTTCTGTCTTGGATCAACTTTACCCGAGAACTCGCCAAGACCAGCCATTCGTTGAGGTATCTCAAGATGCGTATCCTATGTGAATAAGCCCAGATCAAAACTAGGGTGAAAACACTACTGTCCTACAGGTGTTCACAAGAGGGGGGCCAAAGCAAAGCACCTTGAACTGATACACTGTCACCGAAAACGAAGCAAAGGAACTTGCGAGATGATTGGTGGATTGGGATCTGGAAGTATGCATCCCTCACGTCTATCGTCAGCATGAAGTCGGACTTCTTGATGGCTGCTATTTGAACTGGGTCTTCCTGATGAAAAGGTTCAGGGAAGACAGGTCATGACAGGTCTCTAACCCCCCTCCAGGGCTCCTTTTTCCATTTTCTCCACCTCCTTCGACGAGCCCTGAACGTAAGTTCTGAGATGGAAGGGACAATAGGAGAGAAGGAGGAGGAAACTTTAAGGGTAGATATCTCACTCTCAGAGAACATCTACTACCCAGGTCTCTGCTCCATGCTGCTGCCAAGTTGCCCAGTGGCTCGCCAGGCATCCCCCCACCAACAGCAGCGAGTGGGGAGGGGCACCCACTCAAGCATTTTCCTGTAGCCCTGCCTCTGCCTGATCCCCTGGGTTTTGAAGAACAGGGCTAAAAGGGACACTGTTGAATTGTTTTCTTGGCAGGGGCAGGAGAAGGCTGGTGACCTCTGCGAGGCCCGGTCGTGGTTTGGAATCCCTTAGGTGGAGAATAAGAGGCAGCCTGAGGTCTAGGTCTGGCTACCACTGGCACATGAAGGGCCAGATGACTTATTCACAGCTTAGTGAATCAGATGGTCATTGTTGTCTATGCTACGTCTGTCAACTGCCGCCTCAACCTGCTCCTTAGGAATAAGTAACGAAGATCCCAGAATGGTTCCATTTCTCAGTGCTAAGGTATAATCAGGGCCTACAAATCTGGAGATCCTAGAAATGTCAGCATCTCTTCTTTTCAGTAACCAATTGGCCCACATATTCACTGTTAGGTGAGCCAGATACAAGATTGTCTTGCCACCAGACTACAGTAGTCTAAGGAAGGTGGTATACTCCTCAGTGTTGGAAGCCATGGCAGCCAAAGAAATCTTGCCTACTTTTGTCAACCAAAGATAGAGCCACGAAACTGCCTGGAACGCCAAAGACACTGTCAACTCCATTGGGGCCAACTCTTGATGTGTAAAGGATGGATTTGATCTATGAAAGGCCTGGGCCTAGACGAACAAAGTCTGGATCTACCCGTCTTGATTGTAATGCAACGTTAGGGGTTGCATAAAGACGTCTATGTTGTGGATGAGGTGGTGGTATTTTAAATGACCTGCCAAATCTTAGAGAATTGTCCCATTCATATATGAGAGAATTGACTTGGTTGAGGACACTGTCAGCAGGAATGGATCATGATAGCCTAACAATACCTTTGTCTCTCTCTTGGGACCCACAAGGGCCTCGAGACCTGAAGGAAAATTTGGAGTGGTATCCACAGTCTTTCCAGGTAGTTCGTTGTGTCTACGAATGAGTGCTACTACTTCTGCATACATTGTGAACAGCTCTTGTTTATCTGCATTAAGAGGGAGAGGGTCTTCTGCTTCCAGGGCACAAGATTCTTGATCCAGCCTGTCGATCAGAATAGCAGATCATTTGCACCCTTGTTGATTACTGGAGCAAAGGAACAATTGGGACCCAGGACTTTCTTGGGGATATATAGTTCAACTAAGGAGCAGGGACCCTGTCTTGATGGCGGTACCATCCATGAGAATGAGAGCATGGACTATTACTGTAGATGACAGCCGTGGTTGAGTCCATGACCATAAGGGACTCTCGTTACGTGGAGAATAGTCACAGCTGCGCGAGCAAGACTGTGGGTTACGTGAAAAGTAGCTATGGCTGCGCGAGCGAGACCAAGGGTTTCTTTTCCTAAACGATAAATGGTCCCGATCACGAGAACATTCCCTTAGGTGTGATGTTGACTTCTCAATGGGAGCCTTGACATTCTTCTTAATGCCCTTGGGAGCTGGAGCGATTAGAAAACAAGTGATCCAGAAAAATTATTTGAAGTATAAGAATGTAAGTGGTGATATGGGAGGTGAACCCCCAAGGTTTAAGAAGAAGCTATTCTTAAAGAGAGGTTGGACAGCAGATGGAAGTGGGGAAAGGAGGTACAGTATAAAGCCTAAAAAGTGAATATAGCTAGGGGTCAAAGTCATGTTGCAAACACTGAACACCCTTTGATAATGCTTACAGTGAATGTGTGAGTGCACTGACAGCACTACCTTACTTTAAGGGATAAGATAAATTTGGGATCAGCCAATGATCATCACTATAACTCTTCAGGCCCAACACTTCTGCCAAAAATACTAGTGAACTGATATTCCTAGGAAGTCCTGTCCGTAACTGTCGACATTATCTTTTGATGTTTATTGCCACAAAAACAGTATAAGGCTAACTTTATGTGAGCACAAAAAGACTAACACAATTCATTGAAGTACCAAGGGAACACAAACGAGACTACATTAAGTCAAGTAGTCTACCAATGCAAATTACAAGACAATGTCCACAAAAATTAGAATGAAAACCCTTACCTAGTTTATGTGTAATCTTGTAAACAAATGGAAAAATGGTCAGCAGCAGAGTGAGAAAGGTTGCCTGCTCGTGCTGATGCTGGG
The DNA here is from genome assembly GCF_040412425.1 of Macrobrachium rosenbergii. Taxonomy (NCBI): domain Eukaryota; kingdom Metazoa; phylum Arthropoda; class Malacostraca; order Decapoda; family Palaemonidae; genus Macrobrachium; species Macrobrachium rosenbergii. The sequence continues at coordinate 36,935,919 of NC_089754.1, read as the reverse complement.
AGTATGGAGAGATGCTTACATCATTCAATATATAATACTAAAGCACAAACATTCATGCAGAACACTGTTATAGGAGATATCTTCCCTTCCAGGATACATCCATTACATCATTTTCTGTAAAAAGAGATTTGATTAACACTGGTACTAGAATTTATGACAGTGCTGTGCCTAGAAGCAGAGGATTTTGTGATTTGTTCAGTTGAAATCTGACTTGGTTGTATGGTTCAACTTGCACAGTAGTAATGATAATAATAATGCTTTCAGTCTGCAGGTACTGCTACCGTGTCTAGTCTGTATGTTGTTAATGGCCTATTTTTTCTTGTCTGCCGAGTTGAACTTTCTTGTAAAATTGTATCGAAGTTGGAAGACCTAAAGGATGTATGTAGGAAGTTACAGAAACCTTTTCTCATCTTGCAACATTCAAGGGTTTACTCTTTACAAGATTCTAACTTTCATATTTCTTTTACAGATTTCATCGGCCTTGATTGGGGGTCCGACGTAGTAGGACAAGTCCAGCACTCCATGAATTACAATAATTCGTCACTTTTGGCTGCTCAGTCTCAAGTGTATGAGAACATTTTGGTACTGCTTTTTATTAGTTACTGAATGTATTATGCATTTCTGGGCTGCATGTTATATGTTTTTATATCCATACAATATATATCGTTTCATTAAGTCAGAATTGTTGTTAATACATTGCTGAAAGTGTTGTATGAATTTAATACTCAAATAAAGATGTTTTTAATATCTGTGAAATTTCATTCTGTTTTGTATGAAGGAAAGTTTTGCAGTGAGTTCTCAGCCCAGAGCTATTGCATATAATGAGCAGTGCTCTTTTTGATTAATGTGCTCTGTTGGTAGATTCACAAGGGTCCTTCCATTTCAAATGTAACAGTTAGAACATATTTATATAACACATACTTTAACACTTAAGTTTTATCAGTCATTGTGTGTATGTCTATGTATGCTAAACATATGATTGTGTGGATGATTAAGTGATTTATGGTTGTTTTGACAATAACAACTAATAGTCATTATAATACAAAAAGTGAATTTTACCAACTATAATTTTTGTAAAGTATGTTTAGTGTTAAACACATGCAGAACTGTGATGAATGAAATATGCAGGCCAAATGTTCTCTCAGATAATCAGATAACTGAGATTCCAATGTGTACATATACATATATGTATATATAATTATGTGCGCATCTCACGTACTCTAGTGTACATTGACGTGTGTTGTTGAAACCCACGTGTTTCTGTGATACTGATGCTCTGAGTGATATTATGTATGTTAGTCCTTGGGCCAGCATTTATCATTCACTGGTGTTTGGTAGATACCACACCAGCATCTGTGCCAAGGAAGTGTTGTAGCACTTTTAATGGCCTCCTCACATACCTTGGCTAAATCAACTTTTAATCCCTTATCTATATTAAATGTCCAACTTGGGTGAAAAATTCTTTCTTAAAATTGTAATGTATTATGTAAAGTATTAAAGACTAATAGAATAATATTGCTAGAATACTGAAATATAATTATATTTCAACTGTTCTTCTTGCTATTTTTGTAAAATTTTTCTTCCCTTTCTATAATTTGTATGAAGAATGATTGTTAACCTCAAAACTGAGGAAAATGGTTACCTGTATTTGATAACTGACCATCTAATTTATATTGACCAAGAAGATAAGTGTAGAATGAGTTTGTTAGCATCCTTGGTCTTATTAGGTGGGAACTTTTGTGATAACCAACGACTGTATAACTCCCCTAGTTTCTTAGATAATCCAATTTATTAGGGTTTTGTGTCTGTATTTTCAATTGAAAATGACATGAATATCACATGTAATGGTGTTGTTATTAATTTGACAATCACCTTGTTACCAGTTGTTGTAAGTATTTTTTATCGTTTTTAAAAATAAACTACGGTTCATCAATGTTTTTTACATTTATTCAGGAAGACTTTAGAAGCTATTACTATGTAGCTTGGGTCCAAAATAATTGATTTTTAAGTGCTTGTAATGTTTTTTTAAAAAATGGTATTTTCCACGAATTAATTTCCATTGCAAGTAAATTGGATTTGCATTTTGATTCTTAATTTTTATAAACAGAGAAGTGCCATTGCTCTCAGATTGTGCAATGCCCCTCAGTGATAAAATGGAAGAGCATTTGTTGCTATTCATTTAAGACAACAAATACTTGTTGTGTTAGGATAACATCTGTGGAGTGTTGTGTACAAAATAAAAAGTTGCCTTTCTAATGGGTGCTTGCTAGATGGGCAGATTTCTAGCTTACAAGTATATAAAAAACAATTAAATATTTTTGCAAAAACACCCTTTATTAAGTGAGCAGTAAAACCTTATTTGTGATTTTTAAGTAGCTTTTATGTGAATTTTACAGCAAAAGTTTATCCAGTACCACTTTTACTAGCATTATTACATTTTCTTTAGTCGTTAGTCAAATTGTTATATGTAAATTTTGTTACTTTTTCCAAATATGTTATTACCAAACAGTATGCTATTTTTGCTGTTACTATGATTGTGATGCTGTGCAATTTTCTGCATCAGAAATGGTCCTGTAACTTGAGACACAACACATGTTCTCTGTGATTTTGTTACTTGTACACATGAATGAATTTGTTTAAAGATAGTGGAAGCAAGCATTATCGTAGGTTTGTCGTCCAATTCCCCACTTGGTATCCCTCCCGTAATGAAGTGCAGAGGAGCTGCTTTAAAAAAAATAAAAATGTTGAAGATACACAGACTTTTCATTGGATTTTTGTACGGAAAGAAAATCTGTAAGGATAGTTACACGGATGTTACTTTCAAATAGGTGCGGTATGCCAAATCTGAGGTGCATTTTTTACTTTATTTGCCTCTTCGTCATTATTATTCCAATATTTTGAGGTTTTTCAATTAAAAATATTTTAAAACTAAATCAAAGCTGTAAATGTATTTGTAACTGTTTAAAACTGTCCTTATATTATGTCTAATGCTGACATGCATCCAAATGTCCTAGCTTACTCATAGAGGCACAGATTCTAATTAAGTATCCCAGAAACATTTGATTCCTTATGTTCATTCTATTTTGATAAGAGAAACTGTAAGCTCCTGTTAATTGCAGTTGCACTTCAGAAGAGCTGTAATGCCAAAGCTAATGCAGAAAACAAAGGAAGAGAAAGCTACAGATATGCAAAATTATTTTAGTATGCATTTGTATATCATTGCTGGTTGTATATAATTGTTAAAAGATGTATACTGATCTCAGAGATGTAATGTTCAAGACTCCATTGATAAGTTCAATACGGCAACAGGTTATAATAAAGCCTGTTCACTGTAAACATTGTAAATATGTTGTAATCATTATCCACAGTTGTGTACATAACCTAAAACAGCTTTTCCCTTCTGCCTGTTGCACCTGCCATGGTAATAAGGCTCAGTTTCTTCATGGAAGGACACATGCTCGACTTCTCATGCAAATGAGGGAAGGGAAACTATTTGCAATTTCATAAGGTTTGTATGCCCTTAGAATTTTTTTTTTTTATTATTTACTTAGAAAATTGGTGATGTATTACTATTCTTGAGTTGTAATGCTTTCATTTTGAGCATGGTAGAAAAGAAGTGTTTGTTAAACATGCATACAAGAGCCAATTCATAAATCTATCAAATTTTGTTGACTCAACAGTGCCCATAACATAATGCAGAGTTGTTTTCTCACACAGGATGATCATAGTAGTCCTCTACCATGGTTGAAATTTTCAAGTGCCAGTACCAAATTGTTTCTTACTTTAAGCTCTTTCGAGATGATTGTGAAGTGCACGAGGTCATGGGTGTAAGACAAATGCCTAGACTTTTGTAGACATGTTAACTTGCATCATCAAAGGTAGATTTCCATTCATAAGTAAAATTTGATATGAAATTTAGATTTAGAAGTTGTGAATGAAAAGTTAAATGAAAGTGCTGGTTACTGTTACCTTTTGCTCACCTACATGATTTAAATAACGAGTCTTTGCTCAATGCCAGCATTATGCGTAATATAGAGGTCAGCGAAGCATCTCATTCAGTAGGGTTGAGCCCATCTGTGTCTTCAATAGGAAGATTTGTTCTTTTTTATTAGGTGTTATGTTCTCATAAGGCATCACTCTCACCCCTCATCCCCCCCTGTGTGTGTCTTGCGAGTATCGCTGCAGGCAGTGGGTGTCAGCTCATACCATCCTCATCACACAAGTGTATCTTTGTATATAGTCTATACCACCATCCCAGAAACATCTGTTATCCTCTGCTTTATAACTAGCTCTGTCATGCTTTATACTTGTTGGAATAAAACATCACCGTCTTCCACAGTCTGGTTTTATTCTTACAGTTCCTATGTTTAATAATTGGGGAAACTTCCAATGCAGCAGCAATAATGGAGGCTTACAGTATACTCTAGTAAAATAGTTTGCACTAGAGGGTATCAAATGTCAAAAAAAAAAAGCTGCATGATACAAAAGCAAAATGTCTAGCCCTTGCTTAGTTTACCCAAAACCCTGGCCTAACTTGGCAAAATACATTGCTTACCCTATTAATTAAAGCCCACACACAAGCTGTCCAAAATCATGAAGCAAGAATTTCGACATACAGCACTATAGCAGGAATTCATCCCAATGTACACATAAGAACTTGAGTGAGCTAAATGTCTCAGGCGGGACTGATGTCAAATATCTGCACTATTATTCAATAACTACCACACTCAACTGAGTACATTACACATCTTAAAAATGCAAACCTTGGATACCCAGGTGAATGGAAATGAAAAGACAGTAATTTGCCCATTAAATATTTGTAGTCAAATATACGCATAGGCTAGTGTACCCCTAACCTGGCTTGAGTATTATATATATGACAAGCAAGCATTTTAGTTTCATCTAAAATACACCTGCTCCATGGCAAAAGAAAAAACTTGAGAAATTCTCCAACACAATAATGTTACAGGGGTGAAGAGGGTAAAAGTTTATACTTTAAAGAGTCACCGTGAACAAGCTATGGCAAATTAGACACATAAGTAGGGTAAGAGCATTCCACTACATGAACCATAAGCACTGCCCTGTTGGTTAACCACCTAGTCCAGTCTACCATACTTCATATAGTAATACATTGCCTACCTGACCTAATCTTCCCTTAACTGCACCTAGTGAATCTAGGCTATCTTAACTGAGAGACAAAGTTGGAGAATTACTACAGTACTGCATGTAAATAATTTGAAATCAAACAACATTAATAGGTTATCATGCATAAAATGAGAAAACAGAAAGTAACTGAGTGTATAACATTTACCTTAAACTGGAGGAATAGGTTATCCTTTGCAGCATGGTCCAGAATCGGAATGAACTGGGGCACTTACTCAATGAATCAGAGATGCACTGTCATTATGATTTCTAATCCAATTTTATCTTGAGACCTGTCAACATAAACAATACTACCATGTTAGAGAATCTGTCCTGAATATATGGTAAAATGGTTCTAGTTCACGTAATCATTTTCGGCTCATGGTCAACAAAAATGCTTAAGGTTAGAAAGAAAAGTTAAATTACTTGTTTTATCAAGATATTTGTACTATAATATTATATAATTAGCAACAAATGTTAACTGCTAATACTAGATTACTACAAATATTTTTAATTGGATGTTTCTAAACACTGCTGATTCATGAAGTATTTGTCCCAATTTGGTAGTTATTTTGCTACAAGTGTGTGTTGCAGAAAAGTTTGATGTGGGAGCACAACAACAGTTTTTTTGTATGCATGTTCACTGATGTTCAGTTGTATATATGGTAATAATAAATATCATTTAAGTAACATGATAGCCTACTTTTACCAAAAACATTCACTCACTTGAGGTAGAGATCACATTGTTAATTTTTACAGCTGTATACAGGTTAATAGCCTATTTACTGCTCATCTAAAAAGGTTCACATAAAATATTCTCTACCTGCCAAGGCATGACCCATGATCAGATGATCACCCAGTGCATACACAGCATCTCATAAATATTGGATGATCTGCCTGTCATACCCTTCTAAGGCATCATGTAGCATATATGAGAAAAATTCAACCCTATCAAAACATTTTTTTTTTTTGTGAGGAGAAAGCAAACCAATGCAGTGTTATAGTAAAAGAATGGTCAAGCTTAGGACTGTTGGATACCATAGGCAATGAAACCCTTCATCCAAGTATAGACCATGAATTTTTTGCACAGACTTTCCCTTAAAAAGAAATGCATCAAATTTTTTTCACTGCTCTACAGGTTAAATGCATGTGAGAGCACTTAGGGTAAGAAAGCAGTTTGGGGTAGCCTAGACAAGTTTAATCAGACCAGTGAGTAAACATTTTTAACTACCATCAGCTTGTCTAAAAAGGTTTACTCTTAACAAATACTGTACATTGTTGTAACCAATTTCATTATCTGATTGTTGTAACGTATTTCATAATCTACAGCTCTGTAATGTACAGTATTTCATAATTTACAGCTCAAAAATTTAATGACTAGATACACTGAAAATATTGAAGATTGTGACAAAACTTTCCTGAGAAAACTGCTTCCAAAACTTCATATGTATTCCTGGATGAAAACCTGCATATTAACAAAAATTTGCATTTTTGCTAGATATAAAATCTTGTTGGGAAGCCACCACAGGTCATTAAGGGAAAGTATCTAAGGACTCAAGGGCAATGTCCCTCAGGCAGGTGGTGGTAAAAGTCTTCTGATGCCACCACACCTGCCCTCACTACCTGTACCAAGTAATTCATCCTAAAAACTAGGGCCAGAGCAATGGCCTTTTCATGAGCCCTCTCCTGGGGTATGAATCAATCAACCTTGCCTGAAGACTCATATACCTACTTGATGATCCCCCAATACTAGAATGAGATGATATTCTTGGATACTTTCTTCTTGTGTCAGCCAGTACTAATGAATGGTCATCACACCACACCCAAAATGCTAAGTCCTGTGCACATAGTACTACAAAACTCACTGGACACAATAGTGCCTGGTTGCAATTATCATCACAAAGATAAAGCCTTGAAGGGCAAGGATAAAAAATGTCTACAATTTCTCATCAGGGATTGTCAGGTTTTGAGTCTGCCATGAACTATCAAGTGAGAAACTGAAGGGAGGGGGGAATTTCCCATCCCCTGAGTTCTAAACTATGTAAGAAAGACTATCTACTCTCTACCATTTTTAAGATTGGCAAGAAGACAGTCTTAGTGCGTTATCCCTGTTTAAAGCCCTCCCAAGGGCTCAAACATTGTAGCAGCTGGATTAGACTTCATAGCAGGAGTCACAACCCACTCAGGAAACCTGAGTCTTTGAAGTGGGTTAAGACTCCTCAAAGCTCCTCAAAAGCACAAAGACTTAACCAAGGCAGAGAAGTCCAGGCTCTTAAATAGAAACAAAGGACCTTGTCTTAGTGGAGGTAGACAAGAAAATTACCTATCTGCTAAACCGTGGTTCTGACCACAGAGAGATTCCTCTGATGGCATCAACCACATAACATGGCATCCTTTACCTAGTAGACATTTTCTTCTTTTTTTAACATGCTTTTTTTCCCATTTTTTTGTATGGGGTAAGCATGATGCCTTCTTTTGAAGGACTTTGATGTGGCTTTGGGGTAGACCGTAGTCTCGATCCGCTGCCCTGCCTGACATCGCTTAGGCCCCGGTAGCTCATGTGCATGTATCATACCAATCACCAGCTCCCTTTCTCCCAGCAGCGAGGAGAGTTGAGCAGTTAGGTCGACAGTTCGAGACATGTGAGGTGTCTGTTATGTTTTTAGGAGATGTTGGAGTGGCCTTGTTTGTGTGTGTATTAGTCTATAACACCCATTTCCTTTTAAGCAAACATATCCGTTGATTACATACATAATCCCGGGGTGTCTACACGGATAGCAAAGTGTCCGCCTCTCTGACCGATCGGCTGCGGATTTGAACCCGTGCCACAGACCTCCATGAAGTCCGAAGCTGCTGCTCTACCAACTTGGCCATCGAGGTTCCTGCCTAGTAGACATCTACTGTTTACTTATGTGTGGTATCTGACATCTCCTATGCAACTCTGTGAGAAAAGCCTCTCTGTTTTTTATTGTGATTTTAAATGTGTATATTGCTCCTGTTCTTGTTTTGGTTGTTTGAAAATATTCCTCAATTCTTTTTTTATGTATTATTACTTCTTCCTGGTGATACTGAACTTATCCTGTCTGCAGAACTGATAATGGAAATGTATTCTGTGTAGCAATGTCTGTGGATTTTAGAATAAAAAGGGTTTGGATGTTGCTGCTGTCAATTTTGATATTCCCTTTTGGTCTGAAACTTGTTTGATTTGAAGCCCACTTTACTCAAGTGTAATGTAACTCTAAGGGCCCATGGGAATGGCTCTGTATATTAAAGGGGTTTCCCTGCTTCTCATAGGACACTACAAATGTAGATGTCATGAAACATAGGCAGTTAAAGTCCTTGGTACTCTAATAAATCAAAGTTTTTGCAAGCTATAGAAACCCAAATTTGGATGAAACTGTAGGAACCATGGTTTGCATGAATATATTTATGTCTACTTGCTTACCAAAAGAGCAGCAGTTCAGGAAGTGGACCCCAAGGTTTGTTTCATTTTCATTGGCAATTACAATGCTCATCACACTAAATGGCTGATCTCGGTTACTTCCAAGATAATCATTGTTTCACTGTTTTATATTTTTTTCACTATTTCTGGTTGTAAGCGTTAATAAATGAACCCACACACCAGTTTGGCAACCATCTTGACTATATATTCACAGACTTCACAGTGACTGTATTTTATGGAGTAGGTTTGCTGGTAGAATCATCTGATCACAGTCTGATGAAGGTTAATGTGGAGATAGATCAGGTTGTTCCTGATCTTATTTTATGGAGTAGGTTTGCTGGTAGAATCATCTGATCACAGTCTGATGAAGGTTAATATGGAGATAGATCAGGTTGTTCCTGATCTTATTTTATGGAGTAGGTTTGCTGGTAGAATCATCTGATCACAGTTTGATGAAGGTTAATATGGAGATAGATCAGGTTGTTCCTGATCTTATTTTATGGAGTAGGTTTGCTGGCAGAATCATCTGATCACAGTTTGATGAAGGTTAATATGGAGATATATCAGGTTGTTCCTGATCTTAGCTTTTCAAGAAAGGTATGCTTGGAATCCCTAGCCATTTGGGATGGCATTCACTGTGATCTTCTTGAGCTCGGTTGAAACAATGTTTATAGAAGTTAGAATATTACAGTGTGTTTCAATGATCATCTTAGCAATGTTATACAGAGGAGAATTCCTTCTAAAATAAAGTTTCTTATAGATAAACCATGTTGTGATGCTGCCTGTAAGCTTGCTTACCATGAAAACAAGAAGCTTATCATTTATGGAAGAACAACTGATCTCACTTTTTGTGGCGTAATTTCTCTGAGCTTAGAGAGCTGAGGGGAGCTTACAATGAGGGTGCGAAGGAGGTCTTGCTCTCCAGTGGTGACAACAATAAGTGGTCATCACCACTGACATCTGGCCTGAGAATGAGGCAAGCCAGCCCACTCCTCTCTTGGCCAATTAGGACTGCAGACCCTACCCTTGTAATAACAAAAGCAGTGGGGATCTAGATCAAAGGGTGATATATTGTCACTGCACACCCTACCTCACCTAACACATCTGTAATGTTTAGATACCACAAGTTCCTTATCTTGGACACTGTTTATTCTGATGAAGCCTAAACATAGTCACAAATAAAGTAAACAGGTCACCAACAGAAAAAATACTTGAAGTGGAAACTTTGGTACAAAAAGTCAACGGAGGACAAGCAAGACGTCTTTACAGGATGGCAGCCAAGAAAAAGTGCTCAGTTACCAATAAACCTAGTACTTGAATGGGTGGCACCCTGACATCTGCCAACCTACCACCAATTAACTACCTTGTTTCCAAGCTTCAATAACCATTTCCAGCTTGCATTATGGATCTTATTTAAAAGATGATGGTTCGTATTCTCCTAAGAACAACAACAGCATAGTTTTTTATTTGGGGTGGATCCCTCAATTGTAGATCTTATGAGTTTCCAAATCAAAAGCACCATACTCAGCAAAAACACATGAAAAAAAAAACTTACAGGGAAACATCCTAACCTTGCCTTACCTGGGACACTGGGTACTACCTAGAGTTACCTGGGTCACTGAGGACTGCCTAACCTTAACCGAGACACTGTGAACTACCTAGACTTACCCGAGTTGCTGTGTACAACCTAGTCTTACCGAAGACACTGTGTTACTACCCAGCCTTACCTGGGCCACTGTGTTACTACCCAGCCTTACCTGGGCCACTGTGTACTACCTAGCCTTACCTGAGACACAGTGTACTGCCTAACCTTACCTGGGATGCTGTGTAATACCTAGCCTTACCCGAGACACTGCGCACTACCTAGCCTTCCTGGAATGCTGTGTACTATCTGGCCAAAATTTGATTAAAATATATCTGAAAACCAAACTAATCAAGATACAACCTAACCTAGTTTAACCTAGAAAACTGCCTCAAAGATCAGTTATTTCACACCCTCCCTTGAAGTACTAGGCTGAGGTTCTATATGTTCAGACAGTGTACTTTAGAATTAGCCATAAGCCTATTGTGAAAAGCCCAGTTTTCTACGGTTTGACATAGACTAGAGGGAAATACCACCCATACCATTCCCAGAATGTAACTTTTGATTTTATACTTCAATACAAAATTATGCTAGCCTAGCCTAACATGCTTACCTAGCCAAGAGCTTCCATTCCCAAACCAACTTAGATGGGTCCCCCCCTCACTTTCCTGTGCTGTAAAACTCCAGAATAAACTACTCATTTATCACTGCTGTTATTAGGCTATTCCTGATCCCAGTTTCCCACTTACTATCCTCCACTACTTTAAAGTTGAATTGGATGAGTATGGAGTTTTTAAAATAAATGACTGTATCCATTTAATAATAATTTATGTTCAATGCCCGAACCAGCTACATTTAGGCAGCCAATCCATCTCCTCCTGCCTATTGAACTCATCATTTCAACACTGGTTTTATTCCTCAGTGGTCATACTCTAGGTCCCTATTGGTGCTATTGTTATTCAAATACAAAAAACTTAACATTAATTTTTCCCACTGGGTAAATTAACACATGGGATTTTTTAGTAATAACTGTACCACTTACTACTTACAAAACCTTTGCCTAAGAACTGGTCCTGTGGATAAGCTTTCATAAAATAATGGCTAACATGTAAAATCTTCTGAGGACCTTAAACATTCGTGAATTAGCCTGACCTCATAAAAATGGATCTAGACCAGTTAACCATGAACTTGACATAGCCTTGCGTGTTAAATTTCGCTAACATATACAGGCTACCCTAAGTGAATGCCTTGGTTGATTAGATGTGGAACAGGTATATCTTAAGAACCTTTCAAGAAAGTCATTACCTTCAAATATTTACCTGAGCCTATGCGAATTTAAGCATTCTGACCTCTAATATGCATTCTTAAGCAATATACCTACAAAGTTCACAGCTGAAGGCAAGGCTAAGTCTGTGAGGGGTCGAAGCCTCCCCTCGTCAATTGGGAATTACTACGATTTTTGCATTAATTTTTTTTCTGGGAATCAAGAACATCATAACTTTATAAAAGTAAACAAATCCATTGCTTTCTTACCTGATCAGTATCTTTTCCGGTAAACTAGGCCTAAGCTACTCCTGAGCCCACAACTTGCACAAGGATAATGGAAGAGTAGGAGTAGCCGCCGGCCGGTAACAATTATAGTACTGCGAGGTTGCCTCTGACAAGGAAGTAAAACTGGGGTTAATTGGGGCCCTTCTATATCTATTCATTGTTTTAATGCCGTAAGAAATGCTGATTTGCTAAAGTGTCATAAAGTATCATACAATATTGCATGAAATGCTAGATATAGAATAAATGTATATATTTTCGCGATCTCCCAAACTTTTCGTTATCCATGTACCATTATTCACCAAAAAATGTTAACCTTGATTGTATCGCAGAGTTCTCTGTTAGAAAACTTAGCAGTCTGAGAGAAGGTCGTATGCCTCGCCCTACAAATACATTTAAAGATTTAGTCAGCTATGTGTACTGACGAAAATGCGCTCACATTTTACTTGAAGCTTGTGTAGGTCTCATTACTAATAAATTCTCTACCCTGACTTTATCCCCATTAGTTTGCTTCTTTATATAAGGAGCAGTCATTGTCACCTTAATTTAAATTTTTATCAGTTCCAGGTTCTTTATGATATCACCAATTGAGAAAGTTCCCCATATCATCTGTCCCCCTTTTCAAGTTCAGCAGTTAACCCCCTCCCCGCCCTTCAGCAATCCCTTTACCTCACGCCAAAATTTCCGCCATCACAAACAGTTCGTTTTGCATATCTTTATATTAATTCACTAAGTAAATGGGCTCTGTTCAAACAATGAGGACATGAATATTTAGTAAGACGACAATAGAGGAAATTTGGATATCCTTAACAGGAAAGTTTAATTTTTTGTCCAGAGGAAGTGGTAGGAAAAATTGTTTTAAAAATTATATATCTGTGCATCAGAAAGTGAGATCAGCGTTATTTAGAGGTCTAAGAATGAATATTTAGTAGCGGGATGAAAGCACAGAAAAATAAAAAAAATATTGCCATAAATCTGAACAAAGTTAAGTATATCTTAGTTTAACCAGACCACTGAGCTGATTAACAGCTCTCCTAGGGCTGGCCCGAAGGATTCGATTTATTTTTACGTGGCTAAGAACCAGTTGGTTACCTAGCAACGGGACCTACAGCTTATTGTGGAATCCGAACCACATTATAGTGAGAAATTAATTTCTATCACCAGAAACAAATTCCTCTTGTTCTTCACTGGCCGGTCGGAGATTCGAACTAGCGACCAACAGAGTGGTAGCTGAGAACGGAACCCGCTCACCCAGCGAGAAACTAGAACCAACTGGTTACCTAGCAACGGGACCTACAGCTTATTGTGGAATCCGAACCACATTATGGCGAGAAATGAATTTCTATCACCAGAAATAAATTCCTCTAATTCTTCATTGGCCCAGTCGGAGAGTCGAACGCTGGGCCAACAGCGTGCTAGCCGAGAGCTCTACCCACCCCTCCAATGAAATAAATTTGAACAGCTATGTATCACTCATACAGGGCTCAATACAAAATTAATTGGTATTCATTAAAAAAAAACTCTTAGTTGAGTATTCTTAAATCAACAGGAAGTATAGCTGCACATAACCTTAAAAAAAAAAAACTGTTGTTATGATTATTATTAAATACAGGGCACAAGAGGTTTATGCTAAAAAAATACTCAGAACCTTTAACTCAGAGGAATGAAAGGAACTGGGAAAGAGGAAAACAGTGACAAAAAAAAAGAGGATCGAAGGAGATTTGGGAAATGGGTTTGCACACAACAGAGGGGAAATAAGACTCAATTTAATTTGATTATATATATATATATATATATATATATATATATATATATATATATATATATATATATATATATATATATATATATTGAAAGTGGTAAATTGATAGAGCGAGAGAGAGAAGGCTGGGTGATTTCATACCTGTTACAGCAAGGAAGTATATTTAGAAGTAAACACATTTCCTTATGCAAAATGAACAAATGGAGAGAAGTTAAGAAAAATGGAACATCGGAATTACTGGAGCTCTTATTCCTTTTCTAAGTTGACCCAAGTAACATAAACTGATACACTGGTACTGACAGTTACACTTTAATACCAAGGATACTTTTTAATATAGAGGATGGGCTACTTTCTCGAACTTAGCCACATCATATAAATGAGTATATTTTCACGATTTAGAAATATAAATGAGTAAAAGTTAACACAGTATACTATTATTTATCCATTCCGTATATATTTATGCCGTGGTACGCCTTAAATGCATTCATTCTTCCAGACTCTCATTCAAAGGAAATAAAATGTAAGTTTTTATAGTATACCACAAAATACTGTATATTAAGTTTTCTTTTGTTTACGGTTATCCGTTTTCCTATCCTAATAAATAAGGGTTACTACGCTAAATCCTAAGGTCAATTCCCAACAAAAATACGTAATGTATTTGCATGACTGAAGTTCATAGCCTTATACGATGACTTACCTGACTTACACTAATGATATCAAAAGTTACAATGTATATGCATTCATAAGAAGCTCATATTTTCCACTGAATTTCATTTGAGCTTTTAAACACAAGCACTCAGTATGGTGTGGATGCTGTCCATGCCCACTGTACGGATTAGCGATTTTGTATTTGTAAGCATGTTTTGTTTTTGTGGAGATATTTACAGCCTTATCAAAATACAGCAACACTATGAAATATGGTAATTTATTCAGTTTTCTCCCTCCTATTAATATTCTATCTTTCTTGATACTGTTAATAATTTTTGGAAGTTTATAATCCATATTGTCATCTCGCGGGCCACTTATAATCATTCCAAGGGGCACAGTTTGTCAGCGGACCATTAATTTGACATCCCAGCAGCAGTGATGCCAACACAGAAATGCTGAACCCTATGAAATACAACTTTTGATTACACAGCAAGTTACCACAAACATGCATGCATATTAATATATCTTATTCACTTGAATCGATAAAAATACATACTATTCTTATCATATAATGCATTTAATCAGAGTATTACGTGTATATCTTGAAGAATGATACCACATATGTATAATTTTCCTTGCACATTATCTATCAAGTTATGAAGTTTACAAGTCTGGCAAAGTTTCACTAAAAAGTGCTCTCAAATAAAAATAAATATAAAGCCCTATAAGGACAACTACTATGTCCGCAGGAAAAAGTAATTTAAAAGTGCTTAATAAATTTTAACATCTTCCATAGGAGTGCGCATGGAGAGGTCTCTTCAAAATGAACTAATTTAAATTTCAAGTCTAATCGTATTTTATTGAACATTATTTTTTAGCAAATTCTAGCGATACTGAGCTAATGATCACTCTGATATTGAACGCTGTTGCTATGAAATTACAGAAAAATAAAATAAAACCACTTTGAGATTTAGAAGCACATTTTGTGGGAAAGTGCTAGAGATATGCAGTGTGCCTAACCATTGGAAAAACGTGACAATAGAAGCCAACGGTTCAGTACTGTCACAAAGAACATCCTGGAACTGAGTAAAGAAAACCTTAGCTGACAGGTGTTTGACATGTATGGGGTCCTGTATAACTTATAGATGCTCGAAGAATCCCCAAGAAGACAATGGATAAATGGCCTTCGACCAGCCTTCTGTCAAGTCTAAAAAGATGGGTTCAAAGTGTACTTCAAGTCACGTTGTTA
The DNA here is from genome assembly GCF_040412425.1 of Macrobrachium rosenbergii. Taxonomy (NCBI): domain Eukaryota; kingdom Metazoa; phylum Arthropoda; class Malacostraca; order Decapoda; family Palaemonidae; genus Macrobrachium; species Macrobrachium rosenbergii. The sequence continues at coordinate 36,920,546 of NC_089754.1, read as the reverse complement.
AGAAGGGTTATGGTGAAACTTCCCAAGACTATGGTGAGTTAAATGTCCAACCCTTCTTGATTTGTAAAAGTTATCATAAAAAGACTATTGGATCATCACAAAGGCCCAAGCCATTGTGCAAGAGTCACTACAGCACAGGAATAATATCCTACATTTGCTACAGTTTCATACCACGAAGTGATTGCTTTGACCTCTTCAGAACGCGAACTTCGTAGTTCCAATATGGCTCTAAAAATGGATATCAAATTTACGTAGCAATAAGTTACATGGCGACCATGTTCATGTGGAGCATGTGTATTTATCTGGTTATGGCTGATGGGAATGACAAATTCACCGAGTCAGTGCTCTTTCAGTTAACAAAATAAAGCAATGATAGTTTCGATCTATGTCCCAGATGCGAGGATTTTTGTACAAATTCCAGACGGTGATTCCAGAAGAATACTTGTGGCTCTTTAATGTGTTAAAGAGATCTAGCAAACAGGGACGTGTACTGTCTACCCTTAGGTTCCTTGTATATTTCAAATTCATCTGCATACCTACAGCAGATAACGGTTAGTTGTTGTAGTCAGTTTGTGGAACCTAAATTTTATGACAACAGGACCCCATCTGACACAGAATTGCTGTGATGAGAACCTGCAATATAATGTGCCCATTAAATAAAAATGTGTACTTTTCCGTGAAGCTTCAAGAAGAGTTTCAGATAGTTTAATCTGTCCAATGCCTCTCTCAAATTCAACAAAACGTGAGAAAACACGAGAGGCTGATGCTAGGTAATAGCTCAGAAATTATTTCAGGGTTTAGATGCAATTGTAGCCTGAGAGAGTAGGACAGAATAGAATATAGAATTTAGGCCAAAGGCCAAGCGCTGGGACCTATGAGGCCTTTCAGCGCTGGAACGGAAATTGACAGTAAAAAGGTTTGAAAGGTGTAACAGGAGGCATACCTCGCAGTTGCACTATGAATCAATTGTTAGGAGAGGGTGGAAAGTACGGTGGAAGAAAGAGGTTGCGGCTAGGGGCCGAAGGGACACTTCAAAGAACCTCAAGTAATGCCTACAGTGCACCGCTAGAGATGCACTGAACACGCTACCCCCTACGGGAGTGATTAGTTGTAAATCCGAACAATTTGTAAGAAGCATGTAAAAAAGGGCAACGCCACACTAAAAGAACAGATTCAAATTTCTTTGATACACTTGTATTCATTCCAGTCCGGCGATAGTTGCCTGGGTCAGTGACATCTTTCAGCTTGTTTTACCTAAAGGTATCTTGTTTACTAAGAGTGTTTCTGGGCAAAACCGATGAATTATGCACTCATTGAATAATGAACCAAGGAAAATGTAATTCACTTTTAAGTTTCTACCAAGAAACCATCCCATCTGAGTGACTGATATTACCAGGTGCAATATGCTCGGCGAAGTGAAATCGAATGTTATCAGTAAGATGGTTGTCTATTTTCCCTCGGGAGCCGTGATTGTTTATGCAATTCAGGATAAAGTTAATACGATCGACACATATTCATGCACTGACCTCGTCTCCAACGGTTTCTCCCACTCCCTGTGATAGTTTCTATGTCTTCGAATTTAGGGATTTAATGTCATATCAAAGAATCTAATGTTTTTATACTACAAATGCTCTCAGTCGCTTTTTATTTAATCGACAGTGCTTCAGAGTAAGTATGAACTCCCCCAACCTTTGCTTGTCTCATTAGCATTGCAAAGTGTCTTTCTCTCTGTTTATCATTTTCCCTCCACAGTAAAACCATTTCTCCAGAATGTGAATGAAGGTCTATAGACCTATATTCACATTCTCGAGGAATGTCATTCCTCCCTTGTATGTTACGATAGTATCTCTGCCTGGGTATAGCAATGTAATTCTTTTATTCGGAAAAAAATCTTAGATCTCTCATAAAGTTTCTACATCTGTAGTTGTTGCTAAGTATAGCATTTACACGATGAACTAAAGACAGCAGTTTAGTTTCAGACGTCATTTTAAAGGACGTGGCTTTCTGGTGGCTCTCGGAGTCACAGCTATTAGTAGGTAGTAATGATTTGTGCCACACGAACATGAGCATAAAGATGTCTAGGATATCAAATTTAGCTTTCCATAACCTATCAGTCTTTTGGATTTGCTGTTGCTGCTATTTCCGTTAGAGCATAACTGTTGCTTTAAACTTAGGTAATCCCCTACCACCCTGGCATCTTTAATGGCCATTTTAGGTCTGTCATGCATCTAAAACTATCCTGGCTAATTAAAAGTTAATCTTAAAACAATCGATTGGCGCTAATCTTCTTAAAAGATTTCCGGGAGTGGAGCGATGCACGCAAATTGAAGGGCACGTCATCCAAACACGCAGACAACGAAAGCTAAATAAGAACTTGATCCATGGTTTATGGCGGTCCGTCTGTTCTCAAAATACCGATGGTCTTTTCTCATTAAGGATGAGGCAGAGTGGCAGTCTTCAAAAGGACTAACCTTTAGAAGAGTTTCCCGTTTCTTTTGTTTCTATTCCTTGTTAAATTCAAAATTTCCAAATGAACTAACAAATGCAAATATGCGTCACTGTGCGAGTGCTTATTTCTACTGTATACTTACAGGCTCCCATACTTGAACTGAATTACAGAGAGAGAGAGAGAGAGAGAGAGAGAGAGAGAGAGAGAGAGAGAGAGAGAGAGAGAGAGAGAGAGAGTTTATAGACACAGTACACTTATTCAAGATGCAAGAAGCTTCCGCCCATTTCCAAATAACAGCCTTGCCTACAGGAGATGAATGTCTGGCAGGCAGCATCCATCATCGTAAAAATAAAAGTTTTCTCGAGATAGTATGAGATGGATGTGAAAGGTACCCCTTCCAAAGAATGGAAGGGTGATCTAGTATTTTGTTGGATATGTGGATGACTGGTTTATTTGGATGATCAAATGAATTGGGTAATTACACAACTGACTACGGATAGGTCATTGATTGATTTTGTCATACCTCAGATTAAAAGGTTGAGCAACTCACTGGCTTCTGTTTTGATGAGGTTTTCCGTCCGGTTGATTGACTGACTGATCGATTTATTGGGCTGATGTTCAACAAATATATTAACATGGTTGTGGCGGAATTTAAATGGCTTACGGTTAATTAAAAGGCAAGATTAGTATTCAACTAATTAATTTACAAAATGAGGAATCTTTTGACAGTTTGACTGATGGAAACAGTTCTTAATGTTTTAGCACAAAATGACCCATCAACAATAAACTGAACCGTTAATAAATCGGCTGAAGGAATCGCTCACTAATTTTTACCTGTCAATTGACTTCTTAAGAAACTGCATTGCATGACCGAGAGAGTTGGTTTTTGCCAGGCAACTTACCTGAAGAAAGGGCCAAATGATTAATTTCTTGAGTGTCTGGGTGACTGATTTGACTGACCAGTCAAGAATCTGACTGTTCGATTTTCTGATCTGACAGTTGGTTGACTGATTAGATCCCCAACAAACCCGGTTAAAAGGAGGAAACGAACCTGAACCATGTAACTGTTTTTGAAATGCTGGAATGAGGAGCATAGATCTTTTCACGAGACACACAAATTGGGTTGGAGGAGGAGGAGGAGGAAGAGGAGAAGGAGAAGGAGAAGGAGAAGGAGAAGGAGAAGGAGAAGGAGAAGGAGAAGGAGGAGGAGGAGAGGGAGGAGGGGGAGGAAGGGGCTTTTCTCTGATGATGCTCGTTAAGATAGAAGGACGCTCTTTCACTCACAGGGTCAGCCAGTCATTCACTCAGCATCTCAGGAAGGCCTGAACTGAACGAACGAGAGAGAGCCAGTACCCCATCAAACCCGGAGAGGAGCGGGTCGTGAGCGGCGGCATCTCCCAGTCCTCTGTTTCCCGCTCTCAATTCTGTCTTTTTTTTTTTTTTATCTCTATGACAGACTTTATTTTTTGTAGTCCGGGATCACGGCGGATTTGTTTGTTTGTGCATGAGTGTGTGAGTCTTTCCAAGACCGTTCCCTGAGGAGAACAGAAGTGTCTTTCGGTAACTGCTTACATTAAAACATGGGAGAATCGAAAGAGAGGTGAGTTTTAATTTTAAATTTTTGTTACACGGGAACAGAAACGACTTGAAGTTTTCGTTTTACGTTTACATTCCCTTTGCAATAAATTGTCGAAATTGCTGGGTTTATGATGAGCAACAACTCGATAAAAAGTTTTTGATTAATATTGAAGATTACCGGCCTTTAGGCTTATTTCATTACTCACAGAAAATAAAACAACAGAGATATACTTTTTCTTATTTTTGTTTCATTTCGTATAACACGTGGAAAGCCATCATATAGTTTCCATGAAGCTTGTCAACTGTGTACAGTGCGTAATACACTGCATATTTTATAGGTATATTTACGAACGAAGAAAAGGAGTAAGAATAATAATCACCAAAGCCAAATTACACAGAGCAGGATCGGAATAAATCCTTATCGTTTCTGATAGCTGAGTGGATAATCTACTTCCATCTACGTACAACCGAGAAAGGCATGGGCTCGAATCCTTGGAAGGTTGGGGGTACTTATATCCCATTATCGGGTTATTTGTGACTATATATATATATATATATATATATATATATATATATATATATATATATATATATATATATATATATATATATATATCAGAAATAATTGAATTAATGATATTAATGATTATTTATGGCATCATATATATATATATATATATATATATATATATATATATATATATATATATATATAATATATATAGTATGTATGTATGTATTTACATATTTATACATAGCCACGTGTTGCACACTTCGTAGCCTACTGAACTACCATAGTGAAAACTGGTAGGTTACCACTCTAGGCCCAAAACCTGAATTTCACAGGAGCATGTACAGTACAACACAGTCAAAGTCACTTCCCATATCTCTTGATGACAGAGTGGATAAGTTGTCCAACAGTACACAGATTCGAATCCTGGGCAGGACAGGTGCACTTACGAATAATTTGCTGGGAGTGGAAGTTGTTCACAACGCATAGTTAATTTTTTGTTAATGGGTTATTTGTGGTTTTGTTCTTATCACTATAAAATATCGTGACCGAACTAGTGACATTCTATTATATATATATATATATATATATATATATATATATATATATATATATATATATATATATATATATGTATATATATATATATATATATATATATATATATATATATATATATATATATATATATATATATATATATATATATATATATATATATATATATATATATATATATATATATATATATATATATATATATATATATATACCTGTTTTCCTTCATGGCTGAGTGGATAAGTCGACTGACACCCATTGCAAAGGCCACAAAGGTCAAGTTTATTTACTACCCATAGATATAATTCCATTGTGTATAAGCTATTCCCAAGGCAAAGTGAATTAAATATTAGTGTCATTTACAGCTTAATATTTGAAAACGAAAAAAGTCATGTGTAAATCTAATGATATACTAGCAAATACCCACATACACATAGCCTATATATATGTGTGTTTGTGAGAGAGAGAGAGAGAGAGAGAGAGAGAGAGAGAGAGAGAGAGAGAGAGAGAGAGAGAGAGAGAGAGAGAGCGTTCAGGAACTTGCTTAATCCCACCCACGAAAATTCAGATTACTATGGCGGCCTGACTATCCTGGGCAGTACTGTACCGTCCATGTCTTTGTTTTACTGGACAAACTCATTTTAAATTGGAAATGCTTTTTTACATATTTTTTATTAATGATAAGTTAAAAACTGAAAAAGATAATTTGAAGTGTAAAATAATGGGAACGGAATACTGAAATGAATGTCTTGGTATAGTCAGGTCATTTCCCTTTAATATTCCTTTGCCACCATTTTACAATAAAAATCCCATTTTTCAGCCAATCTATTCAGCAATAACAAAGATATGCAGTTATAGTACTGGTCAGGATATTTTTAAGTAATCATGAAAACTATAGCTTTCATCAAAATAATTACCAGAACACCTGCTGATTTTTTATTTCTTGAAATGCAGCCTACAGAAAACAAAAGCAAGAATAATGTAAATAGCTCTCTGTAAGTCATTATGATTTTGACAGGAATAAAGAAAAGTATTTCAGTAAGAAAAAAAATAGAACAGCCGCCCACTAATCCTCAACGGCATTTCAACGCTATTCGTATGAGAACCAGCAATGTATTTCAGAACCATTTAAAAAGAGAATGTTGCAGGACAGGAGATTCAGGAGTCGTTTGAATTAATCGTTTCCGGCTGCTGGCTTCAAGCCACACGTCTGGCCGGATTACGGACTACTGTCGGCGAAATCCCTCCATTCGCTCGTGGAGGAAATGGCCGAGCGCTCAGTACGAATGAGACTATGTCAATCTGCCTAAGCTTTCCAAGATTAGAAAACGGTGGCAACCCTAGTACTAGGGTTTCTTTGATGATCGTTTTGGGAGGACCCAAATGGGCCTTCAAAGTCGTTTCGGTTAAATCCTACGGTCTAGGAATCCGGTACTAGAAAAACGATGTTCCAACATTTCTAGGGTTGAGGAATAAAATTCGACTTACTCGAGATTTCATTCGTGTTGAGTAGACTGCATTTCAGAGTATTAGATACGCAAATGCCTTGCTACATTCAGCAAACATTTACGATTAAAATTAAAACAGTGCTCTTTTATTATATTCATGAAGCTTGAAATTTCCTCTCGTAAGCAGATGGTTCCTATACGTCATCTTTGGAATGTTGCCATTATTCAACCTGCCTCAGGAAATTAACGCCACCATTGATCAGATTTTGGGAACAGGCCAATGAAGGATCATCCGTTTTCAAGATGTCAGTCGAATCAACAAATGAACTCTTAAAAAAAAAAATGATGAATTCAGTGCGACATATATATAGGCCTAGATATCGAAATTGTAGGCCTAAGCACTGAAATTATAGGCCTAGGTATCGAAATTACTATTGCCAGTGACAAAGCTGCCCCTGCAAGGAGGAACTAAAGTGTATACAAAGAATTACTCATTGGTATGAACAGTTGTACGGAGGTCAATGAACAAAGAAAATGAGACAGCGTTTCAGTGTCCAAGAGTCTAAAGGATCACAATGGCCTCTCTGGAACCTTTCAGTTATGTTAGCCTGTATACAGGCTCAAATATACAACCCATAAAGAATATTTTTATACGTGAAAATATACACATCCAAAACACATAATGTCCATAAACATAGTTTACTTATAAAACATGCATGTCCAGACACAGGTTATATATATATATAATTACCTGTGTATAACGCTACTTAAACCCTAAGGAAATCCCAGATTATAATTGCTAATGCCAGCAGAATTAGGTCTATCATATCTAAGAATCAGAATAAAAATTAATCTAATGGTTTTAATAATTTCATATTACATTTCATCAAAACTTCTGTTTAGAATAGAAGTGAAAGAGAGAGAGAGAGAGAGAGAGAGAGAGAGAGAGAGAGAGAGAGAGAGAGAGAGAGAGAGAGAGAGAGAGAGGCATCAAACATTCTCCCGCAATAAAAATGATCTTCAGTCGTCCCATAAGCCCCTACAAAATTGTATTTGTGAAATACAATAATGTAGTACAATCCCATTGCACAAAATACAACGGAAGCTTTATAAACTGTATGAAAACGCATCAACAACCAACCGCTTTCATAAAACCATTTCTTAATGCCCTTTTCTTCTCTTTTATGCATTCAGTGGAACTTATGCCGACTATTTGGTAAGTAGACCTACTTGTTTGTGCTTACAAATAGCGAAACACAGAACACGGAGATTTAAACATTTTTGCAAATTCTGTCTTTCTGACGCATATATCTGGGTAAATATTACTTTGAAAATTCAAGAGCTCGGTGTTGAATTTTGCTATTATTATTATTATTATTATTATTATTATTATTGCTCAGGGATGGACCCTATTCGTATGGAATAAGCCCTCAGGAGCTATCTGCTTGAAATTCAAGTTTCCAAAGAACATGGTGCTCATTTGAAAGAAGACAGAAGATAAATAAGAAATACAGAATGAAGAGATCAGTTATTATAAAAGAAGGATAATTTAGCAAATAAATAAATAAATAAATATAATTGTAAATCAAAATTACATGGAGGCTGTTTTATTGTAAGTATTGTAAGTCAACGATTCTTCAGGTAATTATGATAAAGGAAAATGTAAACTCGTTTCTTTCTGGCAGATTTGGTGTTCAGCAATATATCATAACTAAATGGGTAATGGAGATAACAGCAGCCATCATTCATTAAAATGCTAATTTTCTTGGTATAATTAAATTTTCCCTTTAATAATGTTATTTGCTGTTCACAAAGTCGAACTATTAGTGGAGTAATAAAAACTTTGCGGAATAGATAAATTAAATACATAAGAGTACATACATGCATAGCTCAAGTTAGTGACAAAAATGTACATGCATACATACATACAAATATCATGGGGTACAGCATGAGGACACCAACTTCATCCCAAAAGAGGCTTGCTAAATACCAGAATGGTAACATCTTCCAGTGTTACCTCATCTAAGGGATAAGAAACGTATGTTATAGATACAGTATATTTATATATATATATATATATATATATATATATATATATATATATATATATATATATATATATATATATATATACATACACACACATATATATATATATATATATATATATATATATATATATATATATATATATATATATATATATATATATATATATATATATAAAGATTGCACACATAATACGCATGGTGTTTTTTGAATAAAAGCTGATTAATCATGACTGAGAATTCACTTTGCAATATGCAAAACAAAACCGATTTAACTTACTGGGAAAACAGAGACAAAAATATAAAAAACATGGTTATATTTCCAGTTTTATTGCTGATAAATATTTCAAAACCTCTGTTAGGAATAAATACCCATAAAATTCAAGGAAACTACTTAACAGCTAAAGATACGACGCAAGCTTAGATACCTCATCTTGGAAAAGTTTAAATTGACAACAAAATTGGCTGAGGGCAATGTTTACAACTGTGTATGTGAGCATGTTCACAATATACCTCGAATACGCAAATGAATGAACGTTGGTGAAGACACATGATATATCTTCATATCTCGCCTTACTCAACTGAAACTATAGTTACCGACACCATAGATCTCAATAACTTCACGCCTGTATGAATATACGCATAAATGCATGTGTACTACATTATATTCATATCTTGCTCTACCTAGTGATCTGATGTGTACGGATATTCATTTATGGTGACATATATGATTACATTTACACATATATGCGTATTAAAAATACATTGAATCCTATTTCAGTTTCGAATTATACTAGGATAACGTATCATTTTCCACCAAAGCCTGGCATCATAAATATGTATTGGACCACGTTAAAGTTTTTCGGTTCCTACGAGAGAGAGAGAGAGAGAGAGAGAGAGAGAGAGAGAGAGAGAGAGAGAGAGAGAGAGAGAGAGAGAGAGAGAGAGAGGTATGGCAGGTAGGTAAATAAGGCCCCTATATTTCTTAGCACCGTCACCCTATGTCAGCCTTTGCCGAAGCAATCCACATCATATGGGAGCTTTAAAAAATTCGTAAGCCATGTGATCAGGACCTAGGCCTTTAGTCTTGATAAATTGCAATGGCGCTCTGTTGGGAGGCTTTATTTCGATATATATATATATATATATATATATATATATATATATATATATATATATATATATATATATATATATAATATACATATATTATAATATACATGTATATTATATATATTTATTTATAGGAATATATAATATATATGTATATATTCTGTAAAAACATATACACTGGGACAAACCCAGTTCCTTAGAAAGGCTTCACCAAGCCCCTAATGTTACCCTTCCAAGATGTACAACTGTTTATATGCAACTTAAAAGCTTGCTGGGTAAGGGATGGTCATTTTCTTAGTTATCAAACCTTACTGTGAAAGTAAAGGGTGTATGAGACAAATGGATAAGAAGGAAATTGATCATGGAAGTATTACCAGAGATCTAAAGTTCCATTAGAAGAATATCTCTCTCTCTCTCTCTCTCTCTCTCTCTCTCTCTCTCTCTCTCTCTCTCTATATATATATATATATATATATATATATATATATATATATATATATATGTATATGTATGTATGTATGTATGTATATATATATATATATAATTATATATATGATATATATGTATATTATATATATAATATATATATTTACAGAGAGAGAGAGAGAGATTCCTCTAATGGAACTTTAGATCTCTGGTAATACTTCCATGATCAATTTCCTTCTTATCCATTTGTCTCATACACCCTTTACTTTCACAGTAAGGTTTGATAACTAGGAAAATGACCATCCCTTACCCAGCAAGCTTTTAAGTTGCATATAAACAGTTGTACATCTTGGAAGGGTAACATTAGGGGTTTGGTGAAGCCTTTCTAAGAAACTGGGTTTGTTCCAATGCGTAGGTTTTTACAGAACTTATCTGTCCTTGCACAGAGTGCTGTTGTCCTTTTGTCTGAGGCGGCTATTTACACAATTATTTTTTTAATTATAACCAAACTGTCCCGTCCAGTTAAATGATTCGGCTCTCAGTAAATGGGATTCTATTTCTCTGTAAACAAAAACATTTCAAGCTGATTCTAAGGTTGTTACCCTCTTCCTTGGGACTCTGCTCTCTCGTTCTCGTTAAACACATAAAGTTTCACAATTCCACTGACATTACACGAAGGTATCACTTAAAGGTATATTAGTTCGATGACAAATTTCACCTACAATTCGCTTTCAGAATGCGGAACTCTTCACCTCCTTCAGTAATTCCCGAATAATTTAACCTGTCTCTGCATAATAGACAGGCCTGTCATCACTTAAAAGTATGAGGTCCAACGCCTTTGTGGTAGCATATGTGTATATATATATATATATATATATATATATATATATATATATATATATATATATATATATATATATATATATATATATATATATATATATATATATATATATAAATATATATATATATATATATATATATATATATATATATATATATATATATATATATATATATATATATATATATATATATAATTATGTGTGTGTACGTGTGTGTATGCTTATTGATGTCGAAATGCATAAGTTATTTGATCTATTTTGCATTCTAGAAGCAATGCTTAAATGCTGGGAAGAGGATTTTGTTAATGTTACTTTGAAAAGGCCCTCCTTATCTTTAATACGTCTTTTTCATTCCACAATGAAGTCATACGTATTCTTAGCATACGCTTACCCATGAATTATATTGTAGGTATTTTACCAAAGTGATTTTTTAAATATGTGCAAGATATCAGGTTAATTTGATAAAAATGTGGTCTGTAAAATGTAGTTAATGTTACATAGCTTAATTAATAATGTATAACGGGCCATATAAGAATCTTTTTTAATTAGTCATAAACTCAAGAAGAAACTCTGAAATTAGTCAACATTGGAGGCGTTCTAATACCATTAATGGCGCAAAAGACTTGATCATTAAAATTCATTAATGAAAAATGACGAATAAAGGAAACAACTTCTGCAAATATAAAAAATTCTAAAGATGTTCTACTTAATTCTAAAGTGCTCTAGGACCATTAAACGCTTTGCAAAGACATTATAAGATTAGTGATTTGGAAAAATATAGACTGCAAAAATTCAACGGGAAATGTGAAACTCACCCTAAGATTTTTAGGAGGACGGAAATAAATTTTAACCTTGTTTGGGAGACGTCAAGGAACCCTCTTCAATAAGAATTATACCCGAGCGCCAGTGTCATCAAAGGTTACTATGGAGATGTTGCTTGTCAGAGGGATGCTCTCTGTCGAAAATTGGCTTTGAAAAGAACGTCAAAACGATTTCAGATTTTCGATCAAGGAAATAGAAAAGAATGAAGGTACCTAATGAGGCAGGTAAGTGAGGATAACTACGTTCATGATGATACTGAACAGGTACAGAGACACTGCAAACCCTGGTCTCCGATCCACTTTTACACCAAACCAGTCACTCTCCCTGCAACATGTTGTGACACATGCCTTACTTGCATCATAAAAATTCACAATGACTCAATCGACTCTGTAACATTTTCTGGGTCCATGAACGTCACTTAGAGCGTTTTCCCTTTACTTTAACACTTCTCACTTGTTTCATAAAAAATTTTTATCCATACACCCCCTTCCTTGATTAACCCACACTGTTCTTACCCTATCAGCCTTTCTTTCATCTACCATACTTTCTCAATGAAGATCCTTCCTTTTATATAAGAAAACAATTATTCCTTTCTTGTCTCCCTGGAATCTTTCCAGGATAAAGACTTACCTTAAAAACACTGGTCAACCTGTCATTCGCACTCACCTACGTACCACAGCTCCTCACTTGTAATCCCATCAATTCTTGATGTCAGCTTTTTTCAACCACCTTAATTGCCTTACCTACGCCACTTCCAGAAGAACTCTCAACAACAAAGTCTTCCTTTCAACTCTTGTGTCATTCAGCCCTGCTTCCCTTCCATTCTCCAAATAAAACAAAACTTCAGAATGCTCAGTTCGTCGCCCCAGAATCGTATTCACTTCAGGCGGCTTCTCTCTATCTGAATCTTTTTTTTTTTCCAGATCTATTTGTTCGCTCTAAAGTCCTTGCTCACTCGCCTTCTCCCACTCCACTATTATTTATTGCCTTTTCTTTCTCAGTCGCTTTCTTCTTGACTATTCTGTCCATGCTCTCGTATGCCTGCATGTCCTCGTCACGCAACAGCATCCCAAATCATCTCTATTTTCCTTTCTTTGCGTCTTTTATTGCCTTATTACCTTTATACACACTCACACCTATATAAACTGTACAGTATATATATATATATATATATATATATATATATATATATATATATATATATATATATATATATACTGTATATATATATATGTATGTATAATATATATATATATATATATATATATATATATATATATATATATATATATATATATATATATATATATATATATTTCAATTGCAATCAGGACAAGATCTTCACGTACCGAAGCCATAAGTCGTCTTTGGTAAAACCAGTGTGGCACATAAATGATCCTAAAAATCAATGTACGATTGATAAAACAATGCAATTGCTCTCTTAATTATGTATCATGGTTTAAGCAAGATTTCATACACCTTTTAGATATAGCCATTGTAACAATTTCAATCATGCAAATAAACTAACAATGATAATTGAATGTATAAATAAGTAATGAGAGAGAGAGAGAGAGAGAGAGAGAGAGAGAGAGAGAGAGAGAGAGAGAGAGAGAGATCTTCAGTTAGTTGTCACTCCAATTCTCTCTTCAATGAATGTACTATGAAATGTGTAAGGAAATATGTGCATACAAAAAAAAATATTTAAAAACGTATTCAATTAAGCCCAACAGCATTTATCACCCGAGAAATACAAAGCTAGAGAGAGAGAGAGAGAGAGAGAGAGAGAGAGAGAGAGAGAGAGAGAGAGAGAGAGAGAGAGAGAGAGAGATGCGAAATGATAGAGCACGCTGCCTCCTGGTAATATTGAGAAATAAAAGGACTGATTTTCATGTATCCCTAAACGTGATTCTATTGTCTCACCAACAGGGTATACAATGCAGACTTCTAGCGAGACCGATAAAAATGTATGAATAGCAGAGACACTTCAACAAAAATTGAAAGTTGTTTTCCGATTTTTTTTTGCTTTTTCTGGTATTTATTCTTTGTTGTGTCAATTTCCACATAGTGCAGGTTTTCGGGGATATGGACACAGGTGTCATTTCATCTCAAGATTACACATTTTCATTTCGTTCTAGATAAAAAGGTTTATCCTTTGCTAGATTTCATCCTCACTATATATTAAAGTCCTCCTGGGCCTCTGTAGGCTCATAGGGCAGGCGCTGATCACCTGTTTCTTAGGCCGACAGCCAGTGTGGTTATGTGTGTGTGTGTGTGTGTATATATATATATATATATATATATATATATATATATATATATATATATATATATATATATATATATATATATATATATATAAATATATATATATATATATAATATCATATATGCTGCTTCAGGAATATCCCCGATGGGGAATTACGTATTCCCTTCGGTGATAATTCCCCATCCGGGATATTCCCTGAAGTAGCGTGAATTGGATATTAAGCGACATTTGTAGCTTCATGAATGTATATAAATCACGGTGTGATAAAAATCTCATATACATACATTTGTATGTATATAAGTATATATATATATATATATATATATATATATATATATAACATATATATATATATATATATATATATATATATATATATATATGCATATATATATATATATATATGTATATATATATATATATATATATATATATATATATATATATATATATGTATATATATATATATATATATATATATATATATATATATATATATATATATATATATATATATATATATATGTCTGTGTGTTGAGAAGGATTGGATCAGTGAAAATTATAAGGTCAGGCTAAGTCAAGTAGCCTAAGTGCACTCTACGCAGAAAAAGTACAGCAAAATGAAAAGTTAAAGAAGGCAAATATTTCTAAGGTAAACTGAAGACATCATGAAAATGATACAGTCATCAACCTCAGCCTCTCTCTCTCTCTCTCTCTCTCTCTCTCTCTCTCTCTCTCTCTCTCTCTCTCTATATATATATATATATATATATATATATATATATATATATATATATATATATATATATATATATATAGTACATATATATATAAATTATGTATATATATATTATATATATATATATATATATATATATATATATATATATATATATATATATATATATATATATATATAAATCTAATCATTTCTTATAGTTTTTCAGAGGGAAAGTAGTGTTTTGATTTGCGTCACATACCATAGCTCTCAAAACTGAACCAACCTCGAGGTAGCGAGGTACAGTTTTACGATGACCGACAACTTATATCGTATTTCGAAGCATTCCGAAAATGTCTGCATGTTCTTGAAAAAAAAAAAAATCGTATACCGGCATTCTTGTACCATAAAGGAAGAAGCTTAAAATATGTATATTCTGTACTATGTTGTTATGAAAAACTGATTGAACCTGTTCAGTCAGTTAAAGATTGTGATAAGAAAGGTAACAAAGCTGTTAGTTGAAAATAAAAAAAAATATGACTACAAAACAAACCTTGCTGAAATATGCATCCCGCGTTGGATAACGTTTTTATTCTAAATTCAACTCTGCCAATTATGTAGGTGGTTTAAGAAAATCACATAAAAGTAACAAGCCATAAGACCAGTGATTCCCTTCGTTAGTCTTGTAACGCAAACATTTTCTCACTAACAAGAAAAAATCTATACCACTAACAAACGTAGGATCTTGTTTCCAAGTCGAAAAGAAACTCGTCAGAGAATGTAAGGACTTCTGCTGTAAACAAGCTTTTATCTTCGTCCACGGGAATACTTTCCCTTATATTTTAGCAAACTTATATATATGGGATTAACGAGAGTCTAGCTCTTACTAACAAGGACACCAGTAATTTGTCGGTGGTGTCATTATTCTCTGACGGCCGGAAATGAAGCACAAGACGTTTGTAATGAAAAATATGTCAGTTTATACATACAGTGAAATTTTTTACCTGAAGCAAAAATAATCCCGTGCTGTCGTTTTGAGATATCATATTTATCATGAAAAATGGTTTCAAATAATCAAATAATCATATATATATATATATATATATATATATATATATATATATATATATATATATATACACTGTACTACAGTATATATATATATATATATATATATATATATATATATATATATATACATATACACATAATATAAGTATACACATACACGCGCACACACACACATATATAGTGTATACGCATTTCACAAAAAAACCGTTCATGTGCAAACAGTTTGGAATAGTATGAAAGGCCCGTTATAACACAGTCGTTTACCTAATTTACCAATTAAAGAAAGTATATAACCAAAATCAACAAACAGACAAAACCCAGCTGTATAACAACTAAAAGAAATAAGTCGGAGTTTAACTTCAAACTCTACGGACGGCAAAAGACATAATTGTTTCAAAGGGAACTTCAGAAGTTTCCTGCTCTGGGTGCTAGCGGATATGAAGAAGGCAATTAGTCTACTTAATCTCTCTCTCACACACATGCACAGAGAGAGAGAGAGAGAGAGAGGGAATTTTTTCATTTGCAGACCACAATTTTTTCATTCTCGTGATGGCTTAAAAATAGACAAAGGGATCTCCAGATGAGATGAGGTGATTATGCAAAACCTAAAGAAGAGCTTTCCTCCGGGTAAAATTGTTGCTTCCTTCCTTTCTGTTCAATTTACACAAAAAAACTCACGTTGTCTCTGTTTATGCAAACACAAACACAAAGCATAGGTAAGTACGCATTTACATACATCTTTCTATCTATGGCCACGAGGAAAGTGAATTACCCGAGTACGAGAAATTTTCCCTTTTCTCTAAGGCACTTTGTGTGTACATATACATATACATACACACACACACACACACACACACATATATATATATATATATATATATATATATATATATATATATATATATATATATATATATATATATATATATATATATATATATATATATATATATATATATATATATATATATATATATATCCATTAATTCTTTCTGTCCTCATAGCTGAAGTTATGCTGGAACAAGCAAAAACTGTTTCTATGGTGCTTCACTGCCATACTGCAGCCTCTCGCTTATAATCCATTCAACTCTTGGGCCTTTCTGTTCTCCTGCCTTTAAACTGCCTTCCTTACATCATCAACCACTACTTCAACCAGCATCGTAAAACTGACAATAACCCAGATCTGCTTTCCTCAGACCTGCATTCCTTCTATCATCAACACTGAATAACTGATCATAATATTCACTCCATTTCTGCACAGTCTTCCGGTAGCATATCTCTATTTGAATCTTCTCATCCAAGATCCATTTATCCATAGCTGTATCTCTATATTTGCTTCCCATAGAACAGCGTCTGCTTTCTTTTAAAATATTTGTCCTGATTTACCACCAGGTTTTAAAATCGCATTTTTTTCACTGTATTTTGCCTAGCTACATAATGCACCCTCTTGCATACCACAACTTAAAATTCTTTATCCTTATGCTACGCTTCAAAGCATTTACCTTTTGCTTCACTATCCCTCTAATATCTCCATCCTACTACTTACTTTTTATACGGCTTCCAACTTTCCTGTATCAACAAAACTCATTTCTGATTCTGCAGTCCCATCCTAGAATTTTGCATATTCCTTATATACTCTTTCCATTTTGGCTCTTTTAACCCTAACTCACTTTTTTTTTTATCCGAGTCCTATGTTCTGATTTAACTCATTTACCTACCACTCATTTGTTTTTATTACATTGAAAGCAACATCTCCAGCCACTCATATCCGCTAAAACTCATACATTTTCACTTTCAAGCAGATAATGATCAGATATACCTCCAGCCATTCCTTTCTTCATCATTATATCCATCAGCTTAATCTCCAGTCAACCCCATATAGGCTAAGTACACAGCCTAGCACTTTTCCTCACTTTCGCAATCTCAAGCCATCCTATTAATATTCTTATTTAGAAAACACATATTTCTGACAATCAAGCGTTTTCTTGATACGCTTCCATAAGGACTTTTCAGTCTTATTCACTCCAGTAAATTCTTGCCAACCTCTCTCAAAACTTTCCTAATCTCCCACATTCTCGTCCACTCCTAAACCTATTACTTCTTCCACACTAAATTTTACCCAAACAATCCTTACACGAAAGGATCTATACATTTTCACTCACTGCTGCATCACTCTCCCATCCCAGAAACACCAAATATTATCCTTCTCAACCCTGCCCTTTCACTTTCGTCTTATTGAGTGTTATTATACCCAGCTGTCATGAATGTCGTTTCTTCCCCAAACAACCATGCACATCCGAGAACACGAAAACTTATGATCTTTTCCTCTGAAATCTTGCCTCAGGTCACTGCATTTGTGTTTATATATACATTTGTGTTATATATATATATATATATATATATATATATATATATATATATATATATATATATATATATATATATATATATATATATATATATATATATATATATATATGTATGTGTGTAATATATATATGGGAAAATCGTACAGCAAAAGGGGCTTAATTAAAAGCCCCAGAGAACATAGCCCAGCGATGGATAGAGAAGCTTGTTAAATCAATCATTTCTCCTAGACAGCACACATGCTGTGTCAATTTCCAGCTGATAATTTCCACGAAATCAGTCAGTTCTTGGCGTGGAGCTCCTCACACAAGAAAATATGATTAACCATGGAATACAATGAAGTCACAAATGGGCGCAAACCAGTCTCCATTCAATTTCAGTTTCGTAGTTCTTGTGCTACCTCTGAAGTCTCAGTGAATTTTCCTATAAGATTCCTATAGATTTTTAGATTCTTACCTTAGACATCTGTCTCATTTTCAAACAAAACTGTACCTCTCCAGTGGGACTTGAACAGAAACAATCAGATGCAAGAAGTCAAGCAAATGGTAAACTCGGGTGAAAGATATTCGAAATATTAATGACTAAAGGTCATGGATTAATAAATAAAGGGTATATTCTGCAACAGTCAATAAAACACGTGACAACAGTTTCCTTTTAAAGGTTTGTTCTAATTTCGTTTTGTTTTCGAGCCTCTAATTACCTGTTTTATTTGCAATCTTAATCAAAGCTTGGGATATGGGTTTCAAATGTCAGACATATTTACGTAAGAGAGAGCTTTGTATTAAATTATAGTCAAGGCTAGCAACAGGTCGGCACGGAGGTGGCCTCTCTCTCTCTCTCTCTCTCTCTCTCTCTCTCTCTCTCTCTCTCTCTCTCTCTCTCTCTATATATATATATATATATATATATATATATATATATATATAATATATCTTATATATAAAAGTGAATGTTTGTGTCTGTTAGTGTGTGTGTGCGCCCGCGCGCCTGCGCTAGGCTGATGTTATTTTCAAATACTTCATGCACCATATCGAAAAGGCCTCTCTCTCTCTCTCTCTCTCTCTCTCTCTCTCTCTCTCTCTCTCTCTCTCTCTTCTCGGATGATAGGACCTCTCGCGACTTATATCATTCGCGAGCCATTGGCCAAACATGGCATCATCGGCTCACAATGGTCTTCTGGTGGTGATCCTCCAAAGTTGAAATGGAAGTTGAGCAAAAGTGTCCTTCTGCGACGATGTATATCGGCGCTCGTTATAGAGAGCCACTGGAGGGTAAGCAAATTGAACCCACGTAACTGGAGTTTTCGTTTTTTCTTCTTCTTCCTTCCTTAGCAAACGCAAATTCGTGCGTGTGTATGAGAGAGGGGTACGAACGAGGAAAATGTTATATTCGTTATGTTATTCACCTATCGGTGTATTTATTTTGTTTATAATGTTGTGGTCTCACCAAAGACCGCAAAGTGTCGGTTCCTCTTTTCTGTTTTTATTCTGTTTTTCCTCCTCCTTCACCTATTTACTTCTTCTTGTATGCATGAAGGGTTTGTGGGATTTCCTGCTAGGAAGATGCAGCCTAGTGTATGTTTTCTGTGTGTGTGTGTGTGTGTGTGTGTGAACATATGGGTGTTTGGGGGTCGTGGCCTTCCAAAGATATACTTGGCAATAATTTCTTCGTCATTAATATGATTTTTGTAACTTATTATTTATGCATATTTATCGTTAACGCATGCGCAAAAATGTTTCGAGTTTGTTGGATTAAGCTTAAATATCGCCTAAAAAGTGATGTTTTGTAAGTGTAGACATTATAATACATCCACAATGTTTGCTTATTTACTTTTGCATATTTGCTAATGTTTTCTCTCTCCATTTCTCTTTTTCCACACTAGGGCACTCTATTTTGTTGGAGCACACTTTGCATAATAATAATAATAATAATAATAATAATAATAATAATAATAATAATAATAATAATATTGTTTTCTTTACGAACAGCTGGGGTTCCTGATAAGTCAATTATTCTAAGTAGAGGTCGAGGGTAAAAAATTTTGGGGAATCCTAATTTCAACGCTGTCAGTGACTGCCAGAGTAAAGAAAACTGATTAATAATGAAGATTAATGAAGGGAATATTGACTGCAATTTCACGAAAGGCACACAGGAAATTTTTGGATATGTATAAGGAATGACTGTATGGGTACCATGAACGGTACTATAAACGCTGTTATGGGTTAATTTTAGTAGCAATATAAACTAAATTAGAAAAAAGCCTATGTTACATTAATTTCTTGGAATTTTACATAAAATGTATGAGTTCATTTGTTTTATTAGTAAATATAGTCTCGATTATATCAGTCCTGTCTTGGTAACACTTTTCAACAGATGGAAAAATTAAGGCTACCATCCCTACTAAATGAATGAAAGGAAAGCTTTACGACCGAGCCACTAATCATACTGACATGCCAAAGTACCAAGAATCCTCCCTTCGTAATCTATAAACTGAAAAAGGAAAAAAATAACGATTGTTAAGGGGTCCCACATGATCAATATTCAGGGGAGGCGACATGAACTTTAACAGGGCACTCGAAAGGAAATGGTGTAAAACTGACGCTATTGTAAACTTGAGCAAAAAAATTCTGTTCCCCTTCTACATTACGTGCTAGTACAGTTGCAGTAACATCAATCACAAGGAAAGTTTCCTGGAACACTGTTAGGTTGTGTGCATGTATGTATGTATGTATTTATACATGTATGCATGTATGTATGTATGTATAAATATATAGATAAAACAATAATCATTTGCATCTACGATGCTGACTCTTCCATTTGAGATGATTAATTCCAAACCATATATATTTATTAACTCTAGGTGAATTATGCCAAAACCTTCCTTAACGTGTGGTCAGTACAGACCATATTCCCTTAATACGGGTCGCCTGACCCAGAATTTTTGAGTTTGGGATAACTTAATAGTTCCTACGTGCCTTAGTATTTTAAATATATATATATATATATATATATATATATATATATATATATATATATTTAATATTTATAAACTGAGTATAACTCTCATTAAGTACAATAATATGTTCTGGATGCAATATATCATTTTGGATTACCCACGATCTTAACCACAATAAAGGTTTTGTGTAAATGCTTCAGGGTTTATAAACATATTCATTTGTTTGGGTACCCTAATTCATAAGGACGTTGTCCTCTTCTCCTTTTACAGATGTTACTTCGGTTATTTCTCTCACGAGTCTTAATTATCCCAACCTCTACTATACAATATGGAAGTAACAAACTCGAGGTCAACCGCATAGATCAGTCTTAGATACCGTCAACTCCCAGACTGTGGACTTCCCTTCTTTCTTCGCTTTTTCGTGAACCCTTTAAACCTGTCATTTCACTTTTTGTAAAGAGACAGGTCTGCCACTGCCTTGGTGGTAAAGCTCATTTCCCTGAGGGGCAGGTAAGCATACCTGCTCTAGTATCTACAGCGAGAAACTACATATTTTACATCGAATAAGCACAAAGAAAAATTACGTGGAAAAACGATCATACTGTAATCATATCAGATTACCCTTTTTTTTGTCACTGAAGAAATAATAATAAAAAAAAAAACTCTGGGGAAGGTCGTAGCATCTCATATGCTAGTCTTTGTTTTCCCTCTTTTTTTTTCTCCACGTAAGGGAGCATCAATAGTCCTCTCCTACTTAAAGGCGATATGAAGGCAAGAGTATCTCGAAAAGCACAGCGCGGGTTTGTATGTGGGCTTTCCTCTGCTTCCCTAAATATTTATAATCTTGAAATTTTAATCTCTGACTCAGGGGGGGGGGGGCGCGAATGTACCGTATATGAAGAGAAGGGAACCTATAGATTTATACTTCATCCTTAGTATCTAAAGATAGAATGGAATATATAAAACTTAGGCCAAAGACCAAGCGCTCGGACCTATTAGGTCATTCAGCGCTGAAAGCAATATTGACAGTAAAAAGGGTTTAAAAATGTAACAGGAGGAAATCTCGCAGCTGCACTATGAAACAAAACGCTGGGACCTAAGAGGTCATTCAGCGCTGAAAGAGAGAAATTGAAAGTAAAAAGGTTGTAAAGGTGTAACAGGATGAAACCTAGCAATTGCGCTATGAAACAATTTTTAGGAGAGGTGGAAAGTAAGATGGAAGAAAGAGAATATGATTGGAGGTTCAGTAAAAGAAATGAAAGGGGCTGCAGCTATGGGCCGTAGTATCGAAAGATATTTGTTTTCTTATTATCTCATTTTGGTTTCCTTTTTAATGATTCTCCAGAGATGAAGTGCTCTCTCTCTCTCTCTCTCTCTCTCTCTCTCTCTCTCTCTCTCTCTCTCTCTCTCTCTCAGACAAGCAAGCATAAAACTGTTCAACACGTACATCTTTTTATAAGCCTTCAGAGACACCAAATGAAAACACGACTGTACGATAATCTTCAATCGTAAGGTTTCAGACCTGCACCCATGTTACCAAAACTCGTGTCATATGTAAAATATATATTGCTACATGCTAATGGTTATTTATGTATCCGGCTAAATACTTTAAATTCTATAATTTTTACTAGCATCTGAAGACTCGTGTTAGAGGTAAAAAAATAACAGGTGGTAAAAATTAACAGAGGGTAAAAAACAACAGTGTGGAAAAAATAACAAGGGGTAAAAGTTAAGAGAGGCTAAAAAATACCAGTGGGGAAAAATAACAGGGGGTAAAAATTAACAGGGGATAAAAAATAACAAGGGGTAAAAATAACAGGGGATAATAAAATTACGGGTAAAAAATATGATAAAAAATAACGAGGTAAAAAATAACAAGGATAAAAATTTACAGGGGTAAAAAGGGAGGGGGTAAAAATAACAGAGGATAAAAGTAATAGGGTGTAAAACTTAACATGGGGTAAAAGAAATAACAGGGGTAAAAATTAACAGGGGGTAAAAAATAACTGGGTGAAAATTAACAGGACGTAAAGAATAATGAGGTAAAAATTAGCAGAGGGTAAAAAATAATACGGCGGTAGAAATTAACGGGGGGTTAAAAATAACAGGGGGTAAAAATTAACAAGGGGTAAAAGATAACAGGGGTTAAAAATTAAGGAGGCGTAAAAAATAACACTGGGTAAAAATAAACAGGAGCGTAAAAAATAACGGATAAAAATACCGGGGGTAAAAATTAAGAGGGTAAAAAATAACGTGGTAAAAATAACAAAGGGTAAAAAACAATAGGGCAAAACTTAAGAGTTAAAAAATAACAAGGGTAAAAAATAACAGGGGGGTAAAAATAATGGTGGTAAAATTACTAGGGGGTAAAAAATAACACAGGGTAAAAATTTAGAGGGTAAAAAATAACGGGGGTAAAAATTAGCAGGGGTAAAAATAACAGGGGGCAAAAATTAACAGGGTTAAAAATAACAGGGGTAAAATTAACAGGGGGGTAAAAAATAATGTGTAAAAATTAACAGAGGGTAAAAATTAACAGGGGGTAAAAAATAACAAGGGATGAAAATTAACAGGGGGGTAAAAATTAACAGGGGTAAAAAATGACAGGGGTAAAAAATGACAGGGGTAAAAATTGACAGGGGGTAAGCAACAACAGGTGGTAAAAATAAACAGGGGGTAAAAAATAAGAGGGGGGTAAAAATAACAGTGGGTAAAAGTTGACAGGAGATGAAAATTAACAGGGGTAAAAATTAACAGGGGTAAAAAATAACAGGGTGTAAAAATTAACAGGGGGGTAAAAAATAACAGGGTGTAAAAACTGACAGGGGTAAAAATAACAGGGTTAAAAAGTAACATGACTAACAAATATGGGGTAAAAATTAGCAACGGGTAAAAAATAGCAGTGGGTAAAAATTAACATGGGGTAAAAAATAACAGGGGGTAAAAGTTAATGGGGTAAAAATAACTGGGAGTAAAAATTAACAGAGGTAAAAAATGACAGAGGTTAAAATTAACAGGAATAAAAAATAACAAGGGTAAAAATTAAAAGTAGGTAAAAATAACATGGGGTAAAAAATAACAGTAGGTAAAAATAACAGGGGTAAAAATAACAGGGGGTAAAAATTAACAAGGGGTAAAAATAACAGAGGGTAAAAAATAAAAGGGGTAAAAATTACAGGGGGTAAAAGTAAAAGGCGTTAAAAATAATAGTGGGTAAAAATAACACGGGTTAAAATTAACAGGAGGTAAAAAGTTATAGGGGGTAAAAATAATAGGGGTAAAA
Organism: Macrobrachium rosenbergii; assembly: GCF_040412425.1. Classification (NCBI taxonomy): domain Eukaryota; kingdom Metazoa; phylum Arthropoda; class Malacostraca; order Decapoda; family Palaemonidae; genus Macrobrachium; species Macrobrachium rosenbergii. Next base: position 36,896,087 of record NC_089754.1, on the reverse strand, counting down.
TTTAACAGTGGGTCAAAATTAAGAGGGTAAAAAATAATAGTGTAAAATTAATAGGGGTAAAAATTAACAGGTGGTAAAAAAAGGGGTAAAAATAACAGGTATTAAAAATAATAGGGGTAAAATTAACAAGGGGTGAAAATTAACATGGGATAAAAATAATAGGGGGTAAAAATTAACAGGGGATAAAAATAATAAAGGGCAAAAATAAAATGGGGTAAAATATAACAGGGAGTAAAAATTAACAGGGGAAAAAATACCAGGGGTAAAAATTAAGAGGTATAAAATAATGGAGTAAAAAATAGGGTGTAAAAAATAACGGGGGCAAAAATTAACAGGGGTAAAAAATAACTGGGGTAAAAATTAACAGGGGGCAAAAATAACAGGGGTAAAAATTAACAGGAGGAAAGTAACAGGGGGCAAAAATTAAGTTAAAAAAAATAGCAGGGGGTGAAAAATAACAGTGGGTAAAAATTGAAAAGGGGTAAAAATAACATGGGGAAAAATTAACAAGGGGTAAAAAACAACAGGGGTAAAAAATAAGTGAGTAAAAAATAACAGGGGGTAAAAATAACATTGGGTAAAAATTACAGGGGTGAGAATAACGGGGGTTAAAAAGTAATATGGGGTAAAAAAAAATATGCGCTAAAAATTAACAGGGGGTAAAAAATAATGCAGTAAAAATAACAAGGGGTAAATTTAACAGGGGGTAAAAATTAACAGGAGGTAAAAATAACAGGGAAAAATAAAAGGGGAACATTAACAGGGGATAAAAATAACATGGGATAAAAAATAACAGGGGTAAAAATTAACAGGGGGTAAAAATAACATGGAGTTAAAATTAACAGGGGGTAAAACAATGACGGGGGTAAAAAAAAAGGGTAAAAATTTATAGGGGTAAAAAATAATAATGGGCAAAATTAAGTGGGTAAAAAAAACAGGGGGTGAAAAATAACGGAGTAAAAAATAACGTGGTAAAAATTTAAGTGGGTAAAAAATAATGGGGAGTAAAAACTAACAGGGGTAAAAAATAACAAGGGGTAAAAATAACAGGGGGTAAAAATGAAGGGGTTAAAAGTAATAAGGGGTAATAAAATAACGGGGTAAAAATAACAGGTAAAAATTAACAGTGGTAAAAATAAGGGTAAAAAATAATAGGGGGTAAAAAATAACATGGGGGAAAAATAAACGGGTGGTAAAAATTAACAATGAGGTAAAAACAACAGGGGGTAAAAAATAACAGGTGGTAAAAATAACAGGAGGTAAAAAATAACAGGTGGTAAAAATAACAGGCAGTAAAAATAATAGTGGGTAAAAAATAACAGGGGGGAAAAAATTACCAGGGGGTTAAAATAATAGGGATAAGATTAACAGGGGGTAAAAATCAACAGGGGTAAAAATAACACGGGGTAATAATGAAAAAGGGGTGAAAAATAACGAGGGGTGAAAATTAACAGGGGGTAAAAACTAACAGGGGATAAAAAATAATAGCAGGCAAAAATTAACAGTGAGTAAAAGAACGGGGTAAAAATTAACAGGGGGTAAAAAATAAACAGGGGGTAAAAAAATTAACAGGGGTAAAAATAAGAGGGTGTAAAATATAACAGGGGGTAAAAAATAATGGGGGAAAATAATAATATGGGGTAAAAATTAATAAGGGGTAAAAAATAATGGGCAAAAATTAACTGGGCACAAAAAATAATAGCGAGTAAAAAATGACGGGGTAAAAATCAACAGGGGGTAAAAAATAACAGGGGGGTAAATTAACAGGGGGTAAAAATTAACAGTGGGCAAAAAATAACTGAGGGTGAAAAATAACAGTGGGTAAAAATTAAGAGGGGGTAAAAATAACTAGGGGTAAAAATTAACAGTTGGTAAATATAACGGGGTAAAAATAACAAGGGGTAAAAATTAACAGGAGGTAAAAAAGGGGGTAAAAATAAAATGGGGTTAAAAATAAGAAGGGGTAAGAATTAACAGTGAGTAAAAAGTAACAGGGTAAAAATTAACATGGGGTAAAAAAATAAGGGGGTAAAAAATAACAGGTGGTAAAAATTAACAGGGTATAAAAACATTAGTGGGTAAATAAGTAGCGGTAAAAATTAATAGGAGGTAAACATTAACAGGGGTAAAAAATACTAGGGGGTAAAAATTAAGAGCAGGTAGAAATAAAAGGCGCAAAAAAATGGGGGTTAAAAATCACAAGGATTTTGTAAAAACAACAGGAAGTAAAAAATTACTGGGGGTAAAATTTAACAGGGGTAAAAAATAAGGGGTAAAAATTAACAGGGTAAAAAATAATAAGGTGGAAAAATTAACAGGGGTAAAAAATGACAAAGGGTAAAAAATAACACGGGGTAAAAATTAACAGTGGGTCAAATTAACAGGGGGTAAAAATAATGTTGGTAAAATTAATAAGGGGTAAAAATTAACAGGGGGTAAAAATTAAGTTGGTAAAAATAATATGGGGTAAAAAATAATAGGGAGTAAAAATAATAGCTGGGTACAAATTAACGGGTAAAATAACGGGTGTAAAACATAATATGTGTAAAAAGTAACATAGGTAAAAAATAACATGTGGTAAAAAATAAGTGTAAAAAATAACAGGGGGTAAAAAATAACAGGGGTAAAAATTAATAGGGGGAAATAAATAACGGGGTAAAAATAACAGAGTAAAAAGAACTGGGGGTAAAAAAATAACAGAGGGTAAAAATTAACAAGGGTAAAAGATAAGAGGGGATAAAAATTAACAGGGTGTAAAATTAACGGGGTAAAAAATAACAGGGTGTAAAAATTAAGAGGACAAAAATAACAGGGGGTAAAAAATAACAGGGGGAAAAATAACAGGGGTAAAAATTAACAGGGGATAAAAACAAATAAGAGGGGGTACAAAATAATAGGGGTAAAAATTAACAGGGTGTAAAAAATAATGGTGGTAAAAATTAATAGGAGTAAAAAATAACAGGTGGTAAAAAATAATGGGGTAAAATTAACACGGGGTAAAAAATAACCGGGGTAAAAACTAAAATTAACAGGGGTAAAAATAATAGGGGTAAAAAATAACAGGGAATAAAAAATAACAGGGGAAAAATTAACAATGAGGTAAAAATAACATGGGATGAAAAATAACAGGTGGTAAAATTAACAGCGGGTAAAAATAATAGGGGGTAAAAAATAACAGAGGGTAAAAATTTACAGGGGTAAAAATAACAGAGGGTAAAAATTACCAGGGGGTAAAAATTAACAGGGGTAAAAATAACACGGGGTAAAAATTAACAGGGGGTAAAAATTAACGTGATAAAAAATAATAGGGGGTAAAAATTAACAGGGGGTAAAAATTAACAGGGGATAAATATAACAGGGGTAAAAAAAAGGGCATAAAAATTAACAGGGGTAAAAATTAACTGGGGGTAAAAATTAAGAGGGGTAAAAATAACGGGAAAAAACAACAGGGGTAAAAATAACGGGGGTAAAAATTAAGAGGGTGTAAAATATGACAGGGGGTAAAAAATAATATGGGGTAAAAGTTAACTGGGGTAAAAATAATAGGGGGCCAAAAATAACAGGGGTTAAAAAATAACAGGAGGTAAATATAACAGGGGTAAAAATTAACAGGGGGTAAAAAATAACTGGGGGTAAAAATAACAGGGGTAAAAATAACAGGGGGATAAAAATTAACAGGGGGTAAAAATGGCAGGGGGTAAAGCTTGTCAGGGGTAAAAATAACGGGGGTGAAAAATAACAGGGGTAAAAAGTAACAGGGTGGGTAAAAATTAACAGGGGACTGAAACTTGTAACAAACCTCACCGGTCTGAGGAAAGCAGCAATGAGTCACAATAAAACCAAAAAGCTAACAGCGTAAGAAAGAATACCATATCGTTAAATTTTCATCCCGATTTGTTCATTCATAAAATATGAAAGAAAATTACTCATTTTCGGTGGCTATGACCATGGTAACTGTGACTTCAATTTGCAATTTCAAAACAATCGACGAATCTATAATCATGCTAGCTGGTATAACTTAGCATAATATATTTTGTGCAACCAGTCTGCCATAATGAAAGAGCAGAGCCAAATCTATTACACAGAGGATATATGAAATATAAGGTCAACACGAACCCAACTGTCCTCTTACTGCACAAATTCAGACAATCATATGCGCTGTCGACAAAACTCAATTTCATCTAACTTCGAACAACGGGAACCAACAACTTCCGGGTTTCACTATGACCCATTACGATCATGAACACCCAAAATCCAATTACGAGGCAGAAATTTGATTTTAATTCGAAATCTTACTTCTGTTTATTGGTTTTATCTTAACCTAAACCTATTAGACTCACACCAGATTGCTATAGATTGTTGCAAACTTCAGCATTAGAGGGTATTTTACAAGTCAAGTATTCGAGAAAAATCCTGCTTGGTATTCTGTAAAACTTCAATTTCTGCATCTCTATGGAATTAGGGACTTTTAATCTTTAGTTATTTGTAGGAAATAATGTACATGAAGCTTGTCTGAGAGAGAGAGAGAGAGAGAGAGAGAGAGAGAGAGAGAGAGAGAGAGAGAGAGAGAGAGAGAGAGAGAGAGAGCGTTCATCTTACCTGCCGATGTTTGCACTGATTTACCCGGACGCTATCCTGCGATTAATGGGTTGCAAAATTGACCTTTCGCTAATGTAAGCTTTGCATATGACCCTTCTAAACTGGGGCCTTCTTACCCTGACTTCCTGGGTGTGCATAGATTTCCTATGCAAGCAAGCAACAGGGAAGTTGCTATGACAGAAGACTGGTATATGTTGTGAAATGAGAACTACATAGGTTCCGTTCTGGCCATTTTTTTTTTATTTCTATCCTTAATGAAAATGAAGAAAAGCGATTACTTCTTGCAGAAGTAGTATAAACATTGTCCATATTTTTTTTATGAATTCCAATATTTTTGTAAAATGCATTACAGGAACACCTAGAAAGCATAGAAGACATTTTTAGAAATCCATCTTCCCTTTTCATTTTTGACCAGAATATGAAACATTTGACGACTACTTTTGAAATTTTGTGAACCAATCGGCTATTCGTTAATTGCAGGGGACTATGGCTTTATAGCAAAGGGAGCGACATCACAGTACTTACTAACAGTGCAAATCAAGTGAGTAAAAGGTACAGTACAGTATGAAATTAGTTTACGAGTTGCCGGCAGAAGAAACGGGTTGACGCGACTGACAAAATTTTACTGTTCGAATGGCAGACATCCCTTGAAAACTGATCTCTTCAAGCGCTTAACTGTACAAGACTTACTGCCCCTAAATGAGAAAAGTAATCAAAGTACTTGTCGGATACTTGAATAGACGTCTACGTAATTCGTATTATTTTTTATGTCATGATGACTTTTTCATATGGATCTTCTCAAGCTACCGTCTCATAATCTTAAGGAAATGTTCTTAACACTGTTTTCAGTAATGAAGAAACTTTTTTTTTTTTTACCGGACGTATCAGTACAATAATACCTTCAGCTCAATTGCCTTTCATTGTTTTATATGATTAAAGTGACATTGCTAACTTCATCCTAAATATTTACTCTCTCTCTCTCTCACACACACATCCATATAAATATATATATATATATATGTGTGTGTGTGTGTGTTCTTTATATATATATATATATATATATATATATATACACATATGTGTATATACACATAAAAACATTAGGGGGAGATAGATATATATATATATATATATATATATATATATATATATATATATATATATATATATATATATATATATCTAATTCCTTTTATCGTCCCCAGTGTTCTACGTACTCCTCAAGACATTCATTGTACTATCGCAATTTAATCTGTGACTCCTGTAGATCCTTTCTCCCTATCAAGATCCACTTTGACACGACTACAAAAGAGCTACAAGAACCTCCAACAAAGGGTTGTTGTTATTTTCCCATTTTTCTATTGCGTAAGTAAACCATTGTTATATTCCCTTACCCACCCGCCTCACTCTGTCACACGATTTGGCCTTTTTTTGTGACGTTCTAAATCGTTCGTATATGCTTTCACTTTCAGATTATTCTTTCCACAATTCGTTGTTAATTTTAGTACACGTCTCAACGGCGCTGTGTTTGGTATCTGAATGACTGAGGAAGACTGCGAATTACTAGATGCAGTCTACTCATAAACAGCTCTACACCGTATAGCACGCGCTTTAGTGTAGCCTTCTGCTGTTCCAGATTTTGTCAGTACAATCTGAATGTGCAGCTTTAATCTCTGGAGTACTTCATTGGATCCTTTCTCGACAAGAGTAAATGTAAGGCGACGTATCTGAATAGTGCGTCACTGCCTTTAATTCTTCACCAGTGCCTCTTTCTGCTGGGGCTATTTTAGACACAGCTCCACTTACCTTGGACAACGAATTCCTTCTCTTTTACAGGCAGAACAATGCCCCTCAGGCCATCACATTATTTACCCTGTGGAAATCAGTATTGCCACTTTACTGTCTCGGTGGAAAACAGTATCGTCACTTTACTTACAGTGAAAATCAACATCACCACCTCACTTACAGTGGAAATCAGTATCACCACTTTATTTACTGTCCGGAAACAGTATCGCCACTTTATTTACTCCATGGATTCACTATCGCCACTTTACTTACTCTGCGCAAATCAGAATCACCATTTTATTTACTCTGCGGAGTCACTATCTCCACTTTACCAACGCTGCGCTGATCACTGTCATCACTTTACTCACTCTGCAGAATTCACCATCCCTTAGATTAAGCCTTCATATACTGTTATACACTGGATTTCTCTGCATGAGCCCAGTTTTCAATATTTTTAAAACCTTTCTGCAAGAGAAAATGTATTAGTTTCTTTGGAGTGAGGCACCATTATTTTCCCATCTATCTACTATTTTTTTGCCTCTCTACTCAGGTTAGATGAGGGCACTATTGCTCCCATATCATTAGGCTCTGCCTCAGAAATATGGACTAGCGTGTATCATCACATTATCTCATAAGCATATAACCTTAATGTCTTCATTCCAGTAAATTTAAGGATTATTATGACCAATGCCTAGCTTTCTGGCACGACTGGGTATTTTCTCATGTGGTGAAGAGAATAAAACTTGGAATTGCAAGTCATTCCAGGTTTTGTCTGTTATTGAGTTATTAAATAAAAGTGTCCCACAAAGGAGCATGGAACGAGAATGGCAGATATATAAACCTCAGCATCTTATTACCACTTGTTGATCTATTCAATATCCCTGTTAAGACTAAATGCTACTTTATTTCCAACTGGAAAAAGGCAAAGTATTGCAACTAGTATTGCATTATTTATGTACTATACTGTCTTATTTCCAAAGACCACAGTCAAGTCACTATGAAAAACCAAAATCAGCTTGGAAGTAAGACAGTTTTTATTCCTACTTCATCTTACTACTTTGGGTTTGTCTTACCACTCTGTGATGCGTGTTAACTGGTCGTTAAAATTCTCATTTTATATTAGGAAAAAAATATCTGGCAGACATTCAATTTCCCCCATCTACTTTCACGACAGCAACTGATGCAAGAAGTAATGAAAAGTGGCTTCATAATCTTTACTTTTAATTTAAGGCGTCCATTATCCACCTGAAGGAAGATTACATTACAGTAATGATAACATTCCCGTAATTACAATGATATCTTTAATTTTATAACTGCAATGTAATATGAGTCCAGTTAGTTCGGGAGATTAATTTTTTTACATAAATTGTTACGGTTTGATGGACTTAATATTCCTAGGGAGGTTGCCAAGAAAAGCTTGTTACTGCGGGGTAACCGACAAGTGTTACTGATAACAATAAATGTAATTGATCGCCTACTTGTATTGAATTATATACGTATGTAAGTATGTATGTATGTATGTATGTATGTATGTATGTATGTATGTATATACATATATATATATATATATATATATATATATATATATATATATATATATGGTATATATATTTATATACTTATAAATGAGGTCATTCAGCGCTGTAAATAATACTGAAACAATTGTCAGGAGAGGTGGAACGTAAGAAGGAAGAAAGACAATATGAATGGAGGTATAGTAAAAGGAATGAAAGGGGTTGCAGTTAGGGGCCGAAGGGACGCCGCAAAGAACCTTAAGTAATGCCTGCTGGGGTTTCGTTTTTGATGATTACTGCTAATTGAACACAAGTTCAATTTCATCCACATCAAAAAACCAGGGAAAATAAAAAATGTCATCAGATTGAGTAAAAAAAAAAAACTGAAATATAAAAACTTTCAAAGAAAATGAACGAAGGTAAGGAAGGAAATGAGGGCGGCTGATTAAGTGATATTATATCTCACAAAAAAAAAAATCGAGTTGATAATGGCAATAAAAGAACAGAGATACAAGGCGCCAATAATATTTCTGGACATGCTGAAGCAAAGGAAAAAATTGGCCTTAAAATAACAACAATTATAAATATGATCATGACAAGTGATGATATTATCAGAAGTCATCACGATTATCAACCATGTGAGATTCTTATTACAGGTACAATTTTCATAGAATGAAATTACATGCAATTTGAAGCTTGCAGCATATATACTCGTGAAGTGTAAACTTGTCTTGATAAATTGTGAAAGATCGTAATTGATTCCCAAGGAATAATGACCAAGAAAAAAACAATAACGCAAGAAGCAGTAAAGGCGATAGGAGATATTAGTTATAACCAGAATCTTCTTTACACAGAATAAAAACTACAAAAACAACAACATCATTATTGAAAGAGCATACACAATTCAGAATAGTTCCCTTACAATAACAAACAGGAATTTCATTACACCACAAAACAATGAAAAACCCAAAATACGATGACAATAAACGTACTAGCAATGATATTAATAAAAAGCCTTAGCTAAAAAGCGCAGATGTTGCACTGCAAGAATGGTTCTTGCTGTTTATTACCGGCGGCAAAATAATTTAATGGAAGTACTTTTTTCTATGAAGTTTTCAATTGGGACTCTTTTGCTCCAAAATGATTCCGGTTTTTGGGGGAACAAAACCGATTCTTCTAAAACCCAGGTTTTATTATAAACTGGATTAAATAGCTTCAGGTCTAGGCAGTCTTTATTTCAAGTACCTTTTGTACATTTAAGGAATGGCAAAAAAAAAAAAAAAAAAAAAAATTGTGCCTCTAATAATAATAATAATAATAATAAATAATAATAATAATAATAATAATAATAATAATAATAATAATAATAATAATATATTCGACGAATATTCACATTCCAGTTGTTAATACGGGGGAAAGAGTCATTAGGAAAAATTTTTGCTTGTGTTGTTCTCGTTATATGGACCTTTTTTTTTTTTTTTTGCTTTAGGGAAACTCTGAAGATGATACATAAGAGCATTACTTTGTTATTGTTTATCTGTAAAAATGTTTATATAACAAGAGGAAAGCATTAGCCCATATTTCACCTAATGGATCTTCTTCCACTACTAATATAATAAAACTCTGTATTTCAGCATTTGCGAAATAAAAATAGTAATAAGGAGTCCTTATATTTATATTAGTAGAACACGTTAAATTCCCTTTCATGCAAAATCTATTTACATTCAAGGGACAGAGACGACAAAATCTAAAAAAAAAAGAAAAAATACTTTTTTTTATAATTTTTCTGTTTATCCGAAGGACGATGACGACAACAAAAGCGAACAGAGCGACCTCTCGGCTTCCGCCACCGAGGCGTCTTCCCTGGTGACGATCAGCGCCGGCTGCTGCACCTTCAACCCCGTCAGCGCCTCCGGCAAGAAATGGCACCAGTTCCAGATGATCCTGCTGCCCTTCATCCCCATAGCCGCCCTCATCATCCAGAACTGCTGGTTCATGTCCACTGTCGCCAAACACCAGCACGAGATGCAGATGCTTGGAAAACAGGTGAGGATCGCAACCCCGCCTTGTGGGACGCCCGAGTACTTTCGCACAATGATACTTTTCAACAATCGTTTCAACATTCTTTCTCAGCTATTTCTGTAAGGTTCAGGTTACTTTGGGGCTTACTGAGCTTAATTTTATAATTTTATGTCACTATTTGCTTAGTTATAGTAGGACATCACAGTAAACCAGAAGACGTAAGTGTCAGGTATCAGCAAATATGCCTACGGTATTGGGCACCACAACTGGGAAATCAAAGACTACTCAATCTTATGTCTGCATCTTAGCATACCTAATGTTAGGGATTTTAATATATTTTGCAATTGTTCTTATAGGCAGTTTGTGCCCGGGACTTCTGAGCTATTAGTCTATGGTGGGGCAACATACAATTCTTAATGATGTCAGGGCATTCAGGCTTATCCGGTGATGTCAGAGTATACTTGATGATATCATAAAGAACCCCAATCAATCACGATTTATCTACCAATGAAATCCTCATTCGAGAATATGTGTGTGCGTTTTCATACAAATCCTGAGACACTGGGAGTGGTCAATGTAGGACTGCTAGAGGTCACTGCTGACCTACTGATCATGTAAGGTTGTATTGTCACTAGAATTGAGTAACCATGCAAAATTTCAAGTCCATCGGACGAAGGGAACAGGTCGAAAATTGAGTTACAGGATTTGACCCAGACAGATGGACAGACACAGAAGTCAAGTTAAATAAAAGCATGTAATGGTAAACATACAGTGTCAAGATACCCTCCCTGTTTAGCTGTGTCAGCCTTCTGTAATGACTTACAAATAGAGAGCAAAATAGGTCCACAAAAGAGAAAATTTACTCGATGAACAATCATAAAGGACTAGTTTGTTCCCAAAGGAGAGAGAGAGAGAGAGAGAGAGAGAGAGAGAGAGAGAGAGAGAGAGCTCCGATATCAAAGTGGTCCTCAGTGGCGCCATCTATGAATCATTCATCACAGTGGTTCTTCACTCTCTCACTCTCTATCAAGGTGGACGGGACGGTGGAGTTGGGGATGCTTCTGACGGCCTTACAACTCGAGCGCGCCGACGTAGCCTATTTCGTTTTCAGTAATGGGACGAAATTCAGGTCAGAAACCAACATAACAAGGTAACTATATCGAAGCGTCCTCATTTGCAATCATGTGATATATAAGAGACAGAGAGAAGACATGCCACGAACGGCCGAGAAGCCTCTCACCGACGTGCTCTGGTGCGTCTCCCTTCACCCACAGGTCAAGTTTAGCGGAAACGTTCAGGCGGACGGATGAGATTCTCGAGAGATTGCACACCTGGCCCAAGTTCAAAGACAGTCAGACGGACGAGTTGCTCTCTTCTAAGCTTAGATTCCAGATTAAACTGGAAGACCTCAGGTAAAGACGGCAATTAAAACCAGGGGATGAATGTTAATAATGATGCAAATAAGGCAAAATCATATACAGCATTTCACGTAATTTATAGAACTTGACCTACCAGCTTCTTTGCCAAAAACATTGTCCTTCTCGGTTTTGACATGATGGCACAGATTAAACAGTCAGCGTCCCTTACCCTGCACTGGTTTCATCCTCTCTTGATCCATCAATATTTAATCTTTTTGCTTTTATCTCCACTTGGCTTTTCGTGTTAATGAGCGTAAGGTGGCGTTCGCTTAACCATTGTTTTTCCACCTACTCTATTTTCAACCGATTTCTCCTTTCCTGTTAATAGAGAAGTCACGGAATTAAGGTAAGAAGCATCTATCCATTACTTGATGTGAAACAGTCATAGATAACTTGATGTCTATTATCTTGTTTATTACCATGTATTAAAAAGTAAGTTAAGAATCTGTGTAGGTCTTGTGTTTATGTACGTTATACCTTGTGAAGAAGTGAACCATTTTGTTCGCTTTGACAGAAATGCTTCTCCTTTGAGCAAAATCAATGTTCCTCTCATAAGTGCCTGCAAACTGTATCCTATATATTTTGCTTTACTTAGCAGTAAAACTTGAATGGTCCATTTCTAACAATCAAAATTACAAACAGCCCTCAGAACACACTACCTTGCAAGGGTTTGGTCCTACTTTTCTATTTCCACTGTTTGACTTTCGAATGATCATGTCAAACCCTGCAGGGCGCATTTAGTATTAACTAGTGCAGTTCAGACTTAATTCCTTTACTTTATACCCAAACTTACTCAGAATATGTGGTAAGTTGCTTTTGTACTTTGAACCCTGGGCAGACGAACTTTGTGTTGGTGTGGTCATGATCTCAGTGACTGAAGCATGCAGTATGGCCTCCTCTGTAATAACTTTATCTCCTGCTTGTGACTGGTTTAACAGCTTCTCCCCCTCAGCTTTCTAATCAAGGGAGAGGGCGCATTAGTCAGTCAGCATCAGCTTTTACCAGTAAATTTCTTAACAATTGCAAACTCAGCTATTTTCTGTTCCTGTCTAGATGGACTATAGCTCAACTGCTCTCCTAAAACAAACTCTTATGTTTTTTGGTTTTCTCTCTCAATTAACAATTTTCTAGTTTTACCTGTCTTGCTCTTGAAAACATTCTATGGCTTTGGCCATTCCATCAGACTATCTTACCATTGCTTCAATTTCTATACTGCTGAAGTACTTTCAATTCTATCTGCCACTTTCTTTCCCTAATTCGATTTTGTTGGTTATTGCCAATATTGCTTCTGTAAGAGGGAAAATACTGGAATTCTTACAGCATTTCTTCCATCTTGATTTTTCACTAAGGCTACTAAATAATAGAAGTACACCTTTTTGCAATACAGAAAGACAACTTTTCGGCGCTTAAGGACTAAACTCAGAGCTCTGAACCAAAGAAATATTGTCCAAAACAGACTGATGGAATACTAACGCAATATAAAAAAATTTCCAAATACAGTGACACTTAATAAAAGCACCAACACGACAATATCCCAACAATGAATACTAATAATAAGACAGTTATACAAAACTGAATCTCCCAGAAAAACATAAATCTAGATCTATAACTCTACAGTACATTGCAGTACCTGCACTACATAACCTTCACCCAGGATCCACAGACGATACCTACAGTTGCCATATACCACAAGATGGTTTTCATAGCGAAGTATACAAAGTACAGTATGTCAAACTACTTTGTGGGACTGATATACTATATTGCTGCAGTGTTGAAATTCATGACATTGTGATATTAATGATGACAACTGGTTTTCTGTCCCTGATCTCTGTCTTTCAATAATGCAAAAAGGTGTATGTCCAGTCAACTTATTGTTCACAAACTCAGTTGGAAGTGGTACTAGCTAATAATAAATTCATTAAATTTTAAGACCAACTTATCATCCTTGATAAGCGAAATAATGCCTCACGTGATCGTCGACAAGTGAAAAATTTAACTGTTTATTCTTCTGTAGGCCTAGAACTTCTGATACTTTGTAAATTAGAATTTAACTGGTTTGGAGTAGTTATAAAGCTGCAATGCTAAACTATGTGTTTGTCATTCCATTTACATCTATGAGTCTGTTTAAAACCTATCTAAACTGATGCCCCATACCACCTCATTAAGTCATGGTCACATGCACATACGAATGATCTGATATCCTATCAGAAAGAAGCAAATTCAACTTGGGACTGTTATCACCAAAGGCTTAATTAAAAGCAAGGACTACTGTTGCACAGGTTTATCAAGGAAGAACTATATAAAATAAGGAATGTTGTCGTTAAAATACTGGGTCAGTGATAAAATGGGTCAGATATAAGATGAAGTCAATAAAAAGTATTCTGCAAGTAGCTGTAGAGAGACTAGGTCAATGGTCGCTGGTGGAAATTCATTGCTAATTAAAGCCTCATACGAATTGTGCTGTAGAATCTGCGTGCTGCTCGTAATATTACGCAGTACCAGGAATAAAGGAAAACTCTAATGCCTTTAGTAGTATGCTAGATTGTTACTGAGATTATACGACAGATAAATGAAAATTATTAAAATTCATGACATTCATAACGGTAAAATATGGAATACCCGGTGGCGAGGTACTATAATTGTGAAAACAAGTTAAAATGTGGATTCTGCTATAAAAAGACTGTAATTGTGAGAGTACTCTTGTCGAGAGGCTGTACAGCTGATAATTTAGAAGACCGTTTGAGAGATATTCAGGAGAAAAAAAATTCATAAGACCGGGAATACCGTCGGCGAAATTCTGAACTGGTGACAGAAGCTGAAAAACGGATTTCTGTTGTGGAAATGTTATGAACGTGATTTAAACCTTTAGACTTAAATACTGTTTGACTGTAAATTTAGGCTTAAATACTGTTTGAGTGTAAATCTATCCACGAAGTTTTATACAGGTAAGAGGGAATCTAGATCAGGAGTTCTCAATCGTCAGTTGACAGAGTGATAATGAAAATGTCAGTTGCCATATAGAAGATAAAATAATTATTGGTCCTGCAGACCTGATAACGGACTGTTGGCCTAAAACTCAAGAACGCAATGTTGTTGAGAGTCATAGGAGCGACAGAAATATCAAATATGCAGTTGTTGCTAAGTTACCACGGTGTTGATATGTTATTGGAATGGTCAAGTTAATATCATCCTAAGTTCAGAAGGGTTCCATGAGTTTGGGGAATCCTAAAGTAATTTGATTTAATTTCATTTTCCATAAATACGATTCTAAGCATAAGTACACCTCACTGGATACGTAAGAGAACTGTAAAAACACTTCTATAATTAAATATTGAAAATACCTGCACATTACACCTTTTAATAAATACCTGCACGTTACACCTTTTAATTAAATCCAAGGCAATATTCCTGTCATAAATAACTTCTCTACGTCCGGAGCCACTATTGTCCAAATTCCTCTTATTAATTTCCATCAGATCTGGGGATCGATATTGACCACCTCGTAGAATGTCCCATCGGTTTTAAAAACACCGAAACAGGGAATATATGAAAACGGTGACCAGAAGGCTAAAACGGTGAATAATGAAGAGACTGTATAAATACCGTCTGGGTTGAGTGTTCAATTGTTGAGATACTATTACTATAAAAATTGCTAATTAATGAATGCTAATACTGAGATACCACGACCATGTCTGATTACATAGTTATTCTACATACGATAAAAAAAGGGTTACGCAGGAGTAAAACTACTAAGAAACCTTGGGATATTGATTCGAGATACGAACACAAACAAACAATCAAACAATAATTACTGACTTTGCAACGATCACAATTTGCGTTCGTTGATAAGGTATCGTTGCAACATTATTTCAGGGTACCATGTTCATATGGTAAAGAGCAGTGTCTTACTTTACCAGGAAATAAACATTTTTACTTTTGAAACCTTATAGATGAATATGCCCTAAGGGATGAAAATTTCATTGCTAAACTTTATAAATATACTGTAAATGCGTTTTTGAAAACTTTAGTTTTTTATACTTTCATATAGTATCGATATTGCTACTGTTCATTTAATAAACCTGACAGAGGAAGCCTTTTCATATATAGGAATTTTACTAAATGAGATTTAGGATTACTTAAGACATACAACAGGGAACTTTTCACAATCTTCCATTTCAGAGACCCCTTTTCTTGGTATATATATACTATTCCCTCCCCTGCCCACATCAGAAAAGACAAAAAACAAAACTGTATGGAAAAACTGACTTCTAAAGATAGCAACCACCTCATTATAAAGACCTATTTGACTTATAGGTTAGTCGAAGAAAAATGTTCTAACCACAAGAGATAACGACCATGCTATTAAGAACTCTCTTTTTCTTGACCAGGAAAAGCACCAATGACAAAGATGACACAGTGAAGCAAAAGATGGACTGGTACAACGTCATTACCTACCACATCATGGAGGCCATAATCAGTAACATCAAAGATGTAAACGTCTCCAGCGTTTGGAAGTGAGTAAAGTTTAGATTCTATTCAAAGCAGTGTCTTCAACAGATGTAATTCCACAAATCACAGAAGAGGGTAGCAAGATTCAAATCAGCGACATACGAAAAAATTGCGTTTGAATTACTTTCAATGAGACAATTCATGTTCAGAAGAGGCACATTTCAAAAAGCAGAACTGTAAGCATGTCCAAAACGATGAGGTGTTTTTGTTTTTATTACATGTAAGCGCAAAAGAACAAAATGTCTTTTTTTTTTTTTGTTAAATGTAAGTTTAATACATTAGTACGACGAAATAAAAGTATTCGCGAATTCTGTTAAGAGATTTTAATAATCTTAATAATTTTAGAAAATAACTTTTAAAGAAGTAAATAAAAACAAAAAAGCTACAGGCAGTTTCCGCGTTGGGGGATGAAACACGTTAGATCCAGCTGAACAAAGAAATTTCTGAGACCCAGGAGGCAGATTTTAAAGTCCTTTTTCAATGTTGGAAAAACCAGCACATTATAATGATAACAATAACGTGTATAAGATAATGAGCAAATAAAGTGACCATTAAGACTTTCCAAAGACAATGCGCCGTAGGATGAAAAAGACGAAGTCTCAGAAGTGTAATAAGATACTGTACTGTAGGTATCTGTCAGCGTTATGAGCATAGTTACCCCTAAAGGATTCGCGTCATTTACATTTTCTTCCACAAATAATTGGACACAATTAGCATGGTTACCCAAATGCTCGGGGTCAATCATGGATTCTTTTCCAAATACAGTTACAAGATTAGCATAGTTATCCTAATAATAGGCACCATATATACATATATATGATATATATTACATATATATATATATATATATATATATATATATATATATATATATATATATATATATATAATTATATATATATATATATATATATATATATATATATATATATATATATATATATATATATATATATATATATATATCTGGAATTCGAGGCCACAATTAGCACAGTTAGGCTTCCAGACTAAGGCACACTATTTTACAAGGAGATCTTGACCCTACTAACTTTATGCTTATAATCATTCATTTAAAACTAACATTACGATTAAGTCATTAATTCTACTTCTAGATACTTCTTGCTTAAAATTCTAACAAAGAAATGTCTTACCAAGACATAAAACTTAAACACTCAAGATGTAAGCATTCATTAGTTTGTAAGAATGTCGATTTATAAGAGTTTTTTCAGCGTTATTTACACATACACACAATGTAATATATATATATATATATATATATATATATATATATATATATACTATATATATATATATATATATATATATATATATATATATATATATATATATATATATATATATATATAACAAAATCCACGACTATCGTCCTTTAATTAGCTAAGTAAAGGATGATAAGTCGAAAGGCCTCGCAGCACTCCAGTGTTTCTCTTTCCTTCGTGGATTTTGTCTATATATATATTCATCACGTCCCATATTTTCGTGATTCAGTTATACAAATGTACATACATATATACCGCATATATATGTGTGTATATATACAGTATATATACTCACATATATTTATATACACACACATACTTTCAGCATCCGTGACCTATACCTTTAATGTACATCGCCAATACGAAATACACAAACCAACCAATCATTTAACCAATTTAAAAGAGAATATGACACGATGAAAATGGGAAGTCTTAACTTGTAATCAGATGTATGTTGTGAATTTGAAAGTTCATAAGAATAAGCCCAACCAAATATCAACATGGCTTATATAAAAAAGTGAGAAAATAACAGTTCACATTATTTTCGAGAGTTCGGCCTCTATTTCCGAACAGGCTGCTGGTCGCTTACAAGGACTTGATCAGGTCGGTGGAGTACTTCGGGATAGTCATGGTGGAAGGACTCAACTTCTTCGGCTCAGGGACGCTCTCTCAGGACAGGTTCATCAACTACGTCACGCACGACACGTTAGCCTGGAAGTCCCTCAACCAGACGAAGGACTTCGTCAGCGCCATCAGGGACAAAGTAGAAGAGTACAACGAGAAGTATGAGGAATTCAAGAACATTACCGAGTGGTAAGAGCTCAGACGTTCCATGAAGCTGGTTTTCACTTTCTATTTTTCGCAGGATTATTTTAAACCCGAAGCATTACAGATTTCAAAAATATAATAGAAAATGCAAGAGGTGTGGATGAACTATTAACAGGGACTCTATACATCGCGTTTTGAAGTGGCTTTAAACTAATTTTCTGGTAATTTTCATCGAGTTCATGTAGTAACTGGTAATGCAGGGTATCGTGGCCTTCACCCTGCCCTGAACGTGTGGGGGAAAAAAAGTATACCTTAGTTTAACCAGACCACTGAGCTGATTAACAGCTCTCCTAGAGAGGGCTGGCCCGAAGGATTAGACTTATTTTACGTGGCTAAGAACCAACTGGTTACCTAGCAACGGGACCTACAGTTTATTGTGGAATCCGAACCACATTATACCGAGAAATGAATTTCTATTACCAGAAATAAATTCCTCTAATTCTTCATTGACCGGCCGGAGACTCGAACTCGGGTCTAGCAGAGTGCTAGCCGAAAGCTCTACCGACTCGTCCAACGAAGAACTAGAACGTGTGGGAAAAAATGTTTTTTCTCTCGGGGTACCCCAAACATCGACTTGTCTCAATTTTGTCTGTGAACTCAGCAATATTTTTGGAGCAGGGGTAAGGGGGGGGGCGGGGTGTCAAAGTCTGCTACAATCACCCTTAACTGGCTGATTGAAACTGCTTGTCAATAATTGTCTTTAAACGCTGCGTGTGACATTATACTTCAGGCTTTGTTAATGAATTTAGTGTAATTTTACAGCTAGAGAGTTGAACTTTATCATATGTTAAAAATACAAAGAAAATGATATCACGAATAAGATACGATGAGAGATATCCAACTTCTGTTTAGACAGTGTAAATATATGATAAATTGCTTTCCCAATGATAAGAAACTGTAAGTACTTTGTACCGTCGGTGTTTCCAGGAGAGGACGAAGCTATTATAATTCGTCTTTAAGAATCAGTATTACCATTTAATTGTCTTTGTAACGATTTATTGTCCATGAACAATAAGGCTTGTTAACTCCAAGTTCATCAATATAGATTCACATCGGGGAGAACGCAACTGGATGGCTTCCTTCTTAACTAATCTGAAGTAGTTACAACTATAGTCTGGTAGAGAGTCAATTGAAGCTGCTCTTGCTTAATGAATGTTGTTGCACTTGGTTCCCACGATTCGAAAATTAATTCAACACAAACTGGCTCTAACGTTCAATAAATCACTCAGGTTACTGAATTCCACATTGGCAAGTTTCAAAATAGAACAATTCCCGTATCTTCCAGTCTATTATTTCGAAAGTTTCGCAGATTATGTTCTCCGCATCAGCCATTTACTCACCAAAAGTTCTACGATCCCAAATTACCGTAAATTATTGTAATTTGAAATTAAACATACGGTCTTTACTAACAAGTCTGGGGACTGATTCCTTCCTCTCAATTTAAAATGGTTTCTCTTTGAGCTGTATAAGGCAGATAACTTTGAAAACAAAGCATCCTATGCATGTATATGTATATGTATGTATATAAATTATATAATATGATGTATACAGTATATAACTATATGTGTATACAATACACGTATATACGACATTTTTCACCAAGATATCATCCTCCATTTTTTCCATATGATCGAACCATCTAAAAAGACTTTGACTCATTCTATCACATACTCTAACTTTTCACCAATTCTACGTATCTTCACATTTCTCACCCTTTCACCCCTTCTTATGCCATATATTCTACGCAAGTAATTAAATCTCCACACCTTCAACCTCTTTTTTTCTTTCATTCATATTCCTCATTCAGACTTCACTTCCATAAAAAAGACTTGGCTCAACAATTTCTCTTTACGGTCCAGCTTTGGCTTCTATAAAGACTAAGATATATATATATAGTATATATGTATATATATATTTATATATATACATA
Source organism: Macrobrachium rosenbergii (assembly GCF_040412425.1). Lineage (NCBI taxonomy): Eukaryota > Metazoa > Arthropoda > Malacostraca > Decapoda > Palaemonidae > Macrobrachium > Macrobrachium rosenbergii. The sequence goes on along the minus strand of NC_089754.1, from coordinate 36,876,202 downwards.
CATATATATATATATATATATATATATATATATATATATATATATATACTTACTGTATATATGTCTCACAGTTATTGATGGCATTCTTGTCTTCCTTGGCAAGATGGGAGAATGGGTGCACTCAGTTAATAAACACTGCCTCTGTTAACCAAAGCTATTATTTCTTAATTGCTTTTTTTAGTAGTACTAAAGCAAGCTAAGCTTGGACTGAATGGCGGGAGGGGGATTGTATAGGGTAGGGGAGGATGAAGAAACAGCCTCTGGGTGTTTGGAAAATGATGAACCAATGAGGGTAAAAAGTTTGGGGCAAAACCCAACTGCATTATCTTGTTACGCGGTTTGGTGTTATTACAAGGTAAAAAATAAAAGGAAGGCTGTTTTAACGTCCCTCCCTGGTGAAAAAATAAAAAAAAAGCATTACTGAAACTTGCAACAAACATTATCCCCAAAAAAAACCCAAAACGATCTTCGAAAGCCAACAGAGAAAGTCGACTTTCTATGACTACGTCCTTACTTTGCCTTCTCTCTCTCTCTGTTGCGTCGCAGGCACATATTTCTATCGAATTTCTCCTCTAGAGATTAAGAGTGATCTCTTCCTAATTAACAAAGACCACTGACGGGAGATCTCAGGCAAGGAGATCCTCTTAATTCATAATTACGACGTATTCTTATTTGGAGTTTGCTCAAAACCTTTCTCGTTTTTCCCTAGTTTTCCCTCACGACAAGGAATGGGTTAGAAAGTTGTCTGATTAGTAAAAATAAAGATTACTTCCAAGGTTTTTCTTATTCTCTTTTTTAGTATTTTTATCCTCAAAACTTTACTGCGTTTACAAAGGAATTTCATTTTTTTAAATCTTATCTCATGATATGGTATGTAGCCAAATTTTTGTGGGGAAAATTTTTAAACATATAAGCCTATATACGATATGATCAGAGAGAGAGAGAGAGAGAGAGAGAATCACATTTCCCATTACCGCGTTAATTCACGCGAGCAACACAACACATGCACCTAATGAACTTCCTTATTTGGCGATACGATCTTTGACATCATCCTCTTACCGGCCTGATTGAGCCATCGGGATGAGACGAGAGATCCTCTTAGCAGTTTTTCGATTTTCTGATGTTAATTTGAGGGATCCTCGTTTTAATCGCCTTTTGTTAAGAAAGCCGAACATCACGGCCTCCTGGTAATGAAGGGTGTAATCCCCCTTCATTAGGTCATACCTCGAGAAAGCTGACGAAGGGCTTAAGATCCAGACGATACACGCGAGACTGCGCGAAGTATCGGCGGCCATGAAACTCGAGATGGCAAAGCAGGAGGATTACATGGCGTCAATAACTAGGCCTATATCTTTCAACATCCGATAGGCGAGAAGATAAACACATACATAAACTGCTGTTAGGAAAAGTAAATGCAGTAACATCTGTGGTGCATCTGCTGTCTCACTTAGACTTATGAGAATCAACTTTGATAACATTTCCAAGCGGATTCATAGACACAGAGCCTCAGTTTAAGTAATGTTCAGAGATATCTCAGCAGAATTGGAGCTGAAGTCTCTGAAACGAGCAGAGTACACACTAATTCCAAAGATGCATGCACTGATGTCTAAATCTTAATTACTATAATTAAGACAGAGAAGTTCCAACTACATGATAAAGATAGGGAGGTTACGTGCATCTAGACAAGAGGACAGTTTTCCAGCGATGACAGATACGAGAGATGTGAAGAATTTGACACCAGTATTTTCATCTCTACAGATACAGGTAGCCTTAAGAACATTACAAGGTATCTGAGATTATTAGCCTCAAGTCGCAAATAACACCAATCATCCCAAAATGTTCCTAATAACTGAAAATCGTCTTAAATATGCTTGCATCAATGAGCGGAAGTACGGTACGATATCGGCCAATCAATAAGGTCTTAGTTTTGCTTGCTGCTCCACTGACTAATGCTTTCTAAACCTTTATCAAAGTTAGTAAAAGGATGAGGACCTCTCTATGATGGATATGAACTCATGTTTCGATGGATGAGAACTCACGTAAAACCTCGTCATAATGAATATGAACGAATTCTTGACGGGAATAACATACTGCTGACGACGAGTTAGACCATCTTCATGATGAATAGGACCTTGAAGAGAGATAAGAATATGTGATTCTTGATGGCTTGGGACTCTGCCCACGATGAATAAGAAATTCCCCATGAATATGGAACATTTCACGATGAATAAGAAAAATAATTAAGAATGGACTCTGTCACGATCATAGAGAATCGATCGTTCCATCGGAAAATCTCATCAGATTTCCTGCAGTTTCTACGAATGGGTGAATAATAAAAGATAAGGAAAAGGAAATAATATTTATTGCGTAGAATCTCAGGCTGAAAAAACAAAGTTTCTTTTATTCTAAGTGTTTTCATTCTTTTTAATTTAATATCGACGCTTATAATTCAATTCTTATCTTCTTCCGATTTCTCACATTGTATTTAACACAGATTTCTTGCATTTAAAATATTTGTTTCGTTTTAACTTATTTTTCTCTTAAATCCTCATTCTCCTATTTACTGTATCCCGACTTTCTTTATAATCCGATACTATTTTTATTTGTACATGATATTTCTCATTACAATTTTCATTTGTTCTGCCTAAAAACTGACTCTCTCATTCTAATTTTCTTGTACTTTTTCATTTTCCCCTGGCTTTCTCTCACTTTCTTTTCATTTAATATCATGTTCTTTTTACTATTCAGTCTTAACATAGCTCTCTTTCATTTTACCATGACTCTCTCTCAAAGGCACTCTTTCTCTATGCTTCGCTTTTCATCCAACCCTCCCTTTCTCTACTCTTTTTGCTTTCTAACTTGACTTTATCTCGCAAAAATGTTCTCTCCGCTTTCACTTTAACAGGCGTCTTGCCTCGTTGTAATCCTCTGGCCTCATTTGATTGAAATGTTACTTCTCTTTATCACTCTTATCCTGTCTTCATTATCTCAATTTAATTTTGTATCAAAAAAACTTTTTTATTATCAAAACAAGTCAAACAACAGCCTGTTGCTGCCCCCCCCCTTTTTTTAAGACAATTAGTGCAATCGTCATATTGGATTCACTAATGGCTGCTTTGAAAATGTAATTTAATCAACGCTGGCTATGATGCCTGGCTTTTGCCTTGAGCCTTCAAAATCCTCGTAATAAATATACCATATGGAAGCCACAAAAGATAATAATTTAATGTATAATAATACCTGGATCAATTCAGATCCAATTTCAGAATCGTAGGGAGATGAATTTCAAAGAATGACGAATAAAAAGGACAAAAAAAAAAGTAAAAAACTTGGCAGCTTAAACCTACCGTCTTTCCTAATCAATAGCAATTTGGCAACTCGCGGCCTCTTTGAGACCGGCCATATTTCTTTCTTTTAATGGAGTATCTGTCACTGTGGTTATCCCTGACAGACAGGATACTTTATTCTTATTTTTTTCTTGATGGAGAGTCTTAATATTGTCTCTTTCTCTATTTGTTTGAGATGTGTCATTTTAGATGCAAAATGATAAAAATAAATAGTGACAGTTTGGCCTCGTGACTTTGACAAAAGATTCAAGGTCATTTGAATATTTGCCAGTCTGTCTTTTGTTCCGATTTGTCCAACTTCTTAAAAAGATTCTGGATTGGTAGGTGCCATATAAAGATTTAATAAGATGAAGTTACATATATGAAAATGACTGGTTTTTTTTTTCGACAATTTTGGAATAACAGAAGTGTACGGGTGAGTCAGCAATTACCGGTCTAGCTATAAGTAATAATTTTTATATACTACTTTATATTGATATTTTAGATTCTTAAAATGGTTTTCTCTCATTTAATAATTCCTAATTATTGTATATTTAGCTTCGGTTTACATAATAAAAAATGAGTGGAGAAGTGGATGGTTGATACTAAGCTCAGGTATCTCTCTCTCTCTCTCTCTCTCTCTCTCTCTCTCTCTCTCTCTCTCTCTCTCTCTCTCTCAATGTTAAGAATACCCTCTGTGAGCGGATGAAATTAAAAATTAACTATATTCCATTATCTGCGCAGTCTGCATTGCTGTCAAAATTGTTCCTTTATTGTAATTTCTATTGTTCTCTGTTGTTTCCTGTTCTGTTATTAGTTAAAATGATGCCAATTGCCATTTTAAATCTATCCACGGAAGGCAATATACAAATGGAAGATATCTGTGTGTTAATCTGTAGCTTACGCTGAGTAACTGAGACGTCATTTCCCTTACGACATAATTTCTTACTCGATCCTGCTTTATGTCTCCTGTATGTTATTCCTCTTAAAACTTCATTGTCAAATCGATATACTCTTTATTGTCATCCGATGATTCACGTCCGTCTAGCTGTACAGATCGTACTAGAAGAATATATAATCTTACTTTCGTATGCAGTTTCAGTCTATTTGATTTCTTAACCTTGTTCAGTATGTTCAATGTTTGATTTGCCTTTTTCAGTCTTTCACTAAATTCAGACTGAAGGGCTTCTGTATTCGGCATCGTTGTCGTCATAACATCGTTTGATGCATACTCTGTCTTCATTTGTTCTTCTGGTGCATTCTATCAAACAAGTTTTGTACATTTCGTGGCGTCTTGCTGGTTACGACAACACCTCCTGCATATTCGAAGTCTTTCTGCTTGTATCATTACTCCAATCTCTACATCGCCAATTGTTTTCGTTCTTCCATTATCAAATCTGAGAGAAGAAACAGCAAAGGTGACATACCGCTTTCCCTCTAGCATCTAGCTACTCACTGCAACTAAACAGTCACTCCTCTGATAATCCTACCTGCTAGAAATCTGTGGGAATCGAATGGAAATACAGCAATGAATGGAACTCAGCTGAGACCTGCTCCACCAGTTTTCGAGAAGGTTCCAACAACAGATGGCCGAAGGAGCCAGAGATCCTATCTATTTTCACGTCCATCTTGTGGCCGGATACGTTACGAGTGAAGATGGTTTGTGTTAACTTGTCAATGACGAATACTGTTATAGGGATAACATGTTATTATGAATGTTCGTGTTTTCATATAGACGTACACACACACACACACACACATATATATATACACATATATATAATGCTGGTTAAAGAAGACTGGCCACCACACTGAAATATACATCGACTGGGTACAAAAGTACTATAATTACTGGCTGGCCATTCACCAAATTTCAAGTGATATGTCGAAGGTATAAATATCCTATTAGAATATATAAAAAATCGTAACCAATATAGAAAGAAGGAACATCATCATCATCATCATCATCATCATAATAATAATAATAATAATAATAATAATAATAATAATAAAATAATAAATGAGAGTCTAAATGGGATGTTCTCGATAATAATGACAGAGATAAGGACGAAATTACAAAACACGTAATCAGAAATGAAGGTTTACCAAAAATAGCCAAGAAGAAGGAGGGGGAGGAGGAGGAGGAGGATAATTATGATCATGATGAAGAGAATGTGTCACATATCAGTGGCCTTCTAAGGGCATTGTGACAGTACGGGAAATTAAATTTCCTTGAAGGCCTTTTTCGGTCTACCGTCTTAGCGAGAGAGAGAGAGAGAGAGAGAGAGAGAGAGAGAGAGAGAGAGAGAGAGAGAGAGAGAGAGTGTTAGGCTGGTGGACGGTGCTACTGCCTTTCACCTCTGTTTCTCTCCTTTTATTTATATATAGTTTTCGCCTTTTTTTCCTTTCCTTTCGCTCGACCATACATACTTCCATAAACTAGATTTGGCTTAATAAATCCTTAGAAGGCTGAAATTCACCTCACCTCTCATCCATTCTAACATCTACAAGAACCAGCCACTGCTCCATATACTTGGCTTCCATTTATACTTACAAAATCTCACGGTTACCAGCACTGACTCCTGACTTGCATCTCTCACAAACACGCACAATTTGTCTTTAGTGTCTGTAGCTTCTCCTCAATATCACTAAGTGGCACTGTTTTCAACGAGAAATTTCAGATAATCCACATTATTCATGGCCTCTTTTCTTGTCATAAATCTTGAAACGACATCGAATATCCTTTTTCTTCTCTCTCTCTCCTGTCTCCATTTATGGTATTATTAAATATGGAGACATAATACACCACTGTCTTACTTCAAGTTTTAAAATGAAACAATCACACTCACACCTCTGTTTTCTTTATGAAACTGGTAAGCATAAAACACGTTACAAGTTACAACAGTTTCAAGTTTGAGTTTATCTAGATTTGTGTCAGGATTATACAGCGCTTGCCTGTTCTAAAATATCCTCGTAGTGAGTGTATATGGTTCAGGAATGGAAAAGAATGAGGGGGGAAAAATTATATTTTTGGAGGAGCCCGAATCTTTGCCTGGCTGGGTTTGCAAAAGTACGTGACAGAGAAACAGATGGCGTTTTTTGTAGGTATGGAGTTCCTGGAGCAGATGAGAATGGGCAGTCTTGTAGAAATGTATTTGGAAAATGATTGGATTGCTAGAAATACACGGTTTCCAAAGAAGAATATTCATAAATATAAATAAAAAACTGCGAGGGAAATAGGTTTTAGATGTAGTGTCTGTGCAGAGTAAATGGAAGAACAATCTGATAGATGCAAGATGAAAACAAGAGTAGCTGGAGGACTATATGATCATCATTTGCTTGAAGTTAAAGTGAAAATATGTAAATAAACTACAATTGGAGACGTATGGGGTTAAAATTTATGGTCAGAGGGGCAGGTGTTTAAATGTAGCAAGAAAATAAATGTAATGACATAAGTAGCAGTGATAAATGGGAAGTGAGAAGAGCATATACGGAAAAAATGGATGTTTCAGACAAAAATGTAGAAGGCGAGTATCATAAAATTCCATGTTGGTGTCATAAGGAAAACGTGGGAAGTTTGTAGGCACAGGAGGGTAGGGAGCGATAAAAATAGTATGTGGTGGAATGAACAAAGAAGGTGTCACAAGGAAAAAAGAGAAAGTTTGTGTGTATAGAAGGTACAAGGAGAGAATAAAAACAGAAGGTGGTGGTAGGTGGGAATAGGATGTTGAATAGAGGAATAGGCGATTATTTGAGATGCAATGGCATGGCACGAGACAATATAATGTCATTAATCAAGTGTTTCATTGTCTCTGCCTTTCCCTGTTTTGACTATTATATTTTAGCCACTTCATTTCTTTTCTCTTTTCTTCTTAGTCGCTTTTACTCCCACCGTTTTTGTGAAAATTAGTCATAATTATACGTCCGATTCAAAATATTTAATACCATGCCATATTTAATGTATTTGGGACTGCTAAAAGATATCAGCCTTCATTAACGTCATGGACATATTTCAGAGCATGCCAAGTTAACTAATTCATTACCGAATGACGTAAGAGAACCACTCGCCAACTTCATTAAGTATAGGTCAAAGAGGCAAAGTATTTAAGAGAAAAAACATAACTAAAAGGGAATACTTGTTTATATAAAAAACAAAAAAAATGTGATAAACTACCGTAAGGACCCAAAGGGAACATTGATTAAATCTGTCTCCTTATCCCCAACACTATACGATATCCGACATCCTTGCTCGTGCCTGGAGCCTTCTCTCTCACTGCTAATTCCCCCTTTTCCCATTAACGTTCACTGAGCACCAAGCACCCGAGAGATGGACTTGTTTTTTCATTCCTCTTTCAGGCGGCTCCTCATTCTGGACAACCGAGCGCAGCAGGCGGACCTGACTGTGGCTGACGATTACTTCTACGTGATGTATCGATTTACCGACGAACTTAGGGACCTCCAGTGGTATCTCTTGGACGTTATAAAGTAAGTGATGGCTTCAGGCGCGCTGAGGCTTTTTTCTTTTTTTTTGTTAAGGTTAGCCTTCTTTGTTTTCTTTGTGCATTGTCCTCACGTTCTGAGACCATTTTTCTCTATAGTACAAGAGATAAGGCCTGTGACGCAGAGTCTTTGTTTGAAACCAGAGAGATTTGGGGACCTTTCCCCCGCCCCCTCCCCCTCATATTTTTCAACTCTCTACACCGCAGAGAAAATGCAACAGATATGGAGGGCAGTGGATAAACAAAGGAGGAAATGGAAATATTTTTGGGGGGACTAACTAAACAGAATGAGGATTTAGACCACAGTAATATATATCCGATCAAAACTCACTTAACTAAATACCTCTTCTTGCTTTAAACTAACCGTTTATGTCAAACATCTGTCATTCAGTAAATTAAATATGCAATAAGGGATAAAGGCCAAAATATCGGTAGAGTAAAGTTTTGTCTGTTCTTCAGTGTACCGGTTAAAGGTAAATAAAAATAAATGACATAATGGTTGACTAATTAATTAACATTAGTATTACAGCTCTTTGTTACCTGAAACTAATTCACTGAATACCAACCACTTCTTTCCAAAGCTTCTGCATTACTCTGTGAAAATTATGAATACGCCCCTTTTCTTTAAACATAGGGACTTTTAACCCCGTATTTTCCAAATCCTATAATCTGCTTCAACACAAAGGTTCTTTAAATCTTTGTATTACTTCTCTTTCCTTAATTTGACTTGTCAACGTCTACTCATGAATGTCAAAGGGTTCAGGTGTCCTCAAAATTTGGCTGATTTCATTTGCAATACTAAGTAGCATAAATACTGCATATTTAAGAACGATAAAGACTTTAAATCTACTGAAATGGAGAATATTATTTCCTCGTCCGTAATGCCAGATAAACTACCACAAGAATCTTCTTCCTCTTAATTTTTCCACAGAAACTACGTATCTCTGAGGATTTACATCATTTGCAAAAATGAGAAGCATAACCACAGCACATT